>NC_064807.1:65580196-65780196 GCF_023721935.1 Panthera uncia
TTCTTTCTTTCTTTCTTTCTTTCTTTCTTTCTTTCTTTCTTTCTTTCAATGCTTTAATGTTTATTTACTTTTGAGAGAGAGACACACACAGTGCAAGTGGAGGAGGGACAGAGAGAGGAAGACACAGAATCCAAAGTGGGCTTCAGGCTCTGAGCTGTCAGCACAGAGCCTGACGCGGGGCTCGAACCAACGAACTCTGAGATCATGACCTGAGCTGAAGTTGAACACTTAAGGGACTGAGCCACCCAAGCACCTCTCTTTCCCTTTCTTTGATCTCTTTCTCAGCTGCCAGGGTGATTTTTCTGCCTTCTAGAGACCTTGTTTGCTGTAAAATCTCTGACGGCTCCCACATTGCCTGAAGGAGAAAGTCCAAACATGGCAATCATGTTTTTTCACAACCTTGCTACAACCAGCCTCTACCAATGAACCTTCTAGTACCTACCCCAGCCATGCTACCCCTAAACTACAGTTGTTTCCTAAATATGGTATGTAATTTCCTGTTTCTGTGCCTTTCCTTACCCTGCTTCTGAAGCTTGTCCTGATTCAACCCCTCTTTCCCTCCCATGAAAAAAATTTTTTTTTCCTTCTCTAGTGTCCTCCAAGTAGAGTAAATACTCCCTTAAAATTTTTTTAATCCAGGGCACCTGGGTGGCCCAGTCAGTAAGTGTCCATCTTTAGCTCTCATGATCTCACAATTTGTGAGATCGAACCCCACATCAGGCTCTCTGGTGGAGTTTGCTTCAGATCCTCTGTCTCCTCTGCCTGCCCCTCTACCCCCTTCAAAAATAAACAAACATTAAAAAAATTTTAATCCAGCAAAATTTTTTGAGTCCTACAGGTACTTGAGACTATGATCTATCATACTTCAGTTGCAGATTTGAGAGATAAATGTAGGAGACATTGTCATAGCCCAATGATATTATAATAAAAATTGTTCAAATAAAAATCTGGGTGGCTCAGTCGGTTAAGCCTCTGACTTTGGCTCAGGTCATGATCTCACCATTTGTGGGTTTGAGCCCCATGTGGGGGCCCTGTGTGGACAGCACAGCACACTGAACTCACTCTAAAGTGGCAAGTACCTAGAGGTGCAGCGAGAAAGACATGCTCCAAGAGCTTAGTAGCTCTATGTCCTTCCCACATGGCTTGTCCTGCACGTTTCTTCCATAGGGCTGTTCCTGAGTCACATCTGCCTATAATTCACCAGTGATCTGGAATTGGCCCAGGTCAGCATTCTCTAGGTTTTTTTCTGAACTGCAGTGAGAGGAATTGGGACAAGGTAACGGCTCCACTTATTCTCCAGCCAGTCCAGAGGGTGTCTTCCTACTACTGGAGGTTCAGCTCAGATCATGATCTCCCGGTTCATGGGATCCAGCCCCACGTTGAACTCCACACTGATGATTGCAGAGCCTGCTTGGGATTCTCTCTCTCCCTCTCTGCCCTTCCCCTGTTTTTCTCTCTCTCTCTCTTTCAAAATAAATAAATAAACTTCAGATTCTGTGTCTCCCTCTCTCTCTGCCCCTCCCCTGCTCACTCTCTGTCTCTCTCTGTCTCAAAAAATAAAATAAAACATTAAAAAAAATTTTTTTAAAGAAGTGCTCAAATAGAGACCAGGAGACCTTTGTAGACTCCCTATCTAAAATTACCCACGTTTACATATCAGTTATTCTTCATCATGTTATCCAGTTTCATTTTCCTCATAGCATTTATTATCCAAGCTTATCTTATTTATTCCGCTGTTTCCTTGTTTATTTTGTCTCCACTGGGGCCAAAGCTCTGTAAGAACAGATCCTTTGACTCATTCACTCTTGTAATGCTGTGTTTAGAACGATGCTTGGCATATTGAAGGCGCTTAAGAAATATTTATTGACTGAACAAATGTGGTCAGAGACAGCTTCCTGCTCCCTTTTTCCTATTATCTTCCTCTTTATCTTTCTCTTAGATTAACTAAGAATGGCTTGAACTCATTCTAACCGCATCCATTGAGTCATTATAATGCGATGTGCTTGATGTGAAGTGTAAGTTTTATTTCATTCTGGGGAGTTTACTAACCAACCATTACTCATAGTCATTTTTTAAAATTTTATATATATATTTTCATTACCTTTACCACAAATGTGTTAACCACCAGGCTAGATGTGAGAAAAGAAAGATGAATAAGATGAAGACCCTCAAGTAACTCATTACTTGAACTCTTTATAGTAAAAACATGTTTTTAATTGCAATAAACAGGGAGGTTTTGACGAAGGCACAAATTGCTTTCATTTCCCCTTGAACAATATTAATGCTAATTCAAGCTCTATCTTTTGAGTGTCTTTTGTTTTCTTAAATTTTCTCAAACATGAAAATTGATAGATATTTATGAACACCTATTTTGTTCTCTATGCTTAGATATGGTGTATACAAATAGGAATGGTAGGCACTTTGCAACTAAGAAACTAACAGTCAAGTAGATTCTTCCCAAAATGACCTTGAAGCATTCTACAGCAGGGCATCAAATCCTAGTATTAGGGAGGTGCAATAAATATATCAGCCATGACGAATCAAATACAAGCTATCATCACATTTAGATTTGAGATTCCTTTCTATAAAGGCAAAATGGGAACTAGGTTAGATTACAGAGCTCTTCAATGTGACAAAGCTATGATGCTTGGTAGATACTCTATTTTCTTTACATTGAATTCTTTTTTTTTTTATTTAAAAAAAAATTTTTTTTTTAACGTTTATTTATTTTTGAGACAGAGAGAGACAGAGCATGAACGGGGGAGGGGCAGAGAGAGAGGGAGGCACAGAATCGGAAACAGGCTCCAGGCTCTGAGCCATCTGCCCAGAGCCCGACGCGGGGCTCGAACTCACGGACCGCGAGATCGTGACCTGAGCCGAAGTCGGACGCTTAACCGACTGAGCCACCCAGGCGCCCCTCTTTACATTGAATTCTTAAAAAAAACTCACGGAGGACCTAATATTAGAGACATATAATAGTTGAATATACAGTGTCCTACACAAGAGCTTTTATAAGCACGATTAAGTCTAATAACTTGCATTTATTGAACTAGGAGCTCCTGTGTGTGTGTGTGTGTGTGTGTGTGTGTGTGTGTAGGTATGTATATATATTTAACCTAAGAGATTAAATAACTCATCAAGGACATACAACTAGTAGGTGGGAGAGCCAAAAATGACACCCAGGCAGCTTGACTTTGGAGTCTGTGTCCTTAACTCTTCTTCTGACAAATGTAGCAATAAGTAGAATGGATATTCCTGCTAGGATCCCTCCATGAAAACAGTGGTAATGTCATTGAAGGGCAACTCAGGACAAATCAGTGATTGTTTGTGGAGCCTCTGGTTGTTTCTTGACCCTGTGGCAAAATGCCTAAAGGAATGTTTTTGTAGTATGAATATCTACTCTACATACTTGGAGGCTTCTGTTAGGGGCCAAACTATGACTGATCAGACTGAAACTGTCTGATAAGCCTTAGTGTATGTGGCTGGGGGCAGAGCTTTACATTTGGCAAAAGCTAGAAGAGCAGATGGTAGAGTGACATTCCATATGAAGGCTGAGAAACCCAACAAACCACCCTTGATGACAAACTACTTCATTTCCACATGGAGGGGGACCTGCAGACAAAACCACACTTTTCCATAGAGACTGCTTTTGATCAGTTCTAGCACTCAGTTTCAAGTGTTGACTGGCTAAAACTCCTGGTTTTCTGTTGCTGCCTCTTGGAAAAAAAAATTGCCAAGGTTGTGCCTTCTGGTTTTGTCTACCAAATTGAAGAGAACATGGCTGAAAGAATATGCTGAAAAAATCCAATTGACAGAAATAAAAACATAGCGCAGGCTCAATTTTATACATTTTTTGGCTTTTTAAAAAAAATACTGTAGGTGAACTTTACAATGAATGCTCTGAACTAACAAGTCCTTTAAATGACTCTGTAATGAGAAAACTCTTTTGTATGAATTTGTGCGGTTCACTGTCAATTCAGATCAATAAATCCTGCACCAGTTGATTTTTTTTTAAATGCAATTTATTGGAGGGGGGAAAAGGCTGTATGGATTGGATTGCTTGTTCCAGCTTTGAAAGATAAAGAACAGATTCAATAGGAATGAAACTAAAGTGTCTCTCCATGCTGTCTCAACCCCCTCCCTCTCACTCCTGCTTTTCTTTCTTTAGTGCCCTGTCTGCAATCACCCCGGCTGGGGCTGCTGCAGATTCATTAAGAAGTGGTGCTTTGAAAAATTCAGAGAAGAGATATGATACTGCCTGGACAGTGGACACAGAATTCCAACAGCTCCACTCATGAATTTCTTTCATACCTTCTATTAAGTCTGTAACCTGAGAGAACACCATTCTCAGGTGCGTGGGCTCCATCCTCAGCTCTTGGGTCCCTCACTGGCCAGGTGGAACTGACCTGTCATCCTTTGAAATATTTGGGGGGAACTTCTTTGTTTAGGAGTTTGTCTCCTTCCATTAGAGTAGGCTAGAGCATGGATATGAGAATTTGGTTGCCTGGCTTCAAGACCTAGCTATATTACTTAGACCCTGGGAAAATTCCTTAAGTTCTTTGAGATTCAGTTTCTTCATATATAAAATAGGGATAATAACAGGGCCTATGCTCACAGGGTTAATTAAGATATAAAGTGCTTATATGTAAATTATAGTGCTTTGGTCATGTCAATTAATATTTCTCATAAATATAAATGAGTGTGTATTTGTGTGTGTGTGTGTGTGAGAGAGAGAGAGACAGACAGACAGACAGAGTATATTTAATTGTCCTCAAAATAAGAATTACATCTTTTCCTTTTCTGATTCCCAGAATTTAGTATGGACTCTACCACATGGTAGGTGCTCAATGAATGTTAATGAATTAATGATGGTAGTAAAACCCAGCAATGATGAATCCATACTCTTGTTTCAAATCATCTCCTAAATTAATTTTCCCCTTTGCATTTTGTTTTTGGGTCTGTTGTGAATTCAGAGTGTCCTCAGGAGAGGGATGGTTTTCTTATTTAGAATGAGGAGTTGGCATGCTCAGGTCTTTGGAGTTTTGAAATTCCTTGTTCCCTTTCCTTTCTCTCCTCTTTCTTCTGCTTTGTCAGTGTACCCGGAGGCCAAGCATGGTCAGCATACAGGCTGTAGGCCTGTATACTTTCTATGAGGCCATCAAACCCAGAAGCCCTGGGCCAAACAGTTGGCCAATTCCAGGTAGAGGAGTTCAAACTTAGGAGTTAAGGGACATTACTGGAAGTTATAAGACCTTGATTCTGGTCCTGGTTCTGCCTTATTCTAGCTGTGTGAACTTGTGCAAGTCACCTAACCTCTCTTGGTCTTCTTTCTAAGCAGGCATGATGACCCTTGCTCTCTTTATTACTCAGAGTGGTGGTAAGGTTCCAAGAAGATTGAGTACTTTGTCAACAGTAATGTGCACACAGTTGTAGTCATGCTGCCATAGTTTTTAAGTTTTTTCTTTTAATGTTTGTTATTGAGAGGGGAGGGGGCAGGGCAGAGAGAAGAGGGAGACATAGAATCTGAGGCAGGCTCCAGGCTCTGAGCTATCAGCACAAAGCCTGACGTGGGGCTCGAACTCAGGATCCCGCGAGATCATGACCTGAGCGAAAGTCACACGCTTAACCGACTGAGCCACCCAGTTGTCCCTGCCATTGTTTTAGTTTAGTATGCAATGATATCTTTGCTTTGAGCTTTTATAGAGATGGAGGTGCAGAGAACTTTCAGACAAAGCTAATAGACATTTCCTTAGAGAGGTCAAATCATGTTTAACTTATGGGGATAAAAAGAGAGTTGTGAATTATAGGCCATTAAGAGGACTGGATTCAGGGTGCCCGGGTGGCTCAGTCAGTTAAGTGTCTGACTCTTGATTTCAACTCTGGTCATGACCTCACAGTTGTGAGATCAAGCCCTGTGTCAGGCTCTGAGCTGGGTGTGGAGCCTGTTTAAAATTCTTTCTCTCCCTCTCTCTTTAGCCCTACCCCACTTGCTCTCTCTCTCTCTTTCTCTCTTTCTCTCTTTCTCCCCCACCCCCCAAAAAGAGGACTGACTCTAACCACCTGTTCAATGATTCTAGGAGTCATGATCATAGAATAGGAGAAGCTTCCTTTAGTTAAGTGCATAATATGGAAGAGATCTACTAAGCCCATTAAATGTCTTATTTAATTCTCACAATGAGCCCATGAAGTACTAAGTACTCTTGTTATTCATTTTTTCAAATGAGTAAATAGGTTCAGGGAGGTCTCAGAGTTCATAAGTAGAATTGAACACGTCTGCATAATTCCCAAGTTAGGGCTCTTCACTCCATTACGTCACCTCCAAGAGAACAGAGTTAGAATGAAGTTAGGGTAATTCCTAACACAGTGTTACTTTACTGAAGCTTTATGCTCTCTGGTCTCTTACATCTTAAATACCTGTGGATGCTAACCCCATAGCCAGTTTTTTCTCCCAGGGAAAAGGCTATGAAACTGGAGCTTTAGAAGATGAAATAGATGATGGGCCCCTAAGGAAATAAGAGGCGGGGGATTTTTTGAGAGGGAGCTGAAGGATGGTGTAACTGGTCAGGGGACCTAGGAGTTCAGGAAAAGGTGATGAGGATAATAGCTAAAGTCCTAGTAGAGAATCAGTCCAATTACGAAGGCAGAGAGAAGCCCAGGCCATGGTGGTACCATGAGACACACCTGGGACATATCTCAGGTGCGCAGGCCAGGGCTGAGGCTCGCTTGTCCTCAAGACCAGCTACACCTGTGAAAGTGCTAGGCCACTTTCAGAGATCGAAGAAAACACACCTCAGTCTACCTAGAGTTGACTCCAGGAAAATTAAGAAGATCTTGGCTTGGCACAATCTTATGCTCTTGGTATTAAGTATAATGGATCTTTGAAAATGACTTAACCTTGCAGTTATCATCAACAGTGACCACCATTCCCACTGTTTACTGAGGACTGTTGGACAGCAGGCACTACGCTCAGCATTTTATCTTCATTAGTTGTCTCAGTTATAATGAGCTGGCTTATTACCCTGCTTTTCACAGGAGAAAAGAAGTTACATGACTTGTCCAAGGTCACACTGCTTTTAAGAGAATATAGTTGAGATTCAGATCCAGGTCTATGATACCCATGTCCCTCTACTGTCTCCTGGAACTGAGATGAAAGAAGCCCAAACACTGTTAAATTTACATAACATCTGGTAATCTTTTATCTGTATGCTGAAGCATTGTTTGAAATATAAAAGAAAAATACTTTTATGTTTTTGTGTTCTGTAAATTTTTTTTTGACAACCATCACCCTCCCACATAGAGTCTTATTCTGGCTCATTGTCAATTATGTGAATACTGATAGGGACATGTTACCCTGACAGAGCAGCAGAGTCCTCACTTCCTGTGTTTGTTTTCCTTTGCCAAGGAGAATGCATCTGGACTGATTTGGATAGAATGAACAAACAGTAGTCAGGGAACTGAAGCCCAAGAGAGGTGAGGAAATAGTACAGAAACACCAGCCTTGAAGAGTGAATGTCAGGCTTTTGACCCAACGGAATATACACTAAGGCTCTGAGAGAATTTCTGTGTAAGAGTTTCATTCTCACAGAGAATAAAAGTTGTGTCAATTCTAGCTCCCAAGTATCCTTATTTCTATCAACTTCTGTCTCTCTTGTTGCTATTTTCCTTGTCCAGGCCACCATCATCTTGAACCCTAATTGCTACAAGAGCTTCCTAAAAGGTCTCTTTTTCTTGCTCCCCAAGTTCAGCTCTTCGTGTCGCGTACCTGCTGAATTCTGTGGTTCAGGTTGTGCAGATTGTTGTGTTAATCCTCCAATCGGTTTTCTAGGTGTGTAGGATGGTTTAGTGTTGGTCTGGCTGTATTTCACAGACGTGAGACACACAAAAAGCTTCCATGCTGTTCCGCCATCTTGGCTCCTCCCCCCTAAAAGGTCTCTTCTAATTGTCTTATATCCTACTCTCATCTAGTCTATTCTCCACATTATGGTGAAGGTGATCTTCCTAAAATGCATACCAAGTTACTCCTCTACTTTAAACAGGACTTGGTGTTCATAGGATAAAATCCAAACTTCTTAAAAGTAGCTATGAATACCTTTATAATCCAGGTGTGCCTGGGTGGCTCAGTTGGTTAAGCGTCCAACTTCAGCTCAGGTCATGATCTCGTGGTTCATGGGTTCAAGCCCTGCCTTGGGCTCTTGTCTGTCAGCACGGATCCTACCTTGGATCCTCTCTCTCTGCCTTTCCCCCCACTTGCGTGCTCTTTCTCTCTCTCTCTCAAGAATAAATAAATATTAAAAAAAAAAAAAACCACCTTTATAATCCTACCTCTTTAGGCTTATTCCTTGCCTTCCCCTTTCTTCCCTACAGAAACAGTATTCCTGCAACATTAAATGTCTCTCAGTCCTTGGAACTTGCCACACTATTACTTGTTTCTGGGCAGAAGCATGTACCATTCCCTTTGCCTTTTACAAGGTTTCTTTCTTCTTCACATGACTTACTACTACTTATTTTATAAAGTATCTTTTTAGAGGTGCCTTTCTCTGGGAAAGTGAAGTTGATTCCTCCAGTTCGCCTAACAGTTGGCCCACAGGGAGGGATCAGACTGATTATGGTGTCAGGGATTAGAGGTAGGGATGATGTATGAAACAGTCTGGAGCATAGATTTTAGCTAAATTCAAGGAAGAAAATTCCAGCAGTCACAACTCTCCAAAGATTGGTTGGGAGAGTTGGTTCCCTGTCACTGGGAGTGAGCAGTGGAGGATGTCTGTCCCTTGGAAGGGAGGGTATAGAACATTTTGAACACGAGTATGGGATTTTGTGGGAAAGGGGGGGGGGAGGATAGATTATTTTTCACTGTCTCTCCTGAGGCCTTATAAGTTTAGCCTCTATAATTACATTAAGTAAACAAGCGATTTTCTCTTGTGTTAGGGTTTAGATTAAACAAAATTGATGTTGCCTTCTATCTTTCTTTCTCTTTCTTCTCTCTCTCTCCTTTCCTTTCCTTTCCTTTCCTCCCCTCCCTTCCTTTCATCCTTCCTTGAATCCCGACAACTTCCTTGAGAACTACTAACCTTGTTGCAAGTAAGGAAGAGAGACTTCCTTATTCCCCAACACCATTAATAAAAAACAGGACTGAAGCAAAGATAGCATACCCTATGCCCCATGTGGTATTTGTATGTCCCAATAAATCAGGGAGGAGAGCTTGGCTCAAGTAAAACTGAGGATCTTAGGTAGGAGGACACTCCCAGGTACAATAACTATACCTTCTCTTATTGGTGTGGATTAGAGTGGGATGGGCACCTTCTCTTGCCTGCCCCTTGTCAGGGATGAAGTTATCCAGATACACTACTCCATTTACACCAGTGTGGGGCATGAAGTTTGGGATGGGAAGATACTGTTGGGTTAGCATTCTCTCTATATACTCTTTCTCTTGAGAGAGAGACCTAGCAGCTCCAATCTATATGCACAGTATAGATACATGTTGGAGCCACTAGCACTAGCTACCCTTAAGCATAAAGCTTCATTAGTAAATTCTATGAATATTTATGGAGCTTCGACAGTACTATTTTAAGTGATGGCAGTATAATAAAAAAGATGAAGTCCTTATCCTTACGAGCTTACATTCCAGTGGGAGATCCTGAACAAGTAATCAGATAAAAGCATATTATAATTTCAGGTGATGATAAATGCCATGTAGGGTAAAGGGATAAGTTCTGATGTAGTAACAAACATGCTCCAAATATCAGTAACTTGTAATAAGAAGCTTATTCCTCACTCCTGCAACATGTCTACCATGGGTTTGCTGCACCCCTGGTCCACATTTTTACTGCAGGATTCAGACTAATAGCAGTCTCAATCAGGGGTATTTCTTGTCATGGTGGCAGAGAGAAAAGAAATACAATAAACCATTGGCTGGTTCTTAAGGCTTCTTCTTGGAGGTAGCACGCATCACTTCTGTTTACATTTCTTTGAGGAAAGCAAATTAAGCTCCTGACTTTTATTATTGTCCCACTGGGTAGAGAACCTTAGAGAGGGAAATGGGTATTTGGTGAATAGTGTTATGGTATAACAGAGCACACACTCAGCAGAGGGGCCTGGAAAGTATTCTCTGAATGCAGTAGGGAAATAAGCCATGTGGAAATATGGGCAAAGCCTGTTCTAGGTGAAGGGAAAGCAAGCACAAAAGGACTGAGGGAGGAATGAGAGTGATGCATTTGAGAAACAGCCAGAAGGCAAGCATGGCTGGAGCATAGAGAACAAGAGAAGAGTGATAGATGAGGCCAGGTCACCAGGGCAAGATACAGCCATCATCATCATTCAGTGAGTGTCTGTTAGTGCATAATTACCATATTCCAGGCACTCTTCTAGGCTGTCAGGGCACGTCTGGGATTAAGATAGACAAAAACATTATAGAACTTCAAATTTTAGTGGAGAGTAAGAGACTATAATAATACATGTTAATACATAAATTATATAACATCTTAGATGGTGATAAATGCTCTGGTCATTTTGAGCCAAGGCTTGGATCTTTGTCAGCTCTTTAGAAAATAAGGCATTTGGGGCGCCTGGGTGGCTCAGTTGGTTAAGCGTCCGACTTCAGCTCAGGTCATGATCTCGCGGTCCGTGAGTTCGAGTCCCGCATCGGGCTGTGGGCTGATGGCTCAGAGCCTGGAGCCTGCTTCCGTTTCTGTGTCTCCCTCTTTCTCTGTCCCTCCCCCATTCATGGTCTGCCTCTCTTTGTCTCAAAAATAAATAAACGTTAAAAAAAATTTTTTTTAAAGAAAATAATGCATTCTATTCCTTCTTTATGCCTCTTCTGAGGATTTGGGTGATTATTCAGGATATTTTAGCTTCCTGTACTAGGAGAGTACAGGAAGAGGCTCATGAAAGCCTCCATATCTCCAGAACTTCTACAGCTCCCAGAATTCATCTGGTCTTTTTTCTTGGGAAAATGTTCAAGGCTTCCCACTCTGGACTTCTGACCTCTAGAACAATAAGATGAGAACTATGTATTGTTTTAAGCCACCAAGTTTCTGTGTTATAGGACACAGCAGCAGTAGGAAACTAATACATAAGGAAATCAATATTCCAATGCCCAGGAACACTCTGAAGTCTGTGCTAGAGAAGAGGTAGGTAGAGACTGCATCAAAAAGAAGAGTTGGGGTGGGGGAATGGTGGAATCAAATGAAATTGCCCTTATAAAGAACAAGAGCTACCCTTAGTGGGAAAATACTGAGAATGGGTCTGAGACATATGCATTGGAATACTGGTTACTGGAGAATTTAAAAAATTAGAGAATTTTAAGTACATGGGACTAAGAGCAGCAGTTTGAAAAGTCACTGCTTTTGGCAAGGAGGGAATGGTTTGGAGGGAGGAGATGTTTCTTGGAGGCTTGGTCGTAAATGGAAAGAAGAGAACAAGCTATGTAAATAAAACATACTACAGAAACAAAAGATGATCATAAAATCAGAAGACACACTCTTATGCACATCCAAATAAAAGTAACCTTTGATTTAGGGACCACTGTTAAACCAACTTCACTAGCAGAAGAGGGTACTCTTGAATTAGGAGATTTGGTAAGGCATCTAAAGCCATCACTTCTGCCTACATAAACCAATTATTGCAGGTCAGGAAGATAAATGACATTGAAAAATTAATAGGAAATGGAATCTAATAGATGAGAAGAAAACCAGAAAAGAAAATTCCTCCCCCAAACCAATCATGAAGCACAGGAAAGCTTTAACACATTACCCCAACCTGAATTGAATATCCTTAAGCAAGTAGATATGAAAATCTTCCTCAAATCAAAAATTCAAAAGCCCAGAATTAATATGGACAGAATATCCAAAAAGAGAGGAGATTTTATTGAATAAACTCAAAAAGAATTTGAAAGAGACAAAATCTTCTCAGAAATGAAGATAAAATTCAAGGTGCTTAAGGAGAATAGATTCAACTGAAAACATAGGAAGAGGAGTACGGAAAGGAAAGAAAGGAGCCAAGAAAATAATAACAAGTAGAAGTTTAAATTGTAGAAACAAATTGTAATAGATCTAGAAGATAGGTAAAGAAGATCCAAAATATCTATAATTGGAATTTCTAGAAAATTAAGACAATGGAACAGAACAAATATTTGAAATTATAATCAAAGAAAACTTTCTAAGAAAAAAGACCTAAACCTGTATATTGAAAAGACAGATTACATACTTGGGAAAACTGACCCAGAATAGTCAACTCTGGCTCAAAGTCTTTAATAGCACATTTTTTATATTTTGTAATTTTATTTTTTAAATGTTTATTAATTTTTTAAAGAGAGTGAGAGAGAGACAGAGCATGAGCAGGGGAGGAGCAGAGAGAGAGGGAGATACAGAATCTGAAGCGGGCTCCAGGCTCTGAGCTGTCAGTCCAGAGCCCAACATAGGACTCAAACTCACAAACCTCGATATTATGACCTGTGCCAAAGTCAGATGCTTAACCGACTAAGCCACCCAGGTGCCCCTTTAACAGCACATTTTAAAATATAGGCCTCCAGATTAAAAGGCAAGTCATTTAATGGAAAAATTCAGGGCATCCCTATTCTCAACAGCAAAATACAAAGACAATAGTGGACACTCTTTTCAAGGGACTTAAGGAAATAAAGTGTTAGTGTAAGATTTTATATCCGGTCAACTTGCACTTATTAAAAATCAAGGCTAAGGGAAAACAGTTTTAAACATGTAAGAACTTAGGAAATAGTGTGTTTATGAGCACTTTCTGAGGCATCGTAATAGAGGATGAACTTCATTCAAGGGAGCTATGACTAGGGTAAGTTTGGCACATTGGTGAGCATTAAATATATCTAATTGTAGATTTCAGATGAAGATCTAAAGCCAAAAATTGATGTAGGATAATACTATGAAGTAGCATAACTAAAACACAGGAGAAGAGAAAGAAAACAAGACAAAATTAAAGAAAAAAAGCTTGATAATTGAACCATAGGTAATCTGAGAGAGGATCTATCTATCTATCTATCTATCTATCTATCTAGAGCCTGGAAGGTGGGGCAAAAGGGGAGAGAGAGAATCTCAAGCAGGTTCCATGCTCAGCACAGAGCCTGATGTTTGGCTTGATCTCATAACCTGAGATCATGATCTGAGATGAAATCAAGGATCAGGTGCTTACGGACTCGCCCAACCAGGTTCCCCCAGGGATAGATTTAAAGGTGAAAAACAAAATAGAAGGGAGTGAAGGAAAAAGATTAAAAAAGTATTATACAATGGTAGCTCTTAGAACAAAAATGGAAAACCTCTTACTTACTTACTTACTTATTTATTTATTTATTTATGTTTTATTTATGTTTTATTTATTTTTGAGAGCAAGAGACAGAGTGGGAGAGGGGCAGAGAGAGAGAGAGGGAGACACAGAATCTGAAGCAGGCTCCAGGCTCTGAGCTGTCAGCACAGAGCCCGATGTGGGGCCTGAACCCACAAACTGTGAGATCATGACCTGAGCCAAAGTCTGACGCTTAACCAATGAGCCACCCAGGCACCCTGAAAACCTCTTAAATAGTAAAAGAAATACCAAAAAGAAAAAAGAGAAAAATATATAAAGAAAACATTTTACAACACAAACTGTATGCAACTTTTTACATAAGAAGAAATAAGGGAAAATCAAAAATATTTGGGTACAAGGAGGTTAAGTAAATTTTCTTGGACCAAACATATACAGTAAAAATTATTACATATTAATTAGAGAATAGTAAACACCATTAAAAACCTAGTCAGAGAGTATAACATAAAATGGAAATGAATATTACATTCTGGAGTGATGTAGGTTTTGAGATATTATGTTAAATCAGAGTTATAGATAGTCCCATTTGGCCATCTGAGAATATCTGTTCAAGAAAAAAAAAAAGGATATCAGTGTATCATGAGAAAATATTTATAGCTAACATGATAATAGTATCTTAATTATGAAAAGATTACATACGAGTTAAAAAATCTGAAGATCCTCAAAAGATGAATATATAAAAGTTTTGGGAATTATTTTTTTTTAATTTTTTTTAACCTTTATTTATTTTTGAGACAGAGAGAGACAGAGCATGAATGGGGGAGGGTCAGAGAGAGAGGGAGACACAGAATCTGAAACAGGCTCCAGGCTCTGAGCCATCAGCACAGAGCCTGACGCGGGGCTTGAACTCACGAACCACGAGATCATGACCTGAGCCGAAGTCGGACGCTTAACCGACTGAGCCAAAAAGTTTTGGGAATTATTAAACCATACTAGTTTAGCAAAGAACTTGTATTCTTATACCTATTAAAGTACCAATAATTTGGAAAAATTACTGCTCAAGATTGCAGTTATCTACACCCATTAACAGTGGCACGATAGATGAATACAAACCTTTAGAAAGCAATATGGCAAATGTGAAGGAATAATTATAAAATGTTTAGACATTTGGAATTTGGAATTTTGTTTCTGTGAACTTATCCTGGGGGGAAATATGATAAAAGGAAAAAGGAAGATGTTTACTATCGTTCATTTATACTAGAGAGATTTTAGATATAATCTAAGTATCCAACAATGGAGAAATTGATATGAAGATTATAATAAATTGATTTAGAAGGCTATTATGTGATAATTATAAAACAGCAATACATAGACATTCCAAATATATAACAAATAAAAATAAAAATTATAAGCATCCTAGGGAATTCAACTATATCTGAACATAGATAAAGGCAGGAAGGGAACAAGGAAATAAACATGCTTTCTTTTGTTGAAAATGTAAGATTTTATAACATCTGTTCTACATCCCACTTTTTATTGTGATGGTATGATCATTGTACAATATATAACAATCATCACTACGTTCTCTCTTTGGGCTCCACAGCTTAGTTCCATTTCTGTTACAGAAACTTGGTTATCATATTTTAATTGCATGCTTGCCCAGTTCTTCCATTAGATAGTAAGCTTCCTGAAGGCATCTCTAGTACTAGTACAGTGCCTGGTACACATTAAGTACTCATTTACTATTTAGTGAATGAGTGATTATAGTTCTAGTTCAGTAGTAAACTGAAGTATGGAGTAATAGAGGGAAGGGATCCCCCTAAAATGAAGGAGGCAATGATCACAATGTCCTAATCCAATCAAAGCTCCATTTCTTAGGCAGTACTATAAAATATTTTTTATCCTGTTGTGTGTTTTGGCTGGGGTAACGATGGGAGAGAACTAAAGTAGCAAAAGAGAAATGAGGAATTTTAGTGTGAATTTGCTTATAAACCATTTAAATGAAATTGATTTGGATTCTCAAGTTTCAGAGCTTGATAACAGTTCTAGCCACTAATTTGGCTTCTAAAACAAAATGGATTCTCCTTCCATCAGCAACACAGAAAACCCTGTTCATGGGTAAGAGTCAGGGCTATGACCTCAATTAAGCAAGGCTGTGAAATGTACTATCTGTGGAAAATAGGGTAAAGGGACATGGTTTCTATCCACTGCTCTATATTTTAGCTTTGGGTCAAATTAGCTCCTACAAAATTCTATGTCCTTTGGCTTTATTAGCTTAAGAACTCACCAAGAGATCTCACTGTAGCCCATTTATCATTATTCCCGTAATATTATGGAGATTCAAATATTTTGATTTCAAGAACTGTTATTTGAAAATAACATTAATGTTATTGAGAAGAGACATAGCCCTGGTGTTTGTTTTAGAAGTCTAAGCTCTGTGAGACCAGGAACTCTCATTTGCCTTTATATCCCAAGAACTTCAGCATCTGGCCTGATGCCACATGTATAAGACACTCAAATGTTGAATAAATGGATACATTTGTTGACAGCCACAATTTTTCTTCAGCTTATTATCTTTTATTTAAAGTTTTATGGGAGAAATTTTACCTTGAGAAACTTAGTGCTTTCTCTTTTTCTGATACAGATGTTAGGAAAATTAGCTTCCTCTTTGTCCTCTTCCTCCCTTCCCTCCCTCTGTTCTCTTCTTCCTCTCTTCCTCCTCCTCCTTTTTCTCCTCTTTTTCCTCCTCCTCCTTTTTTGTGATGCCTTAGCTATTAGGTATTTTGAAACAAAAATCATTTGTAGCCAATTATAATGTAGTTGTAGCTATTCTAATGGTCCTTATTATTTTCATATTTTCCTCCTATTTTGCTTTCCAGGGCCCTACTTAAGTCCATAGCCCTGGAATAAGACCAACATGATTTGAAGCTTGGTCTCTCCAGCTAGCTTCTCTTACCCTAGTTCCTCATTTGTAAAATGAGCATACCCTTCTTCCCTTCCTGGGCCACTGTGAAGATTAAATCATCAAAAGGCTATGCAACATGAATTGATCAATAAATCCTTATTTCTATCTTTTTGATTGTAATGATCTCAAATCATTTTTTTGGAAAGCAACAGAATTTAAACAAGTGTTAAAATACCTGATTGTTGAGGGTCCTCAGGTTGCATGGCACTATACCAAATGTGTGTTGCATGTTTGGGAGATGGAGAAACTTATGGAAGCTGGGTGACCTACCTTCAAGTACCTCAACGCTTGCAGTGGAGAGAGTGAGGTGACTTCGTTTTCAGTGGAATGAGATACCCTGTTCCATGAGATAGTACTAGGAGGAATTGTGATTTTTTTTTCTTTACTGTGGTCCAGAGAACATGAAGTAAACAAAAGTTTCCCAGCTACAGTCTGGCATTGTCAGATGTTTGTAGGCTTTTGGATTTCAGCAGTGATTTGTCCTCCTGCATCCTGCTTACAACCTCTGCCACTTAGCAGGAGCTCTCCCCCTTTGCCAGACCAACACAGGAAACAGAAAATTCCTCTCTGGACATGGATCATGGATGCGATGTGTGTGAATGGCAGAAAGAATGGACGTGAGTTACCTTGTCTGAGCCTGGTAACAAATAGGCTCTGATCCATGGAGTACCACTGAGGTGAACAATGAACAAATGAACACATATATAATATGCACAATGATGCTAAGGGAAGAAGCACGAAAGTACTTGAGTTGGGAGGGAGACATATATGAGTGTAGCCCAGGAACTCCCCCATAAATCTCTCTGTGAGCACTTATTCCCTGTTAATTACACACTTGCACTGTTGGTTATTTTTTTTCAGGTGTGAAAATATAGAAACTTGTCAGTTTTGAATGGTATGTATCTTGTCTGCACCACTGGAGTTTGATATTACTGCCATTGGATTTTTGCATTTCTGTCCTTCAATGAACTGTGAGTTCCAAGAGGGCATTGTCTATGTTCTATTTAAGTTTGGACCCCAGAGATCAGTACAGGACCAGGGACGTAGCAGATGCTTAGTAAATATTTGATAAATGTAATCGTGCTGTCTTGGAACTCACAATCCAGGGGGTGAAGTAAACCAGCCCTTTTTGCACAACCTTCGGTGGAGGGCTGGGGTTTTTTTTTTTTTTTTTTTTTTTTTCCTGTTTTTTACTTTTCCTATCTCTTGAGGGCTGTTTTGAAATTTTCCAATCTCTTACCGACTGATATTTTGAAAAAAATAAATGCAAAGCACAAGGCCTAACTTTTTATTATTAAATCTACAGACATAAACTTCATCTGTCAAATTGCTAAATAAGTTTTAAAGGATTTTTTTCTTTTTCTCATTGCAGACTGGTAACAGTTTGCAGACTGGCAGCAATCCATGAACCACATGTACCATGGAAATATATACAAATACACAAATAATGTGCAGGTGTTGTTAAAATGCTGTTGAGTGAAATAAAGCCCAGCAGTGGAAGAGAGAATGATGGAGTTGGAGGGTGGTGGCACTGCTTTTGAAGGAAGGCAGAGGGGTTTCTCTGATAACCTGAGATTTGAGCAGAGAAATGGGATGAAGTGAGAGTGTGAGCCTTGTAGGTATCAGAGGAGAGTTTCAGGGAAAGGAAACCATATGAACATAGGCTCTGAGCCAAGATTCATGCTGTGTCCTAGGAGTAGAGGTTGGTCAGATTACCACAGCCTATTAGAGCATGAAAAAAACTTCAGATTTTATTCTAAGTCTTTGGAGGGTTTTGAGCAAAGGAGTGACATGCTTTACAAATATGGCCATACTGGATGCTTATTGGGGAATAGATTACAAGAGGGAACATTAGGAGGCTCTTACAATAATCTATAGGACAAATGATGGTTGTTTGGCTAGGGAGGTAGCAGTGGAGATGGTGAGAAGTGGTTACAGTGTGAATTGATCTTGAAGGCAGTATTGATGATTGGATACAGAGTGTGAGGAAAAGGGGGTCAAGG
The DNA here is from genome assembly GCF_023721935.1 of Panthera uncia. NCBI lineage: Eukaryota > Metazoa > Chordata > Mammalia > Carnivora > Felidae > Panthera > Panthera uncia. Next base: position 65,598,428 of record NC_064807.1, read on the forward strand.
CTGACTCCAAGGATGTCAGAGCAAACGGCCAACTGGTGCTGCCATTGATTGACATTAGGTAGTCTGAGAGGGCAGTGGGTTTTATAGTTGGAGTATGGGTAAGAATCATTCTGGACATGTTAAATTTGGGATACTTAGTTGACATATAAGGAAAACGTTGAATAAGCAGTAGGATTTATGATACTGAAGCATAAGAAAGTGGTAAAACTGAAGATGTAAAATTGAAAGTCATCAATATATGGATGGAATTTAGTGCCATGGGACTGAATGAGATCATGTTGGAAGTGAGCACAGATAGAGAAGTAAATAGGTCTAATGCTTAACTCCTTGGGCTCTTCCACATTTAAGAGATGTGAAAGATGAAGGGAATAGAGGAGAATGAAAAGGAGTGGTCACGTGAGGATAAGGTCACCACATTAACTGTGCAATTTACTCAACAAGTCTTGAGTTCAGTGTGCTCTGTAACAGAAGTAGTATTTTGGAAAGCTTCCCATGCCTAAAAACTGGTTAGAATTTCAGAAAAAATTACCTTCATGCTTAAAGGAGTAAACTCTCCACCATGTTTCAAACCCAGCTACCCAGAATCATTTACCCCTTAGGAGTATCAGATAACTGAATGGCTGCTTTCAAATTTTACCTTTAAAAGGCATATTACAGTATACAAAATATTTTCCTATAAACCGTCTCCCCGAGCTTTACAACAACCCTCCCAGATAAGCAGAGCATTTCTTTCAATCTTCATTTTATCGATAGAGAAACTAAGGAGGCAGATGATGAGGCTAGTCAGTGGCGGACCTGGATCTAGGTCCTAAGCCTTTCCCCCCATGTGCCCAGGGCTTTTACAATACTGTCCTCCCTCTTGTAGAAATGATACTGTGCTCTGTGGTTGCTGGACAGTCCATAGCCTTTAGTCCAATCAGGATCTATAGTGTTGTTTCTTTGGGAAAATAGATTTCAATTTATAAGCGATTGAAATTTATAAACAGTTGGAATCTAGCCTGGTGATAAGTTAGAGACTGTCTCTATTTCTCTGTGTTAGCACAGTACCTCGCTTTCCAAACAAGCACTGTTTCTGAGGAACACGTTAATTTCTTTTCTCTCCCAGCCCAGTCCTCCCTTCAGGAATCCTCTTTTCAGTCACTGGCATCCCCAAAATTAGAAACATCTGTCATTTAAGGCTGTACCTTCTTTATCTCCAGCATCTCATGAGTTACCAATCCAGCCCATTCTACCTCCGACATGCTTCCAGCTGTCCCCTTCTCTGTGCCAGTGCCCTGGCTTCAGCCCTCCCCATCTCTTACCTTGTGAGACTGCAGTAGCCTTCTCACTGGCCTGCCTGCCACCTGGCTTCTTGCCTCTAATCTACTTTCCACAATCCAGCCAAAGGGCTTTCTAAATGCAAATCTAGTCCTATTAAAAACTGACCTTATTTAAAAGCCTCTAGTGCTTCCAATTGCTCTTGGGATAAGATCCAAGCTCTTTAGAACGGCGTACCAGGACCTTCGGAATTTGCACATGGGATACAAAAATGAAAAAAATGCAGTCCCATCTTCTGAGCCCACTGTTTGATTAGGGAGACTAATGCATACACATATAATTTTCATGCACTATGCTATGCACATAGTTATGTACAAATATAAACAAAGAACTATAATAAAGGGTGATATTTGTAATACTTCTATTATCATGTAGGATGTAGCATTACAAGAGAGAAGTTCAGCTTGTTAAGAGAGCATTCTCTGAAGTCATCTTTTTACTTCGTATACCCACTCTGTGCAGCAAAATTTAACACATATTGTCTGGCAGGTTCCTGTCAATGCAGGCATAGGCTTACCTTACACAATACCTAGATGGGTTCTTTCATTTGGGACTTTGAAAAAGAACAAAAGGACTTGTTGAAAATGTCTTCTTGTGGGGAATTATGTATTTTTTACTACACAGTCCTACTCAAGTATAATTCTGCAGGGTTCTGATATTCATCTCTAGTTCTCCATGAAAAGACTCTAAGCCAGTGGAACCAAAAAAAAAGTAACCTTGCTGTTTGCATTGTTCCAGTTCTGCTTTTCCTCTCCTATGTGTCCTTCTGGACTGAGATGCTTCTTTCTCCTTTCAAGGCTCTTCACTAAATATTTTCAAAGTTCTTAGACTTTGCTTATGTATTTGTTTGAAGGAAGTTGTTGTTGTTTTTAAATCAGTTCATTTTTGTGTTTCTGTTCTTCATATCTTAGAAGGCCATCACCCAGTGTTTCTATGAATGGTCATGGTGCTGTAATACTGGAGTGTGTGCTTTAAATCACTATACATGAGAGAGTAAATTCCTGTTCTGACTATGAGCTGAGAAAGGCTTCCCCATGTGCAGTACACCTGGCACCACCTGAGTGACCTCATTACATTTCTGCAGGACAGCGGTAGCTCGGGGGAATTAATCCTTAATCTAGCATCTCCCATTGTCCATTGCTTAAAACATGTGTGCTGAGAAATGCCCAGTGAAAAAAAGGCTTAGAGTCCAGTAACCCTGGAAAACTCTACGTATTTGATCTAAGGCATATAGAACATCTTAGAGGTATCAATAAATGAAGCAGTAAAGAAACATGTTTAACCCGATGTTTACCAAGCTTACTTGACCATAGACCATAAACCTCTTTCTGTGTTGCATCTATTAAGTTGCATTAAGCCATACAGAGAAAGACAGATACCATATGGTTTCACTCTTATGTGGATCCTGAGAAACATAACAGAAACCCATGGGGGAGGGGAAGGAAAGAAAAAAAAAAAAAAAAAAAAAGAGGTTAGAGTGGGAGAGAGCCAAAGCATAAGAGACTGTTAAAAACTGAGAACAAACTGAGGGTTGATGGGGGGTGGGAGGGAGGGCAGGGTGGGTGATGGGTAGTGAGGAGGGCACCTTTTGGGATGAGCACTGGGTGTTGTATGGAAACCAATTTGACAGTAAATTTCATATATTAAAAAATAAATAAATAAATAAATAAATAAATAAATAAAAGAAGAAAAATGATGATGTCCTCACTTTGGGTTAAATGCCAATAGCACTTGTCACTTATAATTTGTTTTTTCAACATTTTATTATAAAGGCTTTCCAATTTACAACAAAATTGAAAGCAATGTACAACAAAGGAAATATCCCCAGCATCTAGATTTTATAATTAACATTTTTTTATGTCTGCTTTATCTATTATTTCTCTTCTCCCACTAGATTGGCTTGCCTCGATGATGATTAATCTGATTTATCTTTATTTCATCAGTACTTAGCAGAGTACCAGGCACCTATTGGTAACCAACAGATGTTTGTTATGAGTGAGTGATTGAGTCAGTGAGTGAATGTATTATTTTATTCCTTTAGACATCTTCCTAGCACATCCGAGAGACGAGTTTCAAAGGACATGAAAGACTAGACAGAGTGTCCCATGGCCTTTCTAAGTTTGAACAAATGTTCACATAAGAGAAGGCACAGTTCCTGAGATAGGCCTTCTCTTGGGACAGAGGTGGGATTCTGCAACCTGACAACCATGAGCTGACGAGTAGCCCGGGGTCTCCGAGCTCATCTCTGTACATACAATTCATTTGAATTCATTTAATTCATTTAAGAGACACAGCTTTTGCCAGGCCGGTGAGCTCGGATGAATGAATTCAAGACTGGTCTGCCAAGTCTTGTTCACATGTTGGATTCTCCTCCTTTTATAGGTTTCTTGCTTTTTGAGATCTTGGTGTCTTCTTAATTACCAAAGACTTTTAATTTCCACTCTGATTTTATCTGCCCTCATCTGTCACTCCTGGAAACCTAATCCCTGGTTTGTCTGATCCACTTTCTTCATTTGTAACTGCAGATGGAAACCAGTTATTTAATAGGTCTTTGGTCCTTATATCCCCTAGTGTCTGGTTACCTACCACAGGTCCTAAGAAAGCAGCTGCCTTTCTCCTCTTATTTCTTTTCTGGGTTTGAATCAGCAAAACTAACATCTACAAAACCTTTATTTTCCTCAATTTTTACATTTGCTTCACTTTCCCTTCCAATACATTTCGTTCTAACTTTTCTAAAGCTCTTTCTCTCCTCTTCCTCTTTTTTTCCCTATTCTTTGACCATCCCTTTTGATTTTCTTTCTCTGATGGAAAAGAAGTCAGTGCTGTGTAAGTGTAGAAGAAACCGGGTTGAGGGTTATAACCAAATCAATAAAGTATATTGAATGAGCCTTCAGTACTCAGGCTAAGGCTTGCCATTTATTTTATCAAACATAATTTTCAGTGCCCGGTTTCCAAACACAGCCCAGGTTCCCCATAGCCTTGTATTTGCTGTGTCAGTTCCTCCATTTGGATACTGCTTCTGATTCATTCTATTTCATTCTTGTCAAAATAGGACTCTTGCTTCAAAATTCCATTACAAATCCTCCCTCCAGTGTGAAGTCTTCCTTGATTTTCCATCAGCGTAGAAACTCATCCCTTGCTCTTTGAACGTTCTTTATACTTAGTTGTGACCTCTCATTTGACACATATTCAGTGTCAGGTCTATAAACGATGTAAGTGCATTTTATTTTGCAAAAGTTTTAAAAACCATAGTTAAATCATTACTTAAAAAAACCATATAACTACATATGCTCAGTGATACACAGTTCAAAATATTGAAAATAAGTCTTTCCTACTCTAGGTACCCTGGACAACGGTTTTTGATCTCTTTTGTATCCCTCTAGGTATTTTCTGTGCATTTTTAAAATACACGTGATAAGCATATTACATGCATTGTTCTGTACTTTGCCTTTTAAACTTAATATTTCATATATTGAAGCTCATTCTTTATCAGTTGTAGTGCCTCCTTTTTAATGACCTCATAGTGTTCCGTTGTGGATATTTGTAGATATTTAGGGTGTTTTCAGTGTATTTCAGTGAACACTATACTTTAGGATAAACCCTATGAAAGTGTATGTATATATTTTCACTTCGTTGGTTTGTTTTATTGAGGTAAAATTTATATATAGTAAAATGCTTATATATTAAGTGTGCAATTTGATAAGTTTTGAGAAATGTATATACCCACGTTACTCACCACTCTAATCAAGATGTCAAGCATTTTCATCACCTCAAGCTTCCTTTGTGCCTTTTTTAGTCAATCCTTATGTCCCTAGTAGACACTGTCTTAGTTCTAACTGTAGATGAGTTTTGCCTATTCTTGAACTTCATATAAATGGAATCATACAGTATGAAAACTTCTACTCACTAGGTAGTATTCCATTTTATAAGTATATCACAACTTTACCCATTCTCTTCTTGATGGACATTTCAGTCATTTACAATTTGAGAATATTATTAATAAAGCTGCTAAGAACATTCTTGTAAAATTTTATAGCAGGTATATGTTTTCATTCCTCTTGGGTAAACATGTAGAATAGAACTTCTAGGTCATAGACTAACTGTATGTTTAACTTTGTTATAAACTGCCGAACAGTTTCTACATTCCCACCAGCAATATGTGAGAGTTCAAGTTTTTCCACATTTTCAACAATGTTTGGTGGTGTTATTTTAAATATTATTTACTTGAGTGAATATGAAATGGTATCTCACTGTGGTTTTAAATTGCATTTTCTTGACAGCTAATGGTGTTGAGTACCTATTGATGTGCTTATTGGCATATATATTTCTATTTTTGTGAAATGTCTGTTTAAGGGTTTTTTTTGCCATTTAAAAAATTGGGAAAGTTTATCTTTTTGCTATTGATTTGAGTGCTTTTAAAAATATTTTCTAGGTACCAGTCTCTTGTCAGGTATATTTTTTGTGAATATTTCCTCCCAGTCTGTGGCTTCTCTTTTTTATTTTCTCATCAATGTTTTTTGAAGAATAGATGCTTTTATTTTTGTGAAATTTAGTCTTATCAATATTTTTTCTTTTATGATTATAGTATATTGTGTTCTTACTAAGAAATATTTTCATGCCCCAAGTTTGTAATCCTATTACTCCATTTTTTCCTCTAGATAGCTTATAGTTTGACTTTACATTTAGGTCAGTGATCCATCTCAAATTAATGTTTGTGTATGGTGTGAAGGAGGTTTTGAAGTGCTTTTTATTCCCATATATTTTTTAAAGGTTTTTCATTCCAATTAGTTAACATACAGTGTTACGTTAGTTTCAGGTGTACAATATAGTGATTCAACACTTTTCTACATCACCCTGTGCTCATCACAAGGGCATTCCTTAATATCCATTACCTATTTCATCCATCCATCCCTCCCTCACCCTCCACTCATTTCCCCTCTGGTAACCATCAGTTTGTTCTCTATAGTTAAAAGCCTTTTTCTCAGTTTGCCTCTCTCTCTCTTTTTTTTCCCCCCATGCTTATTTGTTTTGTTTCCCAAATGCCACACATGAGTGAAATTGTGTGGTATTTGTCAATGGAATATTATTCAGCCATAAAATAAAGAATGAAGTCTTGCCATTTGTAATGATGTGGATGGAGCTAAAGAGTATTATGCTAAGTGAAATATTCCCATATCTTTTTAAAGTTGTTCCAGCAACTTGTTGAAAAGCCATTCTTTTCTCATTGAATTACATTGGCATCATTATTGAAATCAACTGTCCATTTATTAATGGGTCCGTCTTTGGGTCCTCTGCTCCATTTTTCTTTAACTCTCTTTATGCCAATACTATACAGTCTTGATTATAATCCCCCAACTTAGTTCTTTAGCTTCAAGATTGTTTTGTTTAGTCTAGCTTTGTCTTTGCTGTTCCACAAAAATTTTGGAATTAAAAAAAAAGAAAACATTGCATTAAATTTATAGATCAACTTAGGGAATCTATCCTCTTAACAAAATAGAGTTTTCTAATCCATTGAACATGGTAAATCTATTCATGCAATGCATAATTTCCCTCAGCAGTGTTTAGCAGTTTGCAGTTTAGAATTTGTTCCCCAGGATTGTGTTTTTTAAATTGTATCTTTTAAATATATATTTTCAAATTGTGTGCCAAATACCTACCAACAAAATAGGAGAGTTTCCCTATTTTCCCATCCCCTGAAAAAGACAGATTTTTAGAAGAGGTTTTATTTTTTTTCCAGCTGAATGCTATCTCATGTTAGTTGTAATTTGAATTTATTTTATTGTGAGTTTGAACATATTTTCATATGTCTGAAAATTTTATACTTCCTTTATTGTGAGCATGTTCGTGTTCTTGGTCAACTTTTATATTAGACTGTAGGTCATTTTCTTGATTTTCAGAAGCTCTCTTTATATGCACAAAAAAATAACCTTTGCGGGTGTTATTTATCCCTTCCCCATTTTGGTCTCTTAACTTTATTGTTTATTTAGTATACAAAAAATTTTAAAGAACATAGCAATCTTTCATGATTTCTGGGTTTCATATCATACTGAGGATATTTCTACTCTAAGATTATTTTAAAAGTTCTATGTTTTCTGTGTGGAATTTTGTGGTTTCAGTTTTTATAGTTAAGCCTTTATTCATCTGTAATTTATTTGTGGTAAGGTACCATGTAAAACATTTATGTGGAGAGTTCTTATTTTCTCTAGAAGTTACTCATTTATTGAATTAATCCGTCATATCCCTATATGACCACATCATTATATACTAAATTCCTGTATGTATTTTTTTTTCTAAACTCTCTATTCATGCGCAAGTACACACCAATTTCATTATGCTGGTTTTAAATATGTTTGAGTGGCACCTAGGTGGCTCAGTCAGTTAAGTGTCTGATTTTGGCTCAGGTCATGATCTCACAGCTTGTGAGTTTAAGCCCCTCGTCGGTCTCTGGGCTGACAGCTCAGAACCTGGAGCCTGCTTCGGATTCTGTGTCTCCCTCTCTCTGCCCTTCCCCTGGTTGCGCTCGCTCGCTCTCTCTCTCTCTCTCTCTCTCTCTCTCAAAAATAAATAAATTTTAAAAAATATTTTAAAAAGTAGAGAAAAATAAAGTTAATTTGTATAGTCAAGCAAAATAGTCTTTTATAATCTTTTAAACTCTTCTATTTGTAGTCAATTCCTCATCCTAATTTTCCATTTATATACTTCTGTTTCCCCCATCCTGTTTTTTTTTTTTAATTTTTTTTTAACATTTATTTATTTTTGAGACAGAGAGAGACAGAGCATGAACGGGGGAGGGTCAGAGAGAGGGAGACACAGAATCGGAAACAGGCTCCAGGCTCCGAGCTGTCAGCACAGAGCCCGATGCGGGGCTCGAACTCACAGACTGAGAGATCATGACCTGAGCCGAAGTCGGCCGCTTAACCGACTGAGCCACCCAGGCGCCCCTCCCCCATCCTGTTTTTAAGAACTAAATGAACTAATGGTTTATCTTTTTTAATCAATTTATTATATGTAATTAACACACCATACAATCTACCCATTTAAAGTTTTCAAATAGTTTTGAGTGTATTCAGAAAGTTGTGCAACCATCCCCACAATTTTAGAACATTTCATCACATCAAAATGAAATCATATATTCATTAGCATCACTTCCCCATTTCTCTCCAACCTTCCCCTACTTCCAGTGCCTAGGTAACCACCAAACTACTTTCTGTCTCTATGAATTTGTCCATTCTTGACATTTCATATAAATGGAATGCAGTATATGGTCTTTTGTGACTGGCTTCGTTCAGTTAACATCATATTTTCAACTTTTATCCATCTTGTACATGTATCAGTACATCAGTCTTTCTTATTGCCAAATAATATTCATTTTATGTATATACCACATGTTATTTATCTATTCTTTAGCTGATGGATATTTGGGTTGTTTCCACTGTTGGCTATTAGGAATGATGCTACTATTAACATTTGTGTACAAGTCTTTTTGTGGACATATGTTTTCATTTTTTCTTGGGTAGATACCTAGGAGTGGAATTGCTCAAATCATATGTAACCCTATGTTTACATCTGAGAAACTGCTAAGCTTCTTTCCAAAGTGGATGCATCATTTTAAATTCCCATAAGCAATGTATGAGGGTCTCAATTTCTCCACCTATTTGTTTACACTTGCTTGTGTCTCTCTTTTTTATAATAGCCATCCTAGTGAGTATGAAGTGACATCTCACTGTGGTTCTAATTTGGTGTCCCTATAATGGCCAGTGATGTTAAGCATTTCTTAGCTTTTACCAGCCATTTGTATATATTGTTGGGAGAAATGTCTATTCAGATCCTTTGCCCATTTTTATTTGGCTTGTCTATTAATTGTTAAGATTATTATATATGAATATACATATTATTAAGTTATAAGGTTATCTACTTGAATATATAATTTACACATAACATCTTCTCTGTATATAGTATATATAGTTATATTTTGTGTCTTAGTTTTAGTTTTTGTTTTTTTATACCTAATATATGACTTGTCCTATTTACATTAATAGCTTTATACATTAGTCTTAATTTTGAATAAAACCATATAGCATGCATTCTTTTTAAATGATTCTTTTTAAAAATCTTTTTTTCAAATAATCTGGTTTTATTTTTTTGTTTTTTTTTGTTTTTTTATTATTTTTTCTCTTTATCAAATAATCTGTGTTTTTAAATAATTGTTCAGGTTTATAATCTGTTTTAAGTTCTATTATCTTCCTTATAACTTTGATAATATACTTAATTCTCTATTTCTTAAAGACAGTATCTATTAAACAATGATGAAAGTACCTTTATTCTCCTACCTTTATTCAGTTTTCTTTTTTGGTTCTTCTGGTGTTTAAATATATATACATATATTTATATATAAATGTAATATATTTATATGTGCTATATATTTATATGCTATGTATATGCTATTTATATTATCTCTACATTGCAATAGTTTACAACATTTATTTTACACTATTTTACTACTATTTACAAAATACGTAGAATATTATGTATTTTACACTATGATAGTGTAAAAGGATTTTACAAAAATCCTTGTAAAATATACCGGATTATACAAGTCTAGAATTGTTTAGACTTAGGTTTGTGGTTACCTGAATCCAATGACCACTGCCAGACTTCTTGTAATAGTTTTACAATGCTTTTCTTAATTAGCTTAGGTTTTTCCTCTCTATATAATTTATATATATTTTGGTTTTATAAGTTCAAAATGTTTTTCTCTTGTCTTTATACATAAATTATTTAAATTTTCCTCTAAGATTTCTTAAATTATTTTTTTAATTTTAATTTTTTAGTGTTTTTATTATTAATTTTTTAGAGAGAGAGAGAGAGAGAGAGAGAGAGAAAGAGAGCACGCAGTGGAGGGTCAGAGAGGGAGACACAGAACCAGAAGCAGGCTCCAGGCTCTGAGCTGTCAGCACAGAGCCTGACGTGGGGCTTGAACTCATGAACCATGAGATCATGACCTGAGCTGAAGTTGGACACTTAACTGACTGAGCCACCCAGGCGTGCCTCCTCTAGGATTTTTTAAACATAGTGTTACTGTATTCTGTTCTTGAAAATTGCCATTGAGAAACCTGCAATTTGCTTAGTATGTTTTATTCTTTTTTTTTTTTTTTTTAAGTACTCTACTCCCAACATGGGGCTTGAACTCACAGCCCTGAGATGTTCTACTGACTGAAGTTTCTTTTGTTTTGAAATGTGATAACGTTATTGAGATATGTTTGTAGTTACTTGTCCCGTAATATGTTTTTTCTCAGACAGAATGGACTATTTAAAATTTTTTTTAATGTTTATTTATTTTTGAGAGAGAGACAGAGAAAGATAGAGAGAGAGAGGGATAGAGAGTGTGGGTGAGGGGCAGAGATAGAGGGAAGACAGAGGATCTGAAGTGGACTCTGCACTGACAGCAGAGAGCGTGATGCAGGCCCAAACTCACAAACCATGAGATCATGATGTGAGCCAAAGTGGGATACTCAACCAACTGAGCCACTCAGGCACCCCCAGAATGGACTATTTTAATATTTGGATTCAAGTATTATTTTCTTTTTGGAGATTTTCTTTTAATATATCTTCATTTTTTAAAATGTATTTTGTTTTCTTTTTTAGGAACACTGATCATAGGTATGAAAGATCTCATTAGTCTATTTTTCATCAATATAATTTTTCTCCAAGGTATTTTACTGAATTATTTCCATTTAGTTTTGTTTACTTTTTGCAGTTTCATCCCCCTTTACTATGTTTTCATAAGATCCTATTCATTTTTATGTAAAATAATTGCATTTGTGCACTATTTATATAATGGTATTTATTAATTTCATGCCTTTATTTTTCCTTTATCTTCTTTTCTTAGCTCTGACCTCTTATATTTTACTTTCTTCTGTCATTTCACCACATATTCCCTAAGCTCTTGTATCTCTACTATGAGTTCTTTGATTTTTTTAATACTCTGATTCATTGCAATAAATTTTGTCATGATTTTGCTCTGCCTGTAAACAGCATTTTCTTGTGAGTCTTTTTATATATGCATTTTTTTGTGAGAAAGAAAAAGCAATTTTTGTCCATTTCTTTCTTTTTCATAAAGAATCTTTGGTTCTTCTTGACTATAGTTTACTTTTGAATAAAATGAATTATTGAGTTCTTGGATTGTATGTGTAGGAAGTTTATGAGAAAGGAACCAATCTCTATTGCAGATGAATAGGAGTCTCCCTGTTTCACAGTGAAGTGAAAATCTCTGTTTCTCCCTTTTTTCTCTCTCCTCCGTGTGTGTGTGTGTGTGTGTGTGTGTGTGTGTGTGTGTGTGTGTGTGATAGTTGTTTAAGTCTGTATACATTTTTACTTTCTCAGTGTTTGACTTTTCCTTCCATTACAATTCATCAATAGACTGTTTCTTGTAAAAATGGAATGTCTATGTCCTTGCTTATTTCCTGCTACTTTACATGGCCTGGGCATCTCATATTTTTTCAAAGATGTGATTATTGTTTTTTTGCTTTTTTTAGTGCACCATCTGTTTTGGTGATTGTACTCCCCTGACATGTTTAAGATCTGCTCCTGCAAGCTTCTTTTCTTGAGCTAATCCCACATCTTGACATCTCTTAATCATATACAGTGGTTTGGGATTATAGATGTTTCTAAATTTTGCTAAAAAAAAAAAAGACTTTGAATCCTGTTGTTCATGTTTCTTATTACTTTGGGAGTAATATATGAAAGAAGAAGGCATCTTAATACCAGAAGTCTCTTTGTTATGTTGGTTTTAATGTGTTAATCTTTAAATAGATGTGCAAAATAGGGTAATTGAGAAATTAAGTAGAAGCAAATGTTAAAAATAATTGTATTAATAGCAAAACAATAAAAAGAGCAAAGGACTCTTAGTGTTGGTGTTCTGGACCTATCCAGATTGGTCTCTTTTGATATTTATTTGTTTGTTTATTTGTTTGTTTATTTATTGTCAAATTGGTTTCCATACAACACCCATTGCTCATCCCAACAGGTGCCCTCCTCAATACCCATCACCAACACTCCCCTCCTTCCCACCCCCCATCAACCGTCGGTTCTCAGTTTTTAAGAGTCTCTTATGTTTTGGCTCCCTCCCTCTCTAACCTTTTTTTTTTCTTCCCCTCCCCCATGGTCTTCTGTTAAGGTTCTCAGGATCCTTTTGAAATTTAAAGAAAAGTTTAGAAAAAATGAATATAGGACACAACATTGGAATACTTGAACTTAATTTGTGTTTTTGTTAATTATTATCTTCATCATCTTGGACAAGTGTATTAGCCAGTCTAAGTCTCAGTTTCCTCACATAAAAGTGGGGATATAATGGATTTTTTGCTGTCGTCTGTAACCTAGAACACATTCAATAAATAGCCACTGTATTCGAATATATCATATATTCATTCCAAGTACCTTTAACCCTCCCCACTCCCTTTTTAAAGTTACAGCCTTTTAAAGATTGAAGACGTCAAGAAAGCTGAGTCTTAAAATGTGAGCACCACATGATCATATTTTAAGAGGATTGTGTCTGGGTAAATCTTTGATTTTCATAATGGACTGAAATCGCTAAACGTTCTCCATGCTTGCAACGTTTGACTGTCCCTTTAAACATCAAACTCCAAACTTTCAACCCATTTTTCAGTGTAGTCTAATACAAAAGTGATATTACCAATTATATTTATCTTTGAATTTTTGTGTCCAAAATGTATAATAATACATCGTTTTTTCTGACCAGTTTTTTTATTTCTGTTATGAAAGAAGCTCTTTGTTTCACTGTCACCTGTGTTTATGAGAGAAATACATCTCACTGATAGCAGCTGATATTAACACAATACTTTTCAGTTTGCATATATTCTCATTTGACCTCATTTAATTACGGAAATCTGGGCCATGAGATAATGGATGTTTGATGAAAACAACGTACTCAGACCTATGGATCACTCAAAAAAATCCGGATTTAAATTCTTCAGGGGTTCTATTCTAGAAACCAAAATTAATCAAATCCAGGTTTTCTGAGTAAGATAGATAGGTACCTTAATGGAAAAATACCCAATTTTGATGTATATCATATGACTTAATGTTACTCTGTGATAACAATATGGAGTTAGATTATAAAAGATCCACTAAGGAGTAGAACTTACTAACATTTAAAGCTTATATTTGACACCTGGCAAGTTACTTAACCTTACTGAGCATCTATTTTCTCATGTTTTTAAGAAGGGTAACAATTCTTAACTGTGTTCAATTTAGTTCATTGTAACTAGCATTTATTGAAAGCCTACTATAGGCAGAAAAGGGATTAAATGTTTTATAATCTAAAAATCAAATGAACTTTATGTATGAAAATGTTTTGTATGCTGTTAAAAAGTATGTATAAGTCTCAATGACTATTATTCTTACCTGCTGAGCTATTGGTTAACAAGGAAAATGCTTTATTGCTCCTTCTTGGGTAAAACTTCATGCATTTTATAGCAATTGTACTTCTCAGAGTGTCTGTGAAAGTATTGGCCGGCATGCTGTTTTCATTCAGTACACAAGTTCTTCTACCTACCCAATTTTCTATTCATTTGCAAGTAGTTCTGAGCACAGGGCCTCATTGACTTTATATGTCTGTTCAAAACTTGATACTCAAGGATATTGCCTCTAAGAATGACTGTGGGTAAATGACATGAAGGACATAGTTATTTGAAGTTATCCTGGCAGTAGACATTCATAGGCATGGCCAAGTGCTTTTAGAATGACCCAACTTCTTCTTCTTCCTCTTTCAGGTTTCTTCTTCCTTCAGGTACAATTTTGATACTATGGAGAGATTTTTGAGTACATTTGCTTGTTCTGTGTTAATTCTTAAGGATAATGATTTAGAACATTTTTGTGATCTAAACTAGGAGTTTCCAAATAGAAAGGTCTGTTAAGAACTATTTGTACTTTATCATAGTCTTCTCCACTTTGAATGACCGTGTGTGTGTGTGTGTGTGTGTGTGTGTGTGTGTGTGTATGTGAGTACGCGCGGGCGTGTGTTGTGCAACTATATCTGTATCTCACAGTTTGGGGTTGGAATCTGTTCCAACACTGATTAACTTAAACCCCTTTTAAGCCATTGTTTATACGTCCTGTGGCATGGGTCTACTTCCTAGTTTTCAGGGTTGTGGTGAGGATTGGAACTCATGTATGTAACATGTCTAGCAGATGATAAACTAGGTACACAGAATTTTAATTCCCCTTTCCTGAACTCTGAGGTAGTAAATAGAACATATATTTGGAATTAGAAGAATAAGGCTCAAGTACTGGCTTTGCAGCCATAAGCTTTGTGACCCCTGTGGAGTTACTAAATCTCCTGGGGTTTCTGTTTTTGCAGTGTGAAATGGTAACATCATTCTCTGCCAGGCCTTGAGTGCTGTTACTAGGATCAAATGAGATAATGTCCTTAATAAAAATGTACTTGGCTGTAAGACATAGTGGGTTGTTAGTATTAATTATTAAATAATATGTATTTAGTATTAATTAAGAAGAGTGATAGAGTGGAAGGAACACTGGATTTGTTGTCAGAAAGTCCTGACTTCATTTCTTCCTTGCTCTGTGGCACATTACTCACTTGGTGCTTTGGTTTTCTCAACTGTGAAACAGAATTCAAATTACTTAATAGGACTGTTCTAAAGATTAAATAAGATATCATATGAGAAAGCATCTAGAAAGAGTTTGGCACACAGTAGGTTTTCAATAAATGTTGAGTGATTTTAGTTGCATACCGAGGGATTTAGATCTCCTAACAGATTTGGAAAAGGCTAATTTAAACTCGCTGTATTAACAAATTTTTTTGTTTTCTCTAGTTCTCATAAAATTTACCATGTGAAAATACTTCTATGTGCTAGAAGTTGGTCTTACTTGTTTTTAACCCTACAAAAAAAAAATTCATGAGAAAACAGCATAGAGGCTAGTTTGCATATAAATACAGGGTACACCAGGTATAAATGTTTTAATGCCATCTCCTTGGAGACACCTGTAAACAATGTTCCAAGCCCATGACCTTATTCCTGAAACTGAGTGAGGCATTTTGCATACAACATTTGGATTAGTACGAATTCAATTTTGATTTATATATTTTTGGTACCTAAGATATGGCAAGATGCTAATGTAACTTCAAAAAATTATGCATTTTTTTTTTTAACGTTTATTTATCTTTGAGATAGAGAGAGACAGAGCATGAACAGGGGAGGGGCAGAGAGAGAGGGAAACACAGAATCTGAAACAGGCTCCGGGCTCTGAGCTGTCAGCACAGAGCCCGACGCGGGGCTCGAACTCACGGACTGTGAGATCATGACCTGAGCCGAAGTCGGACGCTTAACCGACCAAGCCACCCAGGCGCCCCAAAAAAATTATGCATTTTTTTAACTGAGTCTCAGTATATTTTCAATCTTAGTTCTACTGTGGTCCTCAAGTTCACCAGGCCAGAAGAGAGTTTCCAACTATATTCCTACTTCAAAATTTCTAGACCTACCTTCTAAGTTCTAGGAGGTAAATTTCTATGGGAATAACTGGGAGTTTCCACTGTACTCTGAGTCTAGACTCTATGAGCATGGGGACCTATATCAAAATACAGATAAGTGGTTCCCACTAATGCAGAGATTCTGCTTCAGAGTCTGGGATGGGGCCCAATAACCTTTATTTTAACAAATGTCCCAAGTCATATTGATGAGGGTGTTGTGCAAGACTTATTTTGAGGTATACTGATCTACATCCATGCCTCCAACTTTAGAGTACCATTAGTAAAAAGGCAAGGCACATGAGCAGTTTTATTTTCTTTTAATTATTTTAAAAATTTATTTATTTTGAGAGAGAGAGTGAGCGAGCATGAGCAGGGCAGGGGCAGCGAAGGGGGAGAATCTCAAGCAGACTCCGTGCTGTCAGCGCAGAACCCAACACGGGCTCAATCTAATGAACCATGAGATCATGACCTGAGCCAAAAATCTAGAGTCAGATGCTTAACCAACTGAGCCATCCAGACGACCTGAGCAGTTTTCAGTATTGAAAATACCCAGTGGATCCTGTGCTTAAGCCTTACTGAGTCCAGTAAAATGACAAATTTTATGCTTTTCTCTACGCTTCTGGATCTCTGTCCATCAAGTTCATGGTAACACTCATTTTATGAGGCCATTCCAAGTCCTGGAAAAATTCCAGGCCATTTGTCATGAAGACGGATTTCCAGATTTAATAACCAGTTGCCTTAAAAAGCAACTCAGTTTCGAAATCTGATGTCAGTGGGGTAGATGCTACAGATTAGTTTATTCAACATCTACTTCCCATACCTTTCTTCTTTTCTGTATGATAGGGGCTGGAAAGCTAAAAGCTACATTCTGACCTTACCCTGCAGTTAAGATTTTATAGGTTCTCTAGATTCTACTAAGCCCATGCAATTTTAGGAGTTTTGGAAAACATGTATGAGACCAAATCTTATGGTAGAAGCATTTGTTTCTCATAGGGCATCTGTAGTGGAAATTCTGCTTTCTGGTCCCTTTTGACAGCAACAATGGTGGTGTCTGCTATGGATGTTCAGTAGCGTGGTTGGACATTTCTGCTGGCAATGTAGTTCCAAGTTTGGTAGCATTCAATTTTATTGCCCCGTGCATTCAATAAGTTCTGTGAGCTTTTTACTGCCCCCTATGTAGATCTTTCTGCTCAAGCCTGATATAATGACTTCTGTTGTCTGCGACTAAGCTGCTGTTAGGGTAGCTAGGCTTGAAGCTTATAGTGAGTTTAAAGCTGAAAAATTTCTTCCACCTGCCTACTAGTCTTCTCTCCCCTTTCTTGGTGCAAGGTCTAACCCATAAGTCACTCTGGAGTCCACTGTTCACCTCCTTTGATGTGTGACATGATCCCAGCCCAGGCATGCTGATATCTTAGTTTACTTATCTGAACTTGGATATAAAAGATTGCTGGCTTTCCTGAGTATTTGTTATAAGGGTGTCGTCTATACTTTTCTTGGCATTTTTTTCTATATACTTTTTGCTTAGGAAGGAGAATTCTCTTCCCTCATTTTTCCCAATTCATCCCTGGGAAATGAACCCCTATAAAATTGGGATCATATGTAATGGCTTCAGAAATCATGGAATAATAATCAACAGTAATAATACTGTACCAATGGCTACAATATCTTGAGTAATTATTCTTCTCCAAAACACATGCTAGAGTTTTGCAGACAGTATCTCATTTAATAATTAATAAAGTCTCAAATGGTTTCATGACCTCTAATCCAGTTTTATTTTTGCCATACATCTTTGCCGCTACCAGAAACCTCAAGTCATGGAGATGTACTTCTATACTATCCATAAATGTTATTCTCTAATTTCTGTTTCTTCTTCTCACAAACACTGTGAATATACTTCAGGGAGTTAAAAAGAAAAAAAAAGGAAAAAAAACACAAAAGGTAGCAACAATGTTTTGTGAATGTAACTGGCAGGCAGCCTGCCCAAACATGCCCTGACAAAGCAGTGTTCTTTAAGTGCCTGTTTTCCTTGGGAATCCGTCTCAGTTGCTTTTGTTGGTTGGCATCTATCAATGTGGCCCGCAAAGAGAATTGTCACTGCTGTGGTCCAGCATGGATTGATGATTTTATTGCACAGTACTTAGTACATAGTAGGTATTCAACATGAATGAGTTATCCTGGTTCCACTGGGTATAGCCCCAAGGGACTTGAGGTTGATTGCAGGCCACTGTCAAGAACACTGTGTGTCCTCAGCTGTGGTTGCTCCAAGTAGGTCTGCTCTGGGATGTCACTTCCTTCTATGGGGCGTTTATTTCTATTTGCAGGAACTTTTCACTCTCTATGTCTTTTACTGTGCAAAGGTCACCTAAAATGTACAGCTTTTATTAGCTGCAGTGAAAGGATGTACTTTCCCCTGAATGCTCTCTGCCAAGTGCCTTTCCCATTCTCTTATTAGCAAGGGAATGGATTATTTCTTCACTTGCCTAGTCTGTGAGTCAATCTCTCTCTCTCTCTCTCTCTCTCTCTCTCTCTCTCTCTCTCTCTCCCTGCCTCCCTCCCTCCCTCTCCCTCCCTCCCCCCCCCCCCCCCCCCCCCCCCTCCCCCCCCCCTTCCCCCCTTTCCCCCCCCCCCCTTTTTTTTTCCCCCCCCCCCCCCCCACCTCTCGCCTCAACTTAATTCTCTTCCTGTGTTCTGCCTTTTCTCCAAGAAGAATGATGGAAGGATCTTTTTTCTTTTTTTCCCTCCCTCAGGTAAGGGGTTCACCAATTTACACATGAGGATGTAAACGTATAAAGGATTTCTCCCATTGGTGAAATCATGGCTGCCTTCCTTCTTCTGCATGATACTATTAAATTATTCTGGGGTGTGTGTGAGGGACTGTGTTTAGCTACTGCCTTTCCTGTCACATGGATGACATGGGCAGGGAATGATTGTGATAACACCAGGAAGTGGAGGCAATGGAACAAGACTTGTATTTGGCTCCACCTTGCAAATCTGAGTCCAGATGAAAAGAGGCAGACCCATGGCTGATGATAAGAATTTTTCAACTTCTGGTTGGTTCCTCATTCATGACCCAAAAAAGGGGAAGTATACTTTGTTTTTGTTTTTGTTTTAGAATTTGAGAACTTGCCAGGCTACGATGCATTCCCAATGCATTTATTTGCATTTCTTTTCAGAAGAGGAGATGGAGCATGGGAGAAGCCTCTGTTGATGAGGATAAAACTCACATAATTCCTAGAGTTATACTAACATTACCAGCTATTAATATGGAGTATCATTGGCACTAGCTTGCCAGTGGGCTTTGGAATTGCCAGTGGGCTGAATTCAGTTGGCATTGGCTAATTACCTGCACAACCATTCCTTCTGTCAGGATTATTTTATACCATATTTAACAAAAGAAGAAAGAATGCACAGAAAAAAAATTCCTGATATTTTATAATTATGATTTCTTTTTCTACCTTCTTCTAAGCAATAGATGTTATACTTGGAATCCTACCTA
This sequence comes from Panthera uncia, assembly GCF_023721935.1. Lineage (NCBI taxonomy): Eukaryota > Metazoa > Chordata > Mammalia > Carnivora > Felidae > Panthera > Panthera uncia. The sequence goes on from NC_064807.1 coordinate 65,617,747, forward strand.
AATAGGATTCCTACAAAATACCTATATCAGTGATTTCTCCAAACACGTCTATCAAAGGAAAATTTCAAAACCCATAAAAGTGGGAGTGGTGGTATAATATCCAAGGACACAATCCAAGTTCCCAATGATGGAATAATGAGCTGAAAACTAAGGTAAAGTACAACATAGCTGGACATCACACCCCTCAATTAAGTAAAAAAGTCAATTATCTAAGTTTAGAATGATGCAGGCATGACTTAATTGTTGTTCTTGTGAGAAATACCCAGGAGGATTGGGTTGACTGTAAGATCATTATGAATCAGTTGTCTGATGATCAGTTATAGGCACTCGACCTAAAAAATCCTTGAGGTTAAAAGTCATGTCTTCCTTGAGTTATTGCCAATACTTAGCATAGTTTTGGGAAAATATCAGTAATAAATACATATTTGTGGAATTTGATTGTTAAGTGTGATCTTAGAGGTATATGGCAAGAACTCTATGGGAGAAATGTTGATTTAAAAGAGACAAGAAGGATGTGGCGAGGATGTGGATGTATGCAGAAAACACATTACAGAAGAAACAACAAAATGGAGGTTTGCTTTTCTTGGCAAGGTAAAGATTTATTAAGGGGAAGCTACATGATACTTTCATTTAATTTTTTGAAGACCATAACCTTGACGGTTTTATCTCCAGAGAATAAAAAAATTTTAGTTGTAAAAGAACAGAGGCAGCTTTACCGAAATATGGGGAAAAGTTTTAAACGATGTATGGCAGAAGCTGCTAGTTGTCCTCCAATATCAATTGTCTCTCATTTTCATTGTAGTAGAACCTTTGATTTTTTTTTTAAAGGTCTATGATGGTCTGGAATAAAGACTTCCTTTGAGCAATATATGGAATATAACTGATTTCTGATCAACTGGAATGGAGCAGGAATTATGATGGCAAGTTCTGGTTATACCCTGAAAAGGAAGGGGCATGCATCCCCCTTTCCTCCTTTCTCATTCTTGCTAGTGGGAATGTAAACTCATATGACAACAGGAGCCAAAAAATCTACCTTATACTCTTATACCATGATATAGAAACTGCATGTTGAAGAGAGCAGAATGAAAGATAAATAGAACAAGGATCCCTCATGAGAGGTGCCATATCAGACTTGGACCGTCTACTTAGAAAAATAAACTACTGGATTGTTAAAGCCAATGTTATCTTGAGTTTCTCTATAATAGCCAAAGAAACAATACCTCATCTGTCCATTCTTTCCAACAAGTGCTTTGGAAGATAGTGACCTGTCATTAGCAGATGAGGTTCAAACAAAATTACTGTGGAGGAAGGTATTTCATTGAATGGATGACCAGACAAAATATATTAATGATTCCTCACATTTTAGATGTGGAACATTTGAAAGATACTGGAATTATTTCAGTCAGTCCAATTCATTTCAGAAGCTCCTTTTCTTTTCTGATTTAAACTGCAAGAAGAGATAGAAAACTCTTATGTGAGGACTAGCTGAAGGAACTGGGGTTATTTACCTCTGGAAAAGATAAGCCTTAGTGGGTTGGGTTGGCAGCATGTGAGAGCTATCACGTTTGCTGGTGGGCTGTGGTGTATATACAGAGTAAATTACTCCTCTTGGCCTCCAAGGGACAGAATTTGGGTCACTGGGTGGAAACATCAGGATCACAGTTGGAACTGTAGCTGCTTGGGCAGGCTTTTTTCTGTCTAATATAAATGTCAACCACGCTTTGGACTTTTTTACGTTGGATCTTATTTTGTTGGTTTGAATTCGGTCTGTTAAGGTCCTTTGGAATCATGGTGATGACATATGATCTAGCAAAGTTTACCCAGAGCCCAGATATGGCCCATTCTTCCTACTTATTAAGGCTAAGAAATAATGAGATGATATTTTGGAAGGAAATTCTAAATGTTGCTCGAGTTACTTGAAAGCATTATCTTTATCTCTTCTGCTAACGGCTCCAATCTAGAGTTTTATGAATATCTCACTGGGTTTAGAGGTTTCTCACCCTGGAGAATCTGAAAGTAATCCATATACTAATCATACTTTAGTCATACATCATTCAAGAACTAGATGCAAAGAATTATGGGAGTGAGCTTTGCTGACCAAATTAAAAAAAAAAAATAAATAAAACCTAACATTTAGATAGTGGCTGGGTGTTGTATGGAAACCAATTTGATAATAAATTATGTTAAAAAAATTAAAATCAAAAATCATTTTAAACCTGGAAAAAAAAAAAAAGACAGTGGCTGGGAGAGCCTGGAGGGCTCAAGTTGGTTAAGCATCCAACTTCGGCTCAGGTCATGATCTCGCATTTGGTGAGTTTGAGCCCTGTGTCAGGCTCTGCTGACAGCTCAGAGCCTGCAGCCCGCTTTGGATTCTGTCTCCCTCTCTCCTTGCCCCTCCCCTGCTCATGCTCTGTCTGTCTGTCTCTCTCTCTCTCTCTCTCTCTCTCTCAAAAAATAAATAAACATTAAAAAAAATTTTTTTTTTAAAGACCGTGGCTAGAATAAGAAACAGGCAGATCCCCATTTTCCTCTTCATAGCCATGTTTCGGGTCCTAATGTGGGGCTTAGAGTGTGAGAAAATCTTTCTCTTGAGCATTTTTTCACTGCTCCTATTTTCCTGGAGCCGATGATGTGATGGATTTTCCTTCCCTAACTCTAGGGTTCTACAGTCGTGCAACTGGCTTATGTGACTCTCTAGTTTCCATAGACCTACATTTCATTAGGCCCAACCTTTTGGAACAGTCCAAGGAGAACTAACTTTGGATCTCTCCTTCACTCTCACTATCAACTTTTGTCTACTTTTTTTTTTTTTAATCCCATTTTCTGTCTCTTTAGGGTCACTTTAAGCTTCTTTGCAAGTTTCTTCTTCTCTTACGAACTATTTTTTCATTCAACCACCTATTCATCCAACAAACATTTACTGAGCACCTATTTCCAGTTCACATAATCTGCAATGCACTAGTCTCACAAAGATGAATAGGATTCATTTACTCATTCAACAAATGCTTATTATGCTAGGCAGAGTGTATATAACAGTGAGCAAGAGAAATTCTCAAAGAGCTTTTAAGCTAGTGAGGGAGCTTTAACCCAAGAGAAGACTACAGGCTCATCAGCAAATAACAGTTAATATTTATGGAATGATTACTTAATCCCAGTTACCGTTCTAAGTTTTTTACCTGTATTGTCTCATGCAGTAAAACTAGGCAGTTGGTTTTCTTGTCCCCATTTTACAGAGGAGGGAGCTAGACACAGTAAGATAAGATGTGCCCAAGGCCGTATGTGCTATTGTATGATGGATCTAAGTGTTGTCACTTTAGACCTTGTGTTATTAACCAGGAGTAGAAGTGGGAACGGGCTGCCCTGGTGAAAGTGAGTATTTTACCACTGAGAATGTTATAATTTCAGGTACATAAATTTTTTAGTGTATTTTTTAAAACTGATTTTACATACTCTACATACAGTGTACCCTTTATTGCCAGTGTACCCTAATATTCCCTTTGGTACTTCCTCTACTTTTAATCACTATACTGCTTTCCCAGCTCAGTGTAACACATGTGGAAAAATGTAAAAAGACTAGGGGAGCCTGAAATAAATGAATTAATCCAGAGGGTTAGAAGAAAGTGGAAGAGTTGATGCTTTAGTTAAGCCTTAAATAATAAGTAGAAGTTTGCTAAGCACAGTGGGTGAGAGGTGAGGGGTATAGGAAAGGGTACTCTAGGCAGAAGGAACTGCCTAAACAAAGGGATAGAGACAAAAACAATACGTGCAGAAACTGACAAATAGTTTGATGTTTACAGGATCCAAAAGTCAGAAACAAGAGTGGACAAGTAAGCAGAGGCCAGACTACACATAGGCACACATGCTCTTCTAAGAAGCTTGAACTTCATCCTGAGCACAATAGGAATCATTGAGGGAATTTGAACAGGGATGATACGTTCAGGTTGGAGTTTCAGCAAAACACACTGGAAGATGGATTGAAGGTAGATAAGACCAGAGACAGAGACCTCTTTTGAGTCCCACACTTCTCCAGATTACCTTCCTTTACCGTCATCATGTAACAGCTAAGATGGCAAAGTCAGAAACTGGATAGCAGGTACGGGCCTACCCTCAAAAGTGCAATAGCAGTGGCCACGGAGCTATTGCTCGGAGTGTATGTCACCAAGGAGACGGGACAGTCACGGTTAATCTAGGGAAGGCTGCACATCTGAATAAAAACATCTCTGTGAGGTAACTGTGTCAGCTTCTCACTCCAGCCGATAACAAATTACTCTGTCTCTGGCAGAGGTATACTTCCTGACTATTTTACGTGGTAACACTGGATTTACAACATGAAACACTAGTGTTAGCTAAAGGTCTAGCTAGCAATTTGAAATTGGTACACACAGCAGTCAATCTATTGCTCCCCGTCTCCATCGTCCCCCAAAGTAGGCTTGCCATTAAACACAGTGTGAGATCTTGGCCCGGTGGAGAGACTTCTACCCACTGCCAGTGGCATGCCCTCCACCCTCTCCCCTCTCTCTGTTTCTCTGTCTCTCTCTTACAGACATGGAAGAAATCATACAAACTGGTATTTGGAAAAGGCTTTTGAGTGTTATTTTGAGTGTTATTATTGTCTTGATTGAGGACTCATAAGGAAGAAACAGACGTTAGCTAAATTCATTTTGACAAGCACTTATTGAACCCTTATGCTAGGCTCTGAGAACCCAAAGATGATTAAGATAGGGTCTCTACCTTGAGGTTGCCCCAGTTTGGTTTGGAGACATAAGTACCATGCACAATAACAGAGGTATATGATTAGCTCAAAAGCAACCCAAGGAATGACTGGAATTCTGAGGGTTTGAAAAAGAGAAGATCTTAAAGAGGGGGTATCTTGGCTAGAAGTTTGCCAGACATATATAATGGGAGAGAAAATATCCCAGCCAAAGAGAGCATTGTAAGCATAGATACAGAGGCAAGAAACAGCCTTGCAAAATCCTAGAACTGGAAGTGGTCCAGTGTGGCAGGAACAGAAATTGTGAGGGGTATGAAGAAGCAGCATGAGCCAAGATCCGAGAGTCATCACAGGGCAGAGTAGAGGCTGGGAATATGGCTCTAGGCATTTTCTTAAAGAAAATAGGGAGCTAGTGAGAGTTTTGAAGTGGAGGAGTGACATGATTAGATCCACGTTTCTAAAAGATTCCTCCTGTGGCAATGTGGGGAATGTGTTGTAGAAGGGAAGGATATAACATGCTGTCTAGAGGAGGCATGATGGCCCTGAATTAAGGTGTTTTGAGTGGAAATAGACAAGAGGGGTAGGTTTAAGGAACAGATAGTTGATGATGTCATGGGCAATGATAGTAACACCTTGAAATTCTCTGCTGTTTTACAAATTCCAAAGAGAAACTGGTCCTGTATTTTTCTGTCTTCTCTTTATCAGGTAAGGCATCAGCTGTAGGATCATGGTTAATTCCATCAAACCTGTGGTCAAACAACCTGAATGAAAATCTCTGCTCCACTGCTTACTGGTTCTGAGTCCTGTGCACAACTTCTTATTACCTTGTTTATACAATGGAAACATATATAATGACATCATCTATTTCATTGGATTGCTATGAAGTGGCTTTAACTACAGTTGCTGGGGTTTGTAGTTCTGCTTCACCATCTTCTAGATTTGTGACTTGGGACAATACATTTAATGTTTACAACAGGCTTTAGAAAAGGCAGTGATTTCTTAAATGGATAACTGAGTATTTTATCTTTGCAGTATTTTCCAGTGACCACATTTGAACTAATAAATATAGTTTTGGGTACCAAGCAAAAAGAATCCATTATTAAATGATATTTATTGCTTTTATTTGCATATCACCTGATGGTTTTTAACATACTTTAATAATCATTTCCTCATAAACACTGGCCTGTCCTTCTCAGTGTTTCTGTGAAGTTACCAATGGATTAGTGGTCACTCAAATATCCCAGCAGCTGGAATTGACAAATTAATGGTCAGTGTTTATCTTGCATCTCCTTGTTGAAGTTACATGTAGAGACAGCTATTATGCAGTAGAAATTGCTTGGAATAAAGAATTGGAAGACCTGAATTTAAATCTCAGTGCTGTCATTTATCAGTCAGGTGGCTTGACAAATTGCTTAAATTCTTTGACCCTGTAGAGTTTCATGTATAAGCACCATATGTGAAAGTGCATATTCAGATGGCTCACACAGAGCCTCAGAGGGCAGGGAAAATCAGAGAAAAAGGGGAGATGAGAAGGGAAGGTTTTCTAGGAAAGAACAGTTGTCCTGTAGGCTTTCTATTAATTATTCAAGCTACTCTTTATAACCCCAATTCAGGGACTAGGAATTCTCTGATGTTGGCTCCTTCTAAAACCTCAATCTTTTTTCCATGCAGCAGGGACTCAGGAAGCCTTTTCCAAGGCAGTTTCCAATAACGCTTTTCTGCTTTCCCTCTTTTGGGGTGCAAAAGAGTTTAGTGAAAGCATGTTAATTTTGGAGTCATTGAATCTGAGTTCAAATTCCAGCTCTGCTGCATTCTAATGATGTGATCTTAGGTATGTTAATTAACCTCAGGGCCTCCAGTGTCTCCATGCATCATGACATTGTGGAGAGACTTCATAGGAAAATGAATGTGGACCTCCCAGCACAGATCCTGGCATATAGCAGAGGCTCAATGTTCTTTTTGTTCTAAATTTTCTTCTTTCTTTCCTTCCTTTCATCAGTTGGTCTTTCCTTCCTCTCTCCCTCCCTTCTGCTGGCTCCCTTAACCCTGTGCTCCTTTGACTAAGTGGATTCAGTTCTGGAGACAGGATGGCTTACAGTTCATTTCAGGACACAGATATTTTGAGCTGTTTGTTTTCCAGCTTACACTCATGTTTTCCAATTCAGGTTACGTTTCCTGCTGGAAAACTGGGCCCTCACAAGAGCTTTTGGCAGCCACAGACTGATTTGGTTGAGAACCATCCCTTCCTTGGCAGGCAGTCGAGGAGAGCCACTCTGTGTGTGCGGGCGGTAATTCACACTCCTCTGAGGTTGGACTGCTCGCCAAAGTCACTACCCACACAGCTCCATCTCCCTTGAGATGGAGACATCCTTTTCCAGCTTAATAGTTATGTGCTCTCTTGGAAATGGAATGCAGAGGCACTGGAATAGATAAAGCTGAGCTTTCCTCATATTCTTCCTCAGAAGCAGAGGATGCACTCCTGGGTCTTTAAGATCCCATAAAGAGGATGAATTGGAGGAAGGTCCAGGTCACTAGGGCAATTCTGTAGACATTGGTCCTAACCCAATGAGATGTTCCCTTGTTGCTAGGCCTTGCCTCTTAGTCATCTCTGCTGGCTTTGATAATGGATTTGTCTGGAACTTAGGTGACCACACTTGGTGCTACCTCTACTTTATGTCTTGTCTCCCAGTCAATCTGTTTATATTGCCATCCCATCCAGAAGCTTACCAGTATGTTATGTTGGCTTTTTCATGTTTTAGTTTTGCCTTCAGTGTTCCCGTAGTAAGCGTAACTTAACATATCTAAAACCAAACATTGTGATTGTACCCCCGCTTCTCCTTGGCTCCTGAGTTTAGGGAAGACCATCATTAGCTCAGCAGTATAGGCTGGAGACCTGGAGGTCATCTCAGACTCTGCTAATGTCCCTGTCTGCCTTGTCTCCACTCAGTCAGCCACTTAGAACTACCTTCTAAATATCTCCAGAGTTTGTTCTTCCTATTCCTAGCTACCCACTTCCACTACTCTAGTATAGGCTTTTTCATTTCTCATTTTGATTATTGCAAAGTCCCTTCCACCCCCACCCCCTTTTTGGTACAGTCTTGAAGTAATATATTTGAAATTCAAATGTGATTGTTTATCTCCTTTGCTTAAAATCTGTCACTGGTTCTTCAACCATTAGCCATAGGATTAAGTTGAAATGAGGGAAGTAAGTTCATTCTTCACCTTTCCCTCTTTCTCCCTTGCACCTTGGCTTCAAGAATATTGAATTTCAGAGAACCCTGGACGATATCGTGACTCTGATATCTTTGATCCTGTAATTTCTCATACTTGAAAAGTCCTCCATCACATATTTTGCCTTGTTTATTCATTTATTCACTCAAGAAATGACCAGTTCCAAAGTCTAATGTAAAGAGGTCTTCTGTTTAAAACAGAGTTTGAAAGCACTGGACTCCGTAATCCCTGAAGTACTTTCTGCATGAAAATCCATGATTGTGTGAAATCTTGTATTTCACATTCAGAGTCACCTGCTGTCTCCTATCCTTATTTTTTTTCTGGATGCCAGAACAATATCTGCTTTAGGATGAAGATACAATGCCCTTTAAAAGAAGTCAGAAATTGAAGATCAAATCCGTAGACCTATCACCGGCACTGTTTGTGGAAATGAGACTCAGAGCAAAAATGGTATGGGAAAAATGCCCCAATTCTAGTAGAAAGAGAGAGAATGTGAGCTCAGAGATCTCCTGGGACTTGACGTTTCCATCGATCATGTCCAGCAAGCATGGAAGGAGAATGACTTAGTTTAATGCAAATCCTCTGGATCTAATTAACCATTTGGAAATCATGAATAACAATCACCTTCTCCATTAAGACCCAATTCTTGTCACCAGCCATAATAAATACATACATATTGCCCATGCATCAGTGTTACAGTGTTCTTCTGAAACAATCCCCTGGGATACACATCCATGTATGCGTGCATTTGCATGCATGCCTGTGTGCACACATGGACTTATTTATATACCTCTTACTCTCTAAAACACAAAATAAGGCTGACTGTTAAATAGATGAATAAAGGCCTATTTCTCTCTGTCTCAATTTATGGCACCCTATTCAAACCATGCCTTTGACCTTCCCACCAGCGTACAGCCATCCCAGAGAGACTTTTGACATCTAGGTTCTGCAAATTTCTGTGTCTTCTTATTTCATTACCATCTATACCCCCCATGGCTTGCTATGCTCCCAAATTTACCAGGCTTCTGCAATTTCCTCTCCCGACACCAGCTCCACAGTCCCTCTTGTCCTAATATGCAGTCTGGCTTCCCACTTTGTGGCCCTGGCACACTCACTTGGACTCAATCTCCCTTTGATTCAGTCTGCTCCCAAATGTTCTAGGAAAGCCTTTTCTCCAGTTCCCATATCAAGTTCCCTGCCTGGGAAATCCACCCCAGTAGTCACTGCTGGACTTGCCGTAGTAGCCTAGCTGGGTCAGATAATTAAACTATTGTCTCAACTCCAAACTCAGTCTCCACTCAGGTTTGTGAAGCTGCGACTGGGAGCCTGTACACCTCTTTTCTGCTTTGCCACCAGGCACCATAATAGGTTTTGTCAATAGGGGGAGCCAAAGTCAGGCTGCAAGGCAGGAATCTTTTCCCTGTGGGGTTTTGGTGGGTCACCTCAGGCTTCCTTCTTTACCTCCACAGCAACAGGGTGTTTCTGCAGCAGCAGCTGAATCCAGTTTTTCCACCACTTGAAGAACCAGCTGCATGGCATCTTTTTCAGACACAGCCAAGCAGAGGGCACCCCTAACCTCAGAGATCTGAAGGTCTGTGGGACCTTCATCCATTCTTGGGACCCTTATCCACACTTCTAAATTTTCATTTTATTTTTTCCCTTTGTTCCTCCTGTCCTAAGGGTAGTAGCTCTTTTTGCGTTTGCTATCTCTGTGATACCTTAATGTATCTTTTTGTTTTTTGAGATACCTAGTTCATAATTTTTTTTACTTGGATTACAATTTTGTATATTAAATTCTTCCTGTGAAAATAACTAATATAATTCTTTCTGTGAGATACCAGTCATGGAGGAGATGATTAATAAAGTAATTCTCTTAAGGGGTGCCTGGGTGGTTCAGTCAGTTAAGCTTCCAGCTCTTGATTTTGGCTCAGGTCATGATCTCACAGTTCATGTCAAGTGTCGAGCTCCACACTGACAGTTCAGAGCCAGCTTGGGATTCTTTCTCTCCCTCTGTCTCTGACCGCCCCCCCCCCCCATTCTCTCTCTTTTTTTCTTTTTCTCCAAATAAAGAAATACACATTAAAAAAATAATTCTCTTAAAACACCAACACTGTACCCATGATTATGCTGGGGTAAGTCCCACTTTCAAATGCTTAGGGAAGTTATAAAAACTAATGATGGATTCTTAAGGGTTGGGCTGGGCCAGTTACCTATCTCTCTGGCAACTGAAGAAAGAACAGCATTTCCAATCTATTTTGAACCCCACTGGTTTGTGACAATGCCACCCTTAGTTCAGTAATGGATTTCATTGGGGACTGGACTTGGCATAGGAACCATGGACATAATGCACCCTAGGGATTGTAGCCAGCTGGGTGCACAGTGGGTGTCTGGTGTGCAAGAGACTTGAAGCTCTTTCCTTCTCTTTACCAGCACTGATGGTATCTATCTGCAGGACGGAGAGAGTGTATGTTCACAGATATCTGCTTTTCCACTATCTTAGCACATGGTTAGGTTGTACTTTTACACTCACCTTAAAGTTAGGTATAGTCATGGGATTTGCTTTGCTCTATTTTATCTTGGCATTAAAAATTTTTTTTTTTTATTTTTGAGAGACAGAGACAGAGTGTGAGTGGAGGAGGGGCAGAGAGAGAGAGGAAGACACAGACTCTGAAACAGGTTTCAGGCTGTCAGCTATCAGCACAGAGCCTGAAGCCGGGCTTGAACTCAGTAATAGTGAGATTGTGACTTAGGCTGAAGTCGGATGCTTAACCAACTGAGCCACCCAGGCACTCCTGTATCTTGGTATTTTGTAAACAGCATATAGTTGAGTCTTGACTTTTTATACAATCTACCAATTTCTGCCTTTTATTTGAGGGTTTAGCCAATGTATATTCCTATAAGAATTGATATTATTGAATTAGATCATGCTATTTGTTACAACTGTGTTTTCGTTTTTCTATTCCACCTTTATTGCCTTGCTTTAGAGTTAATCAGACAATTTCAAAAAAAAAAATTTTAATGTTTATTTTTGAGAGACAGCGCATGAGTAGGGGAGGGTCAGAGAGAGAGAAACACACACAGAATCTGAAGCAGGTGCCAGGCTCTCTGTCAGCACAGAGCCCGATGTGGGGCTTGAACTCACAAACTGTAAGATCATGACCTGAGCTGAAGTCTGATGCTTAACTGACTGAGCCACCCAGGTGCCCCAGACAATATTTAATATTCTATTTTAGTTTAGTAGCTTTTTAACCATACCTCTTTTCATATCTTTAACTGATTGTTCAGCTTTTAAGTGGTGATTACTAATGCATCTTTAACTGCACAATGTTAACTTTTTAGTGCTTCACATGAAGCATAGGAAACTTGCAACGTTGATGTCATCATCCTCTGTGTTATAAACACATATAACATATACACATTTTACAATTTATATATACTATAAACACCACAACAAAATATTATAATTTTTGTTTAAACAGTCACATTTTTGAAGAAAAGAAAGGTAAAATTTTCTTTCATATTTGTGCAATATTTAGTGCTACTTATTCTTTGTTGAACTGTCTAAATTTCTATGTGGTGTCATTGCCCCTTAGCCAAAAGAGCTTCTTTTAGAATATTTTGCACAAATAAATATCGTGGCTGCTAATTCTCTCAGTTTTTGTTCATCTGAAAATATCTTCATTTTCTCTTTATATTTTTAAAATAATTTTACTGGGTATAGAATTCTTGGTTGTCATTCTTATCCTTTCATCTTTTTAAAGATGTCATTCCATTGCCTTTTGAGCTTCATGATTTCTGATAAGAAGTTAGCAGTATTCTTACCATTATGCTTGTGTACATAATGTATGCTTTTTCTCTGGCTGCTTTTAAGACTTTTTACCTTGGGATCCAAGCATTTGGTATGGTGTCATATGATTCTGCTTGGGGTTCACTGGACTTCTTGCACCTGTAAATTGAACTTTCTCGAGTAATTTGGGAAATTTTTGACCACTACATTTTTCTCTGTTCCATTCTTTTTGACTTTTTTTTGAAACCCCAATTATAACTGTATTAGATTGCTTGATACTGTCTCACAGGTCATTAAATTTTTTGTTAATTTTTATTCAAAAATTTTCCTTTCTGTTCTTTAGTTTGGATAATTTTAATTCATCTGTCCTTGCGTTTACTATTTATTTTCTCTGATATTTTTAGGATTCTGTTTCATGGTTTCAGTTCCAATGTTTGCTGTTTCTTTTTTTGTAGTTGCTATTTGCTAATTTTCCCTATTCTTGACTTACTATGACATATTTCTTAGAATTTCTTGAACATACCACTTTTCTTTGAAATATCGGTCATACATTCTTGTTTCTTTGGGTGTCTAGTAATTTTTTTATTATATGTGTACAGTGTGAAAGATATATTGTAGAGACTCTGGATTTTGTTCTTTTTTTTTTTTTCTGAAGAGTGTTTTTATTTGTTTAATTAACTTGGCTGAACTTCACTCCAAGCTTTGTCTTCTTTGGAAAGGAAATAGTTGAAATCTATACCCAATTATTTCAGCTTTCAGCTTCTATATTTTTCCTTGTTCAGCAGTCAACCAATACTTTTAACAGGATTTATTTGCAGATTTTTGCACTGCCTCTGTAGCTCTCTCCTTTCCAGGATCTCTTCTGCAGTGCCCCCTTCCTCCATGCCCCACCAACACTGACGTCTTCATCAGTTTTGCCAACTAAGTACTTTGTTCTCTAAAACCTCGAGGTAGCAACAAGACTGTAGTTTTCTACCACCCTGCGCTACAGGGATTGGGACATGCCCATGGGTAAAAAGCTGCTAGCTCACACATCTCAGCAGTACCCTTCTATCTTACAAGGATTGATCTCCCATCCAATTTCTTCCAGCTTGTGTTCTTCTCCAGTGCTCTTAAAAACCAATTTTAATACATTTTATTATTTTTATCTGTAGAAGAGTTAGCTGAAGCTGAAACTTTATTTTTTACTCAAAAAAATTATTAATGTTTTTTTTTTTTTAATTTTTTTTTTCAACGTTTTTTATTTATTTTTGGGACAGAGAGAGACAGAGCATGAACGGGGGAGGGGCAGAGAGAGAGGGAGACACAGAATCGGAAACAGGCTCCAGGGTCCGAGCCATCAGCCCAGAGCCTGACGCGGGGCTCGAACTCACAGACCGTGAGATCGTGACCTGGCTGAAGTCGGACGCTTAACCGACTGCGCCACCCAGGCGCCCCTTAATGTTTATTTTTGAAAGAGAGAGAGAGACAGACCGAGTGTGAGCAGGGCAGGAACAGAGAGAGGGAGACACAGAATCCAAAGCAGGCTACAGACTCTGAGCTGTAAGCAAAGAGCCTGACGTGGGCTGGAACTGACAAACCGCGAGATCATGACCTGAGCTGAAGTTGGATGCGTAACCAACTGAGCCACCCAGGCACCACTGAAACTTTATTAAATACACTTTGCATTTTATAGTCTTAACGATCTCTGTGAGAAGTCATGTATAAATATCATAATATTGTATTATGCTTTCAGTCGATGAAGGATTTTTATACGTATTTTCTCTTTTAAACATTGACTCAATATAGTTAGAAAGATATTTTACTATTCCCACTTTACAGATGAAGAAACTGAAATTTAGAGACATTTTCTTACGTAAATTCACACATCTAATAAATGGAATTGTCTTTTGAACTCAGTTTTGATTGTCCTAAGCCCTCTGCTTCTTTTACAACACCAAAGCTGTCTCCAAAGGAAATCTTTGCCTTGTAACTGAGGCCTGGATAGCTTTGATGCGCTGCTCGTAAGACATTTGTGGCTGGATGTGGCTGAATGGTAACTAGAGAGGGAAAGTGTTCTCTGAGGGCTGGGCATACACCACTGAGCAGGTTCTGCCAATTCCCACGGATATTCAGCATATGGAATTCTCAGGATTGCATATTTGTTCCTTTGCCATGAACTGGTCCCCTAAAGGTTGATGGACCACTGCCTGATTAATGCAGTTTCCCCAAAGCATCACTCTAGGGGTCTTATCTGCATATTTAGATTCAGAGAAGGCATGAAAGTGGGTTGGGCCTGGCATGAGATGAAGACCATTGAGGAAACTGTCCTGGCTACAGAGATTGGCTCTGGAAGTACAGCCAAAGCAGGAAGGCACAGGGCCCAGAGAGTTTGGCAAGCTCATTATGTACCAGGCCTGACTGAGCACAAGGGTATGGGGTATGGGGGTGAGAGTCACCTAGGAGCCCCATGGTCATAATCTTGGGAAAGTGGGCTGTAACCCAGACTGGACCCCAGAAAGATTAGGACCTTGCCATAAAGATCCCACTGAGGCTTGGGGGGCCTGGGATGCCTGGCAGAGTCAGATGTGAGGCTTCCATTCAACTCTTTGCTCAATAACAAACCCTATGCCAGGTATATGCTTTTTTTTTTTCTTTTTTTTTTTTTTGATTAAGCAGGAACTTACAACTGACCCTGATAATTGAGCCAACACAGAGAAAGAGTTCTACATGGAGGAGACCCTTGAGGGTCTCCCCAAGGGCTCTGGGGAGCCAGGTTGGAGCTAATATCAGAACTTCATCACAAATACATAAAAAGCCTGCCAGAATTTCTATCCTAGGCATTCAATGACCATAGGTCACTGAAACCCAGATTTATGTCTATTTTGAATGATTCTTTTATTCTCTGGCCTCTCTGCTCATCCATGCCCCAAGAATTGATTTTCTGGCTCTTCTGGGTTATTGGCAGCTGGAGAAAACATGGGCCACTGTTCTGCTTGACAGGCACTGTCTGTGCAGAGCTGGATCACAGCTCTCATAGGCTGCCAGTCTGACTTGGAGGGGGCTTGATGAATTCACCATCCAGAGAGTGCCCCTAGCGAGCCTGTTCCTGGAGATTGGGTTTTGCTCCAGAACAGCAATTCTGACAAATTGACAGGGCAATGGGAGATCATTAGACTGCCAAGTACCTCTGCAGGCAGAGAGTGGGACACTAGATGCATTCAGCACCTTTCCATAGAAGTCCTGGGTGTAACATTAATGTCCAAACTGACCTACTGAGACCCAGTTGCCATATCATTTTGTACAGATGGCTGGATCCACTGTTATCTGGGCATAAGAGCTCCTGTGAGTGGCTCATCATAGAATGTCTGTCTGTTCCCACTGAACTTTCTGCATGCACTCTGAATGGCCCAGAAAGCCTTATACCATAGATTTTGTGTGCTAAGCTCACTCCTGATTTCATTTTCTATTACTGTTAAAACTTTCATTTTCTCTTTGTCTCACTTTGTTCATCTACTTACTTTAAATTCAGTTTTATCTACTTTTATATTGAATATATTTAGGTAATCCACCTTAAAGTTTTTTATTGAAAAAAGAAGATATAAATAAGCAGGCAAATAAGCATAATCTCTGGATGAGAAAGGCTTGAGTTCCATACAATGGTGAGAATTTTTCTCCATAACTCTAGATAGCAGAGAAAACTACAAGTGAATTTTAAGCGTAGGTGGATTTTCCTGAGCTCCTGCTGTGGTTTATTTTGGGGGATGATGGTTCATTTTGGAGGATAGGTGTTCCAGTCGTGTGTCAGACCTTGTTTGTTTTCACGAGAGAGAAGTTTGTTAAATTTTAAGGAAATTTTCAAGTTGGTTGATGACACTTTGGTAGCTTTAAGTCAGCCATGGATGGAGTATTTATGTGATAGAAATTATAAAAGGCTAAAAATTAAAGACTTTTTTTTAAAAAGAATTTGTTTACCAGTGCCCCTGGGTGTTCTTTCCTCTCCTCCCCCAAATTTGGCCTTGAAGTAGTAAAATTGTCTTTTGAGTCTTAAACTACAGATTAATATATTATGGATCAGAATAGAGGGTGGTAAAATTCTGCTGCTTTCAGGTGCCTCGTGGAGAGAGATGTGGGGAATATAACTAGTCTTCTAGAAGTCCCAGTTTTCTGATGAGTGAGTGTCATGTATGATGCTGTTCGGTAAATGGTACTGAGTGTTTTTTTTTTCACTGTTGAGGTGACCCTGCTGTTATTTCAGGATGTGTGTATGACTGTGCATGTAAGTATGTGTACGTGTGTATATATGTGCAGGAATAGAAGTTGTCTCTCTGCAGTTGCCCTGAACTGTGGTCATCAAAAACCATACAAACCCTGAGCTTCTGATGGTTCCTTTAGGTTCCTAGAGGGGGAATGGCCCTATTTGCTCAGTATTACACTTGGGGAATGGTGTTTCATGCCACGTGTGGCCTGCCTTTCCAACAGGCAGCTGTTTAGATTAACTTGTTTAGGTAATTTCTCCAGGAGCCCTTTCTCCCTTGGGAGAGGCTGGGGAGGCCCCATCCTGGGATCTTCCTCACCTAAGACCATGCCCATTTCCTACTGAGGAATGATTGACATTTTTTTCTGATGACAGAGACCCAAAGCATCAGTGTGTTCATTGGAATTGGGGATGGTCAGCCATGGAGGTATAGGTGAAGCAGTCACAGAGGTGGATGTGGGTGGTCCCTGTTCTAGTACTCTCCAGGGAATGGCCACTGGATGTGGAGACTTACTGTACGCTCCATGAGGGTAGAATCTATCCATCCTGTTGGTATGAATTTCCCAGTAAGTTACCATTGACGGATTGTCAAGGCTATCTCTAATGCAGCAATGGATACTATGGACTCTCGGAGCCCGATGCTATTCAGCATTTAAACACATAAGCTCCTCTACTTCTGGTCTTTTCATATTGCCCTCTGATTGTGATTAGGCTTCCATGTAGGTCTCTTGTAGGGAGAAACTGTGTGGGTCCTACTGACGAGATTGTTCTGGTCCACATGACAATTCTATTTTTCATCAGAATTTTAAAACGGATATTGTAATTTATTTTTCAAAGTCTTACTAGTTTAGGTGTGAGTGTACTTGTGTACTTCCTAGAGTTTAAGTTATCTAAGGATCCCTGACAAGAGTGAATTTTTGGACCAACTTTACCACAGACAGACCCTGGAGTGTGGCACAGCCCCTGGGATGCTGCTGTTTATGAGACCACTTTGAGCGCATCCAAACCTGTCCTGGTCACAGCCAACTCTCAGTGTGGTATATCAGCTAGGGTCCAACCAGGAAGGAAATCACTCCAAGCATTAAAATCACAGGGAAATTAATGTAGAGAGCTGCTTACACAGGTAACAGAAAAGCTGCAAAACCAAACAGAGGAGAGCAAAGCAACCCACCTTCCAACAAAAGAAGCTTCTTCCATCTATAAACTGGAGTGACAGAGGATGGAGGCACTGCTGCCAGAGCGCAGGGGCTGGGGTCGCCGGGTAGGAGCTGGACCCATGGAAGGGACATCACTGATTCTAGGTTTGGTGTTTTGGTTTTTTGATTTTTCCTTTAGCAGAAAGAGAGAAATAGGGAGAAATACCTTGGCTTGTCTATTCCTCCTGCTCTTTCATTTCCTGCCAATGCCTCCTGTTGGCCAAGGGCAGATCACACAGGTGCTGGGGAAATGTAGGCTTCGGGATCAGCCCCCCTACCACAGCCTGCAATAGGGAACTGGGCAGGTAAGAGCAAAGGGACAGATCCCACTGGCCACTTTGCCCCTCTCTCACCAGAGATTGTTGGTGGATGTATACATGCTAGATTAAATCAGTGTTACATTGAACAATCCCTGAGTTCCCCTTAGGCCTGTGGTTCTCAATTGGTGTTAAGGGAATCCTGGTGAGGTAATAAGAAGTCTGGGTAGGAGTTAAGGATTAGAGAACAAGAAAGCACTCTCCCTCAAATCTTAGGTCAACTGTTTGAGAGATTTTGCATCTAAGACCTTTACCTCTTTAGGAGCAACTGTGGAGAACCTGAATTTGTCTTTCCCCTCTCCCCCGAGCTAGTATCTTTAATGTGCTATTTCTCAACAGGATTAGTGTAGTTTTCAACGTCTAATGGAATTCTTACATTTAATTTTCAATTTAAAGTAACATTAATACCCTTTTTTCTTCCATTTTTGCATCTTTAAATGGTAAAGGATCTGGTTAGCATTTACGGTATTCATTTTCTCTAATCCTCACAATAATATCATCGAGTAGATACTAATATCCCCAATTTACAGATGATGATATGAGCCTCGGAGAGGTGAAATAATGCATTCCAAAGCACATAGTCATTATTATGCATTTGTGTATTTCCACCCTGTCTTATTTTATAGCAGGATTTATGGGGGCTGACATGGCAGTAGGAAATGGAATTGAAACTAAAACACAGGTCTGTGCTGTTATCACTAAAATGATTTTCTTTTCTTGCTCTATAATATCAGAATACCAGGCCACATAAAATCCTAGAGATTGAAGATTCCTGCTTTTTCCTCCTTTTCCGCATGCCTGACTGTTTAGTGAATATATTTGAGGCCTTTATTTCAGGGTAGAAGCACAGGTCCTTGAAGAGACCAGATGATCTCTTGGAAACTAAATAATACTCCTTTCTTCAGTCTGGAAAGTGAGACTTAGAAAAGTTAAGAGACACATCCAAGACCATCTCTGGTGCCATCATTGCTGTAGGATATCTTCTAGTTGCAAGTTGAACTGGATTCTTGGTTTGTCTCTTTTCACACAAATGTACATTGTTTGGGGATCCAAATTTTCTCTGTTGATGTACTGGCTAATCTTGTTTTTATTCGTGAAAAAAAACTTGGAAAACCCATGGGAATTCTCTCATGCAAAGCACCCACATTGTAGTCCAGCTGGATTTGGGTGATCCTGAGGTGGCATATAGCTCAACTCATGTTTCTCAAGTTCTGCTGAGTGGGGGAAATTCCTTTCAGTGGGTGCCATGGGAACTTCTGATTTGCTCAGGATGAATCCAGCAACTGAAGCCATAGGAGAAGACTGTCATTATTCAGTGGCTCTTGGCTCTCTGCTTGAACAGTTTCCTAGTCCTATCAATCCTAAAAGCAGAATGAATTTATTTTATTTGGCAGCCAGAGCTTTCACAAGGATCTATGAGGCTGTCCAAGAGATGCCCCCGCTCCATGTCTCTGACCTCAGCTCAGACCATACACATCTTTGTTCACTTTCCTCTACCCACACCCGCCTCCTCACTTTACAAAGGATATATACTTCTATTATTTGATTTACTTTCAAATCAAATGTACTTCTATTTCTGTTCTCTGCCAGGAAGGCTCTGCCCCAGAATATTTCTTGGTTCTCTTCTCTTCTTTCAAGTCTGTGCTCAAACTTCTCAGAGAGGGCTTCCCCAAAGTCCCACTGCATAGTCCCTTGTCCACACCTGTCTTCTCTAGTTCTTTTTACCCACTCCAGTTTTCTTCAGAAATCTTATCACCCCCTAACATATACTTATTTGTTTATTGTCTTTCTGTACCCATTAGACTATAAGGTCTGATGGGAGGATTAGAGTATCAGCCATGTACTTACCTATATCCTCAACTCCTGCAACAATGCCTGGCTCATAGCAAACACTCAAAAATAATTTGTTGAATGAATGAAATAATATGTGAATGAATGAAATAATAAGTAAATGAATGAATGACTACTCTTAACCTCGTCCTACTCTATTGTTCTTCCTGAGGCCTCATCACTCTTGCCTAAATTATTCCAACAACTTCCTAACTGATATTGCTGACATGCTCCCTTCACTTCTTCTTCACACAAATGCCACAATGATCATTTTTAAATGCAAATCTGATCACATCTCTCTTTTTTTAAAAACCCAGTGGCTCACTATTGCCCATCTTAGCTACATTCTTGCATGCCTCCTAAGGCTCATCTCCTCCTTTGTGGGCTTTGTGCTATAAAAAATAAGATTAAATCTCCATCCTTCTACTGTGTGATTTCTCCTGTATTAGTTTTCCATTTTCTGTTGTAACAAATCACTACCAACTTAGTAGCTTAAAACAATAAACATTTATTATCTGTTGGTTCTGGAGGTCAGAAGTCTGCCATAGGTCTCCCTGGGCTATGATCAAAGTGTTGTGTTGACAGGGCAACACTTTCTTTCTGGACCTTCTGGAGGTTCTAGGAGAGAATCTATTTCCTTGCCTTTTATAGCTTCTAGAAGCTACCCTCATGTACTGACTCATAACTGTCTCCTTTGATTTTCAAAACCAGAAATGTAGCCTCTCTCTGACCTTGCTTCTGTAATCACATCTCCTGCTCTGATTCTCTCCTTCTGGCTCCATCTTCCACCTTTAAGGCCTGTTTTGGATCCACCCAGATAACCCAAGATCATCTTCTTATTTTAAAGTCACCTGATTAGCAACCTTAATTCCCCTTTGCTGAGTAGCCTAATATATTCACAGGATCTGGGGCATCAACAGAATGTGGATATCTTTGGGTGTGGGGCATTATTTTGCCTAGCAGAGAACCTTTGCCATGTTCCTTTCCCCTTTATTTTTATATGTGTATGTCCTATTGATTTATTTCATCCATCCTTTAAAGTCCATCCTCCAGTTGAGTCCATCCTCCTTTTACCCCACAACATATATTTCCAATCTTCTCTTAAGGCAAGTAATACTTTTCATCTTGTATTACATATATGGCTTATTACTCAAATCAGAGTGATAGTTCTTGGATGGCAATAGTGGCATAGTTCATCACTATAAATAGAAGACTTCCGTGTACATGGAATGTTTAATAAGAATCTGTTCATGAAGAATGAATTAGAGCAAAAGTAAGGAAGAAAAAAATAATAGAAGAATTCAAGAAAGAAAGAAGAGAAAAAAGAGGAAAGGAAGAATAGAGAATTTTTGTAGATAATATACTTTCTCTGAAGACAGGAAAAGGAGATGATGGCTAGATCTTCAGGCTACACTGTGTCTACAGTTATTTCATGGGCAGTCAAATCTGCTTTGATTTAATCACTCATATGCCTCTTTGTGTTCAGCTCAGATGCTGTGGAGGTGATTTGGGCGATGGCTTGGAATAACTGAGGGACTCAGTTGTTCACAAACCCCTGCTCATTCTGCATTTACTATTTCTTAAATTGTACCACCTCCCAGAAATCCATCAAGGGGAAACCCTGAGTCCTCCATACCCAGAAGATCCAAGCAAAAGGCTTTACCCAACAGGTTCCTAAAGTTCCTAAGATCCAACTGTATTAAACATCCCTAAATTAAATCCAAGTCTTCACTTAGACACTGTGTGACTTTGTCCAAGTTATTTACCATTTTTGAATCTCAGATATTGCTTCTCTAATAAGGAGCTAATACCATTGACTTCACCGAGTTGTTATGAGGGTCAAAGGAAATTATATATCTATATATCTATATCTATATCTATCCATCCATCCATCCATCCATCCATCCATCCATCCATCCATCCATCACAGTACTCACACAGTAGGTGTTTAGAAGACGTTTCTTTTTTGAGTCTCTGCCTACAAATAAGGAAATGTTACCATTGATGGGATACTTGCTCATATCTGACAATTGAGTGAAATTGAATCTCAGAATTATCCATAGTCCTAGATGGCATTGATTCCATGCAGTAATCTCAACCTCTGGGGTACAAAGGTACCAACACCTTCCAACCTCTGAGGCATCAGCTGCTGGATCAAACACAACACCTGAGAGAGCAGAAGCAGCTGTGATTCAAAAGTGCTGTTGCACCTGGCTAATAATGGTGGCCAAGGGGAAGACATGAAACTTTACCAGCTGAGTGAGGTAAACAGATCAGCCCAGTTGATACAGCAGAATTTTTCTTTGCCTGTGCCCAGCTCCTGCATCTTATCGCAGATAAATCCCAGCTCTCCTTTTGATGGCTGTTATTGTCATTTCTCTCTCAACCGTAAGTTAAGAATCAAACGCAAGTTAACAATAAATGTATTAACCAATTGATAACCACTCTCTACTTTGAAGTGTCAGGCATCATAGAAACATGGGATTTTATTTTCACTGGTCTCACACCAGGAGTGTTCAGCTACCAAGAGCCTTATTTGTTATCATGATGGAAGCCAGATGTGGGGATGCAGTTAGGGAGGAGAAGACAGCCATCATTTCTTGATGCCTTTTTAAAGACTTGCCTCATTTATACTAACTGAAGCTGAGGCCAGGAATGGAGAAATTATCGAGCCCCTCACTTGAAAAAGTGAGGAACTGTCAGACATAGTGCCTGGCAACAGAGCACATTTGAAGAAAAGATTTTATAAAGGTTTATGATGAATTGTGGCAACTCATATCTTCCCTTAATAGGGGAAAGTATTGCTCAGGGCTGGGTATGTGATGACTTGTGGGTAATCACTCTCTCTTGGTTCTTTTACACCTTTGGAGCAATAGCTTTTAACTAGGAAATATTCTGACTGTGAGTATCACTTGTTTAGATTCTGGACATGGTAGCATAAGTGTATATACTGACCTCAGTCATGGGCTTGCAGATCTAGAACACTGAAATGGTTCATAGCCACAGAAAGCTCATTGATCTACAAGAAGAAATAGCTGATCCATGCTTTGCTCTTTTGGGTGTGCCTGAGCTCACCTAATTTGCTAAATCCTGCATTGCTAAATCTCCCCTTTGCACAGGTTTTTTCACCTGAAAAGTTGCTAACTAGTGAACATTTATAATAGAGGCATAGGCACTAGCTAAATTTTTGAACATGTCTTTGGTGTTAAGTGTGATAACTGGTGAGTGTTGTAAAGGATACATAGGAATTGGGTAAATTTTAAGGGTATCATAGGTATCATAGATATATTGATAAAGGTATCATAGGTACATCGTATTGCAAATATAAAGCTACAGGCTACTCTCTATTCTCCCCTTTATCTCTCAAAAAATGTAGCAGGATCTCTAAGGAGCTCAGAGTGGCTAGAATTTGAGGCACATGAAGAGATTGGTGGCAGATGAAGTAGGAAGGGCAAAAAGGACATTGGTACCAAGTTAGGGGTGCACTTCTCTTTCAGAGAGAAGACATTGAAGCTTTTTCGGCAAGTTATTTTCATCATCAGATGTTTATATCAAGGAGTACTATCTGGCCAAAGGGTTTTCACTGGTGGGTGGTGCCTAGAGGTGGGGCAGGGAGTCAGCATCAGGTTGCCAGTGTTGCAGTCCAGACTAGAGATAAGGGCCATGTCTCGTTTTGGTGTTGTAGACAGAGAACTGGAGTACTAGGCTGATTATTAACCCAAGGATTCAAATACAGAGTCCAAAGCAGAAACCCACATATCTGCCCTCAGGCATGAGACAAAGGCAGGTTAGCAGCCAGGGTATCTGTGTCTTAGGTTCAATGATGATTTGTCCTGGGCTCTTTTCATCCTTCATGACTGTGGTGAAATATATGAATGGGTGACCCAGATCTGAAAAGCACAATCTGGCATAAAGTATGCTGAGTGCTTTAAAAGAGGGTCAGGCAAAAATCCCAAGAGTATGGAAGGGACAGAGCACATCTTACTTGGGGATGTGGGAAAGATTCATTTGGATATTTATCTGGATATAAAAAGTTAATGGAGGAGAGGAAAGTGAGGCCAAAGCCTGAAATAGGATTTACTAAGATATAAACATTCTATTAGTTGCTGGGGACATAGAGATTAGTAATAATAACAATAATAGCAAACATTTATATAGTGATTCCTGTGTGCCACACATTGTCCTAAGATTTTTACATGTAGTAGTTCACATCATCTTTGAAGCAATTATTTGAAGTAGCTACTGTTTTTATTTTTCTCATTTGGAATATGAGGAAGCTGAGGCATTGAGAGGTTGTTATCTGCCCTAGAGGTTGTTGTGGAGCTGAGATTCAGATTTAGGCATTTGGCTTTTGAGTTTGAGCTCTGGACCACTGTGCTATGCTGCCCTTTCAGAATAAGTCATGGGTTCTGTCCTCATACAGGATCAACTAGAAACACTAATATATGAACCAATTATACCACAATAAAGTTGATTTAAAAATAATCAGCCCCCCCTCCCCCAGTGAAAGTGAAATAAAGTCATTTTCAGGTAAGCAAAGGCTGAGATGAT
The DNA here is from genome assembly GCF_023721935.1 of Panthera uncia. Lineage (NCBI taxonomy): Eukaryota > Metazoa > Chordata > Mammalia > Carnivora > Felidae > Panthera > Panthera uncia. The sequence continues at coordinate 65,641,607 of NC_064807.1, forward strand.
TTGGGTGAGAGGCAAAAGACTTGTTCAATAAGAAATGCTAAGAGAACTTTAGTCTAAAGATAAGTGACAACAGATGAAAATCTGGATCTACAAGGAGTGAAGAACATCAGAAATGGTGAAATTTTTGGCAAAGATAAAGGATTATCTCTATTTTCCCCAATGAAAAGGTATGTCATAAGCCCAAATTTGTTTAGGGAAAGACAACCTGAATATGTCATATGTCCATGTTTCACAGAAAATTTGCCAGTGGAGACTTGTCCTGTGAAAAACTGGGAAAGATTTCATCCAGTTGTCTGCAAAGATACTCAGGGATTTTCTCTGATAGCATCCCAAAGCTCCAGTTCATTTATGACTAGAATGTCTCCATGGGCAGGCAATGTGCCAGTCCCACCTGCTCAAAACTTCCTTGTTAGACAGCCAAATCAAATGGTGAAAGGATAAAAATGCAATCTGGGAATTCATTACAGTTGGAAGAAGGTTCAGGACCTGTATAAGTTCTCTCCAGTCATACAGATGTGCTGGGACGTGGTACGTAATTTAATAACAGTACATGATCATATCATTACTTTAAGAGCCAGTCCAAAGGTGCTCAGTGTTTTGGAAAGTGCCTCAAACTTACAGAAAGTGCTTGAATATTAGGAAATCATACATATGTGGTCTTTGAATAACTATAATAAGTTACTTATGATCAAATGAATGCTAGGTACAATTATCAGATCAAAACATTTGAATGACTTATGGATCCTATATCATAATTTGGGGCTTATCTTAGGTCAGGTTCTCTAAGAAGCAGAACTTGAGACAGGAATTTGAGTACCCAAGATTTGTTATGCTCAGTGTTTGCATGTACATATTTTTTCATGTGTTTACTTTAACCTGTCTATCTTTTTTACTGACATCTTGTTCCTTGTAAACTATATATACTTATATATTACTTTTTAAAATCCAGTCTGACAACCTTTGCCTTCTAATTAAAATGTTTTATCCATTTATAGTTAATGAAATTGCTGAAATGTTTATGTTAAGGTCTGTCATTTGTGATTTATTTTCTATTTGCTTCATGTGTTTTATAGTTTTTTCTACCTTATTTTGGTTAATTGTTTTTTTTCTTTAAAAAAAATTTTTTTTTTAATGTATATTTATTTTTGAGACAGAGAGAAATAGAGCATGAGCAGGGAAGGGGCAGAGAGAGAGGGAGACACAGAATGTGAAGCAGGCTCCAGGCTCTGAGCGGTCAGCACAGAGCCCAACACAGGGCTTGAACTCACGAACTGTGAGATCGTGACCTGAGCCGAAGTCGGACGCTTAACTGACTGAGCCACCCAGGTGCCCCTAATTGTTTTTTTTTCTAATATACTATCTTAATTCCTTTAATAGCTTTTAGCCATGCCTCTTTGTAATATGTTTTTAGTGGTAACTCTAGGGTTTTCGTTGTGTATCCTTAACTTATCACAGTGTTCTTAAAGTTAATGCTATGCCACTCATATACAATATAAGAATCATTTAAAATAATTCCATTTATGACGACATATGTGTGCTACTTTTGTCATTTATTTATAGTTATGTATATTGTAAACCCCATGATACAATTGTTTATAATAATTAGTTATCTTTTAAGGAAATTAAGAGAAGAAAAGTCCAATCTTTTATATTTAGCAATATTGATGTCCTCCATTCCTTTCTTAAATCTAAATTTTCATTTGATACCATTTGCCTTTAGTCTGAAAAATTTCTTTTTAGTATTTCTTTTAGTGCAGGTATCTTAGTAACATAATCTCTTAGTTTTTGCTTGTTTGAAACTGTCTTTATTTCTTTAAGCAGGTTACCTTAAAAAAACTCTACAGAAGCACAATTTACTTACAATAAGATGCATTTATTTTACGTGGTTAAAAAAAATGTCACAATGAAAAGCTCACAGCAAACATGTTTAACAGTGAAACATTAGATCAGGAGCTAGGCAAAGATGTCTGCTTTTATTTCTATTCAACACTACACTGAAGGTTCTAGACAATTCAATAAGACAAGAAAGGGAAATAAAAGACCTGCAGACTTGGAAGGAAGACAAAAAATTGTCTTTATCTGAAAATGATATAATTTTGTACATAGAAAATCTTTAAAAATATCCAAAATCTAATAAATGAATATGATCACAGAGAGTAGTAGTAAGGTTTAGAGGCATGAAACATGGAGGAAGAGAAAGCCCATGGTAGGGTGTATGATTATTTTGGCCTATGTTGGTTAGTTGCTAATTGCTTCATGCTGCAGTATCTTCTGAGACCCTTATTGAATCCATTGAGAAATACCTACTTGGGGGAAGAAAGGGAGGAGCATTTATACATTATTCCCTTTCTCATCGGTTGGAGTATTGTCCATAAAGGTGTTAACCCTCCCATACTCTGGTTTGTACATGAATGAGTACCAAGTAGTTTCCCATGAGTCTCAGAACTCTGAAAAGGCAGGAAGTGAGAGGTCCAAGTGTAAGTTTCCATCTGGGGGGAGGGGGAAGCTGGCTTACGTCTTTATTGATAAAACAATTGTTAGAAATAGAGGTGAGGGCCTGAGAATCTGAAGTGCTACATGAGTGGTATCCAGTATAGTGTTTTGCTCAATGTATTTCCAAGTATGTTTCTGAGGGCAGAGGGAAACAACTGCTAAGATTAAGGTTCCCTTACATAAAAAAAAGCAAACATATAAAACAGGCCATAAGAACTTCAGGTAATGGGAATACCTAAATCCAAAATAGCTTCCTCCCCCTCATTTTTTGCTGAAGTCATAGAGTCACAGATCAAGAATAATAAACTCATCAATCCAGGACACCCTCCTTGAGATGAGAGCAACAGAGTCAACATATAAATGACCAGACATGTTCACATATACACAAGTGTTGGAGCCTTTAAAGGTAAATCAAGTACTTCTAGCAGGTCAATGGAGAATTTTAGATATTACAGATTATGATCCTTGTTCTATTAGGTGAATAAAAATACTTTGTTCTATTAGACAATAACATACATACTGTTATCAACAATTTCAAATATGCAAAAGAGTGAAAAGGAAAAAAATTCAACTATAATTCATCAGCTGGAAGCAACCGTTTTTAAGATTTTGGTATATAAAAACATATATATTAAAAATCATGTTTTTCAGTGGTTGTATAATATTTCATGTGGCAAGTTACCACAGTTTATTTAAACACTCTCTGTACTTTCTTGAATAAAATTGCTGGCATTTTTCATTTGTTCTTATAAATAATACCGCTGTATTACTTAAGCACATGTCTTTTTTTTATATTTAGGTGGTCAGTTATGCAACACCCAAAACAGTTGGCTTTGTGGAAATACCAGGAAATACTAATGTTTTAAAATTTCAAGTGAAGAAATGAAATGGCTTAAGGATAAACCATTAGTTAGAATCATTGTCTTAAATGAGTGGATTTAGATGAAATCTAAAGTAATTCCAGGGTAATACTGGGAGTGGATTTTTTTTTTAACACAGTTGAGTATATTATATTGGGGAAGGATTTCATTTATAAGGGGACGTTAAAGTTGAATGTTGAAAGGTAAGTAGATTTATTTTTCTAGACAAGGAGGGGAAGAAAAAATATTTGAGGAAGAAAAACACATGGAGTTGTAAAAGTCTGATACATTAAGGAAATGGGCTATTCAATGGAGTATATGGTGCATGGAGGGGAGAGAAAGGCAGGTGTTAAGTTACAAAAAAGGTAGTTGGGATCAGATTGGTCAGAGTCTTGATTTCATGCTGAGTCATTTGAATTTTATCTCATAAGTTATGGGGGTCTTGAAGATATTTAAACAGGGACTATTGATGGATAACAATCCCATCCTTTAAGATGGAAACATAGCTAGATTGAATAAAAGCCTCATCCAAGCACACTTGTCCCGGGTGCCTCCTAGAACCACTTAACTGTACATTTGTCTTACCCTCTGCTTTCTGTCCTCAAATTCACATTTTTCCAAATTCTATCTAGAACTTGTTGCTGCCCTTTGGTTCTTTAAACACATTTGAATGTCCTTTCCTTATTCAGTGACTTCAGTTTCCTGCTTAGCTATCAGTAGCTAGATTTTAGTGTCATCTGCGGCTTGAAATAACATACATTTCCTCCTCAAGCCTCTTCACCATGGACTCCTCAGTTCGTTCATTCTTGTAGCAATCCCAGAAAGAAAACTGTGGTGGTGTGAAGAAAAGCTCTGGAATGGCACAGTTGACTAGTTGTGACAGACCATATGACCCTCAAAGACTAAAATATTTACTATCTGGCATTTTGTAGAAAATATTTGCTGATGTTTACCCTAGGTCAAAATAAGTTAATGGTTATCAAACAGTTAATGAAAAGCAATTAATAAATATGTAGACACATTCTCGAAATGTTTTAAAATTTCAAGTAAAAACAAAAATGCCACAAATATTTATGTAAAATAAGAGGCCATCCAAAAAGGAATAAATTCCAGGCTGTTCCGACACATTATCTTTTATAACAGTAGAGATATATCTATATAACTATGGAAGAAAAGTTTGTGGCCTAGCTAAGTTATGACATTTGTATGAAAGCTATGGAAAGACATTCTCAAGCAGGCAAAGACAAGGGAAATACTTTTCTCATTTATCTTTCTTGAAAAACTACTTGGAGATATATTCCAGACATCTCTGAGATGAATCAAAATAAAGAAGAGAAAAGCTGTAATATAAATATCTTAAATGGTTCTTGAAAGGGCAAATACACAGAGTGAAAATACTAGTATAATGATAATAGCCTAGGACAAAAATTCTATATACTACCAAAAAGTAGGATTTAATAAGTAAGAGGATATCATACTATGCTGATTTCCTCATCATACATTGAATATAAATGTCAGTGTATGTGTGTGTCTTATTCTTAATGCTGAAAATTAAAGCAATATCAGGAAAACATATTTTTTATGAAACTTACTTATATAACTTAAAATTTGAATATTCATCTTCTAAGTAATAAGGGAAAAAATAAAAGAAAACATAATCTGTATGGTTAAAAAAAATTGTGGGAGAGATTACTGTTCTTTGTTGCTCTCTGACTACAACACTACAAGGGAGACTTTGAGAAACTAGAGTATATGCATTCAAGGAAAAGCAACCTGGATCGATATGGTAGATACATATTATTTTATGGAGAGATGCCAAAGTGTGGTTGTTAAGAGCCTTTGAATATTTTATTTATTCATTCAGTTAACAGATACTTACTGAACATCTTACTATGTGCCATGCGCTATTCTAGGAACAAAGGATAAAGTGGTGAATAAGACAAACAATATTCCTGTTCTCATTTACCTTACATACTTGTTGGAAAGAGAGAAAGGAGACATAAAAAAAAGAAAAATGGGTGAACAAGATCATTTGAAATGTTACTAACTTTTACAAAGTCAGTTGAAAGTGATTGTGAGCACTTTGTATCAAGTGTGCTGAGTGATGAGAGAAGACCTCTCTGAAAAGACACTTGAGCTGAGACTTGAATGCCCCCAAAGGATCCAATAATGAAAATATTTGGGGCACCGGGTTTCAGGTGTAGAGAAGATCAAGTGTCAAGCCCCTAAGTGTAAGACTGCGTTTGTATTTGAGGAACAGAAAGAAGGTATGCGTGCTGTGGTGTAGGGAACTTGGGGGAAAGTAGTTCCAGATGATGTTGGAGAGAAAGGCAGGGGAGAGATACTGTGGGGCCTTATTGACCATTGTAATAAGTTTGGATTCAAACGTTAATGGTAAGATATTGGAGGCATTAACCATGGTGGTGATATGATCACATCATTCATAGCAGGGAAAGGTCACTCTGGCTGTTGTAGAGAAATGATGCAGGGAGCAAAACTGAATGAATAGAGATCCGTTAAGAGCTTACTGTAGTTGTATAAGAAATAAAGAGGTAGTGGAACCTTCTAATCAAGATCGTAGCAATTGGGATACAAAAAAGAAAACAGATTTTGGGTATATGTTTGTCGTAGAAGAGAATTGATTTTCTTATAGATAGGATTTTGTGTAGGAAGACAAAGGGAGCAAGGGATATGTCTATGGCTTAGTCTTGCACAATTGGGTAGAGAAGCATGTTTTGTAGAGGAATCATGAATATTTTTTAGACCATGTTAATTTAAATTCAAGAAGTTCAGGGGCACCTGGTGGTGCAGTCGATTAAGCATCTGACTCTTGATTTTGGCTCAGGTCGTGATCTCCTGGTTAGTGAGATCGAGCCCCTAGTCGGGCTCCATGCTGACAGCACAGAGCCTGCTTGGGATTCTCTCTCTCCCCCTCTCCCTATCCCTCCCCTGCTTGTGCGCTCGCTCTCTCTCTCTCTCTCTCTCTCTCTCTCAAAACAAATAAATAAACTTTTAAAAAAAGTTCATTCATGACTCAAATGAGCATGTCAAGTGGGCAACAATATAAGTGTCTGGTTCTTAGTGGAAAAGTATTGCTAGATGCTTATGTTTCAGTTCTAGCTGGATTACTTAATGGCTCTGTGACCTTCAACAAGACTTACCTTTCTTTACTTTGACCTCCAAATCTGAAGAAAATGGGAACAACAATAGTACTTATTTCTAATGGATGTAAAATGTTGAAAGTAGATACTGTACATAACTGCATTTATTATGGGGACTGCCACATGGTAAGCTTTTATTGTCTGCTACTTATCCTATTAAAATACTTTTGTCTACAAATTACAAAACCTCAACTAGTTTAAATAATAAAAATAATTTATAATTGATACAATAAGGAACCATTAGGTAGGATGGCTATAACATTGATTAATTCAGGGGCTCAAGAAATCAAGGACCAGGTTCTACTTTTTTTTCCCCCCTGTGCTCTTAGTATATCACTATAGTTCTCCTGATTATGGCAATGAAATGATAACATCTCGTGGAGGGAGAAAGATTATTTTTTTCTTATCCATCTCTCCTTTATTTCATGAACTTTTTATCGTGAAAATTTTCAAGAATACAGAAAAATTGAAAGAACAGTCTTTTTGGCCAAGCCATTTGAAATTAAGTTGGAGGTATCATGACACTTCATTCTAAATATTTCAGCATGTATCTCCTAAAAATAAGGATAATATCCTACATAAAGGCTTTCATCAGACTTAAGGGGAACTAACAATAATTCCATAATATCATTTCAAACCTAATGCAGATTCAAATTCTCCATTGGCCCTCAAATATCCTTTGTATCTGTCTTTTTTGTTTTTAATCCAGGATCCGATGATTATGTGCCATTGCATTTGTTTATGAGGCTTTAGTCTCTTTTAATCCAAGGCAGTACCCCCACTTTTTTTATTTTTTAAGACACTAATGTTTTGAAGAATTCAGGCCTTGTAATAAGTACCATGTTTTGTATTTATCGGAGTGTTTCCTTATGGTCATCTAACTCTTTCCTCTATTTACTGTATATCCAGATATCAAGCCTAATGCCTTGGATAGATTTAGATGGTTTTCAGCTAGATAACTTAATGGGTAATGGCATCTACTGCGTGTTGCAGCATAGAAGGCATAATGTCAAGAGGTCCTACCATTGATGATGTTAAGTTTGATAAGCTGGTTAAGGTGATGACAGCCCTAACTCCCCATTACAAAGGTGTATTCTATTCCCTTCAGATTTCAGTAATTAATTTCAGGGAGGAGGATAATACTTAGTCATCATGTTCTTCCTCAGCTAATGATTTTAGCATCCATTGAAAATACTTACTTGAATGGATTATTAATTGCATTGAGGGTTATAAAATAGCAAGGCTCTAATTCTATCATTCCTTTCATATATATTAGTGTTTTTCTGTAAAGAGGAGCACTTCTGCTTTTACTTCAATGTTACAATGGATTCATACATTTAGTTTTATTTTAGTAGGTTATAATCAATTACAGTGACTACTCTCTTCGATACTTACATTGTCCTAGATTTTGCTACTTGGAACTCCTTCAAGTTGGTTCCTCTGTGCTCTTGATATTATCCCTTTAGTCTCTGAGAGTTCCTTTGCTTTCTGCACAGTAAGGTATCTAAGATTAATCTTGTCCTTTTTTGGTGCCAGACATAGATTAGCCATTTCTGTAAGAAGCCATTGTTCCCTTAGGTAGGGACTGGCATTTAAAAAACAAGATATGTCAGGGTGCCTGGGTGGCTCAGTTGGTTGAGCATCTGACTTCAGCTCAGATCATGATCTCCTAGTTTGTGAGTTCGGGCCCTGTGTGGGGCTCTGTGCTGACAGCTCAGAGCCTGGAGCTTTCTTCAGATTCTGTGTCTTCCTCTCTCTCTGCCCTCCCCCGCTCACCCTCTGTCTCTCTCTCTCTCTCTCTCTCTCTCTCAAAAATAAACATTAAAATTTTTTTTTTAATTTATAAAAAAACCGTAAGATATGTTGTTGGGTGTGTTTATTGATGACAGCTTATCATTCCTTTTATCTTTTAGTGGAAAGAGCTAGTCTACGGCCATACAACCCTGAACGTGCCTGAAGCTAAGCAGGGTCGGGCCTGGTTAGTACTTGGATAGGAAAGAGCTAGGATATATATTCACACAAAAACATCTATAATCTATATAATCTAAATTTGTACTGATATTTCCAATTCAAATCCAACATTACACTACCTTAGTTTACTTTACAAACTTACAAAAGTAAGTTTCTAATGTTCACATTAGAAACCAAGTGAACTTCTTGGTTTCTAATTACAGATATGAAATATATATATATATATATATATATATGTATATATATATACATATATATATATAGTTGACGCTTAAACAACATGAGTTTGAATTGCACAGATCCACTTATACCTTGATTTTTTGTTTTTACAGTAAAGTACTATATGTGTATTTTCTCTTTCTCATGATGTTCTGAATAACATTTTCTTTTCTCTAGCTTACTTTATTATAAGAATACAGCATATTATACGTGTAACATGCAAAATATGTGTTAATCAGCTGTGTATATAATTGGTGAGGCTTCTGGTCAACAGTAGGCTATTAGTAGTTAAGTTTTAGGGGAGTCAAAAATTATGTGCAGGTTTTTTTACCGTGGGGGAGTTTGGTGCCCCTAACCCCTGTGTTGTTCAAGGGTCAACGGTGTGTGTGTGTGTGTGTGTGTGTGTGTGTGTGTGTGTGTGTGTCTAAACTGAAAACTCTAATACCAACATCCCTGTGATTAAAAACAAAAACAAAAACAAAAAAACTCTAAGTAAATTTCAAGATTTCTTCTTAGTTCATTTTGTTTTTATAATATATGACACTAAGAATATAGTCAAAAGTATATTCAAAAGTTACAGGATACAATGGTTATGTTACCAGTTTGATACAGACTATCGAGTATGTTCAGTTGTTTCATTTGTTTTCTCTAGGAGTAAAGAAACCCTTTATAGGAGTAGAGAGCTTCCTAGAAGCTCTGGGGTGGGCTTCTTAGTTCTTATTAGCACCTAAATGGGATTTTAAAGATTGTCCTTGATTAATCAGTACTTATTTCTGAACCACATGGAAGAGGGGTAGAAACCAGGACAAAATCTGGGCACTGTAGCAAGAGGAAGGGGAAGGTGTTTGATTGGCAGTATTGCTGTTATACCTATTATGATGACAGTTGTTACAAATTTCTCGGCCACTTAACTAAATACATGCACGTGTGCTACCCTATACTCTCCAGTTTTGGCATGGCTGTGGGAAAAGTGATATTTTCATATGCTGCTGCTGAGTGTATAAATGGGAATTATTGTGAAAATAAGTTTGACAAGATATAAAGGTGGTATTATATAGTTTGATTTAAAAATATGACTTCTTAAAAAATAAAAAATAAAAATATGACTTCTTTGAATTTGTCATGTGGTAATGACCAAATAATATAAATAATTTAACTGTCTATAGTAGAATGGTTAATCCAATCATAATGCGGTTGCTTAATGGAAGTGTAGCTGCATCAAAAGTGAAAATTATGAAAACCATGTGGTGACCATGTCATAGGAGAAGTGTTTATAAAGCTGAGTGGGAGAAAACCAAAACAGAATGTAAAAGTATGTGTATGCAGTAATTGTAATGTAAAAATTATGTTTTTATTTCGACATGGACAAAGGATGAATCTGATGGGGATGGATGGATGGTGGACTGTAGGTAAATTTCTGATTTTATTTAGAATTTTGTTAATGTTTTTCAACTGAAACAAAAACAAAGGCAGTTAGGGGGACAGGTAGCTCTCCCATGTTCTGAAGCCAAGGGATTTATTTAAGCTCTTAAGTGGTACTCAACCTTCTTTTTAAGAAAATTTTGATTGTATCTGCAAGCACTTTCATAGCCTACCTTGCCCCTTCATCTGGGAAAGTATAAGTCAGATTCTATAATTACCCTAACAGAATGTCAATTGTGCCACTGGAATGTCTCATATCAAAAGCCGATGGAATTTGCTTCGTTCAGCCACACAGAGGAACTGCACCCTCAGTGCTGCCAGAAAACTCAGTCTGGAATTGATTTCTAGAGTTGTCTCCCAGAGCACAGTTGAATTGATTGCTTTTTGAGAAATTCTCTAAGGGATTTGCTGACCATGTGCCTACTAGACTGCCTGTGTCTCTCTGGCTGGAGCAGAACCTGAAGAAGGAAGGTCCTAGTGCTCATCAAGTAGAAGGGTCTTTTGGGAGAAGATCCATTCTTAGAAATGCAGTGCCAAGAGTTGAAATTGGCAACTTGGACAATATGATAAAGAGAAAAAGCAGGAAGTAACCATTTGGACATCCAAACTGAAAGGCCAGGTAATGGAAACATTCAACTCAGCAGAAAATGAGATTATCAAAGCATGTATGTGAGGACATTTCTTTTATATAGCTTCCAGCCAGAGCAGGGTAAACCTCTCAAGGGTTCTAACTCAATCTGCACCAATAACAGGAGCCCACTCCTCAATTTGGGGTGGGGGGGGGCTGTTCTTATATGCATGCTTGTAGATTATGTTGGCTTTGTCCATTTAGAATTGCCATCACTGAGTGGCAATTTAGTATTCTCCTCTTTGCTTTAATAAGAATCTTTACAAGAAATAGCTGTGTGAAGACTGTTGTTTTATCTTCTGTAAAGCCACTTTGAAGACATCATCTGTTGTTTTACTCAACATCTAAGTGACGAATTCTTCTTACAGCTATGTGATAAATGCTTTTTAGAATTCTTTTCAGAATGCAGTGCCAGGAAAACATTTCTCTCTTCTCGTGAACTGGTTGGGGTTTTTTGTTTTTATTTTTTGTTTTTAATATCCTTTGGTGAAAACTTTGTATCTATAGTTTTACTTCTCTTTTTGCCTTTAGTGCTGGGAGGCTCACAGCTAAATGTAATGTAATAGCTTTTCTTATTTTTTAATATTTATTTATTTATTTTGAGAGAGAGAGAGAGAGAGAGAGAGAGTGAGTGAGTTCACATGCATGAGCAGGGGAAGGGCAGAGAGAAAGGGGTGGGTGGAGAGAGAGAATCTCAAGCAGGCTCAATGCTGTCAGCACAGAGTCTGACGTGGGACTGGATCTCACAAACGGTGAGATCATGACCTGAGCCCAAATCAAGAGTCAGATGCTTAACCAACTGAACCACCCAGGCACCCCTGTAATAACTTTTCTTACAGGTGATATCAGACATAATTATTTCCTTCCTTACAAATATGTTTTTGTCACTAAATATATTTAAGTGTTCTTTGAGTTACTTAAAATTTAGAAGGGGAAAGAGATTATCTGTAAATAAATATCCAATGAGAAAGTTGAAAACAGCAATTTGTAATAGAAAGAATAGGGGTTTGGGTATCACACAGACCTGAGTTTGAATTCTTGCTCCTTTGCTTCTGAACCTTGTAAGCTTGGGCATACTGTTGACCTTGATTAATACTCAACGTCCTCAATTGTAAGGTAAAGTTAATAGGTCAGATAAAAATACACAGTAAGTTTTTGTATGTTCGAGCTTGTTCTTTGTCCCTTTGAACAAACCCTACCATTTTAGCCTGGAAAAGAAAAGATTGTAGGGAGATACAAAGACTGTAATGAAATATAGGAAGAGCTATTATGTTTCAAATGATTAGCAGAGATAGGACTAGTAGATGAATGTCCTAAGAAGATAGATTTTGATTCTAAAAAACAAAGTAAATAAATAAAATAAAGGCAGTTTTCTATTAAGCTGTTCTAACAATGGAATGAGGTTCTTGTTGGTGCAAGAGGGGGGTGGGCTCTAGAAGTGCTGATCTGAAGTACCTGAGGCAAAATTTGGATACTGGATGGAACACTGTCCCAAGGGTAGTATGAAGTCCTGCCTGGCTGTAAGTGATCTTACTAAACCACCCATAACCTCCTCAGACTTGTTCTTTTTTTTTCCCCCAAGTTTTTTATTTAAATTCTAGTTATTTACCATATATGATGAAATTAGTTTCAGATGTAGAATTTAGTGATCCATCACTTACATATAACACCCAGCGCTCATCACAACAAGTGCCCTCCTTAATCCCCATCACTCATTTAGCCCATTCTCCATCCACCTCCCTCCATCAACCCTCAGTTTGTTCTCTTATAGTTAAGAGTTTCTTATGATTTGCTTCCCTCTCTCTTTTTATTTTTCCTTCCCCTATGTTCACCTGTTTTGTTTCTTAAATTCCACATATGAGTGAAATTGTATGGTATTTGTCTTTCTCTGACTTATTTCACTTAGCGTAATACTCTCTAGCTTCATCCACATTGTTGCACCTCAGACTTGTTTTTACCAATGAAACTGATTGCATCAGGCCATAATCTGACCAGGAACACCAAAAAAAACCCCCAAAAACCAAAACCTAAAAACAAAAAACAAAACACCTCAGTGAGTTCATGGTTCTGAGGGTCTGTCTTTCTTCTTCCTTTCCTCCCTCCTTTTCTCCTTCCTTCCTTCCTTCCTTCCTTTCACTTTTATCCAATTTCCTGCAGGTACTGTGAAACCCATGAAGACCTTGACCGAATGTATGCAACCTAGAGTTAGTGGCAAGAGTTTCTCATCAAACTTACTATGAGTAAATTCCTTTCTGATTAAAAGTGGCACCCCTTTCACATTTCCTGGAATCCTCCTATAGACATTCTGATCCAAATTTGAAAATAAATTTTGACCTTTCCTTTACTGAGGTCTGCCATGTCAAACCGATAACCAAGGCTTATCTAGTCTTCTTTGAAATGTTTTCTCATCTACCTTTTCTTTTCTAGCTTAGCTCTGTGGAAGGATGTAGGCGTTGGAACCACCCATCCCTTTCTTCAAACTTCAGTTCTAACTTTTTCTAGCTGGATGACCTTTGGCAGGGTATTTAACCTCCAGAAACCTCTGTTGATTTATCTATAGGATAGGCTTACTCATAGGGTTTTTGTGAGGGTTAAATAAAAGAATGTATGCAATTCACCTAGTATAGGGCTGGGTGTGTAATATTTGCCCAGTAAATCTTGATTTTTCTTTTTTCTCCCTTACCTTTTCTAAGGGTTTCCCTGATTACATTAGCCCAGAATTTTAATATCTTTCATCTGACAATCAATTACAGATTTTCCTGAAGTATTCTATAGTATCTTTTTATTATTATTTAGCTTCTGATGATATTATAACTCTTCTCTCTCTGAGTACATTGTATGCCCTATTCATTGATTTATTCATTTAGTTATTTACTTAATACTCACTTATTTAAAAGTGGCTAAGTACCAATCACTGATTGACACTTTAAATGGATATGGGAATTCTGTTCTTAATATGCTCATACATATCAAATGAATGAATGAATACTTAAATATAACAATTTAATCCTGTAGCTCAAGGCAAAGTGGATAGAAAAAGAAAAACTGGAAAGAAACAAGACCAATTAGGTAATTATCACAATAGGTTATGTGAAATAAAACCAATATTTGAAGTAGGGAAGAGACAACAGAGAGGGAAAGCCTGGGAGACAATTTAGGAAGGGTGTAAAGATTTTGGATATGAGAGTGATTCTGGAAGTAGATGCTTCAGAAATGATCCAGTGACGGGCTACCAGTGTGTTAGAAGGGAACACATGGGCAAATGCAAAATCAGTATTTTGAGTGTTTAGTGGTCTTATGGTTAGTAGCACCTTAAGTGCCACTGATAGGGATTGGGGATTACAAACTGCAGGACATTTGGAAGTAAAGATGAGTTAAGCCAGAAATATGTTTGGTGTTCTTGGGTCACTGAAGGAAAGATATAGAACTGTTAGAAATTTGGGACAAAATCCCAGGAGGTAGGTAAAGGATATAACCAGAATTTTTCCTGGGAAGACAGTGTGGTGAAGGGAATTGCAGGTAGAGGCAACAAATGTGCAAAAGCTCACAGTTAAAGGAGCCGGCACCCTTGAGCCTATTACAAGCAGTGTGATAAGAGGAATGTAGGGTGGAAAGTAGTGTGGAATGTAGGGTGTAGGAATGTAGGGCGGAAAGATGGGAGCTGAGTCTGGATTTGTATGTCAGGGTCAGGTCATAAAGGACCATACTGAAAGGTGGAGGATTCTAGGATATGTTTTGTAGGTAATGGAAGCCATTCAGTATGCACATGGGCCATTCATCAGAGGGGGAAATACCTACAATGAATGGATGAAACCTACAGGTTGAATTTAGAAGTAGATTACCCAGGCTTCAAGACTTGAGTTGAAATTGTCATTTTCAAAAGAGCTTTTCTGGGTTCTGGTACTTGAAATTTTACCATCCAGACAAGTTCTTCCCATTGTAGTGTTCAATTAAGCTTTGTGCTCTGGATAAAAAGCCCCTTGCCTTCATATTCCTCCCGCCCTCCTCCTCCATCTTCTTCTAAGAAAGCAAAAGAAAATGACCTTTCTTACTCTAAAAACCTCAGCAAACTCCAACTCTGGATTCTGAAGGAGGAGAATCATTTCTCAAAATCATCTAGGGAAGATTCTGTAAGTAGTGTTGCCAACACAGTAAAGTCACCCCCTACACTGTTTTTGAATATCTGGGGGGGGGGGGGGGGGGAAACAGTGGAGGATTTCTACAGGAAGACACAGTCGTGGATTTCTCTTCAGACAGGAATTCTCTGGCACAAATTCTGGAGTTCCCATTTCCTAGGGACACTTCTTCCTTGATTGTGGTCACACCTGATCTAATGATTCTGTAATGAGAAGCAGCATGACATTGCCATCTTATATCTCTGACCCGCATGTGAATGTGTTACCAACAGAAAGGAAACTTGGGAAATCAAAACAGGAAGGATTCTATTATCAGGCCAACATGCCCACTATTGCAGTGCTACGAACGCCTTATTGGCATTCCTATTCACGTCCAACCCCAGCGTAATTAATCACTGGTGCATTTGCTATCCCAGGCTACAAAGATATGTCTTGAAGCCTTTTCAAGTTTCTTCCAAGCTTCTTGCCTTGGCATTTTCCCAAGCTGCTTCTTGAAGAACAGCAAGCTGGTATTTGGAGCATATGGCGATGGTCTGTTTGTGTGTTCATTAAATCAAGATACCAATGAAAAGAAAGCAGAAAGCTCTCTGTCCTTTAAATGAAATTGTCAACCCAGATATCTGCTGCCTTTCCCAAACCCTGGCCTGAAATGCCTGGCAAGTGGGGTTGTGTTATAATGACAAATTAATTCATATCGTACTTTGATCTTGGCCTGAAAAATTTTTTGACATCAATTTTCAGGAGTTGCATTTTCGAAAATCAGAATTCACTAAAGTGCCTCCAATTCCTAACAACGCAGCAGAGACCTCTTGCTCTATCTAGAGTGTCAACCACTAAGAGAAGAATGGGAGGGAAAATTTAAGAGCTGCCACAGCTGTGTGAAAAGAAGGTGATGTTGGGGGCTATTCTGTGTGCATGGTCAAAACCCAACAGAAGGGGGCTGTCTTGCTGACTTGAGGCCTGTGCACAAACAGTGCAGTAGCCGCCTCTCTCCTTCATTTTCCCTTGCTCTTTCCTCCTGCCATGTAACTTGTCAAAAGCAAATGAAAATTGAGAGGATTCGGCTGAAAATAGAATCGAATTCTATTAGTCAGCCTAATAGTGAAGGTGCATTTGGAAATACAGTGCAGTATAGCTAATGTTTACCACTTGACTACTCATGCCCCAGGCTCAAAATGCATAATGGTGCAAATTAAAACCCAGCAAATGGAGGAGCTGGAATCTCAAAGATAACCATACCTAACGCAGGGTATGACTGAACATCTGCTCTTTAATTAATCTTACGTAAAGACTGAAGCACTGCATTAAGATGCACAGTGTTTATGACAACTGTTTTTTTGTGGTTAACATGCTCCTGGACTCCCTCATGTAATTGTTGCTGCTTTGTAACTTGCACAAAGCCCAGCTGAACAACCCCCATCAGCCAGAAAGGAAAATATGGGCAGGAAGGGTACTGAGAAGAGAATATGATGATTTTAGAATATAAATCAGGCCAGGCACCAGTCACAACTTTAATTCCTTACTTGTGGGGTTGGACTAGGTAGTAGAAACTTATTCAGAATATTTCACTTTTTTACTGTGGGAAATCAGCTGTGTATTTCTGTATATATTATATACACACACATACATGTAAGCACATATCTACATATCTACATATCATAATTTATATTACATAAAGAGCTTTTACATGTAACACAGTGGTTAGTATTATAGGCTTTGGGAGTAGACTCCTTGAATCTTTCCACTGTTTCCTAATCTGTAATATTGGGCAAGTCACTTCACAGCTCCATGCCTCAGTTTCCTCACCTGTGTAAAAGGCCTAATCACAATTCCATTTTTAGAAGGTTGTGCGGATTACATTATTATCATTATAATGACCATTTATAGTGCATTTGCCATGTGCTAGGCATAAACATAATTCTTCATTTACATGAATTAACTCATTTAATCATCCCAATAACCCTATCTCATAGTTAATAAGCTAATATGTGTAAGACTCTTAAAACAGTGACTGATACATTTTAAAGTATGCAATAAATGTTAGCTATGATAATTATCATTACTTTTTATGTCATCTGTAATGTATATTATTATTTAATCCTCATCACTGCCCTGTACGAATGGGTCTGTTGGTTTCTCTATAGATACCAGCTGAAGCTCAGAAAGATTAATTCAAGTTCCTAAAGCTACATTGTTGGAGAGAGATAGACAGGGATTCTAGCCCCAAATTGTGTGACGTCAAATTTTGTTCTTTCAGCTCCTTATTGTTCTCCATTTGGGGTGCTGGTAACTGTAAAAATTGAAGGGGTAACAAAGAAGAGAACAGTTTGAAATTCATTGTAATAATGCGTTTGTTTGAATCAGTCCCACCAAATCAAGCATGCTCAGCTCTGAAGGCAAATAGAGGTTATCTCAGATGTCAAAACACGTCCCTGTGAACATTACTATTTTGGACACTGGCCATTTTATAAATTTCAATATTCATTTTTGCTTCACCGCTGTTTGGTATTCCTGTGGTATTTATTCACCAGGCATGATGGTAATATTATGGAAACGATGAGGCATCAAGATCTTAATTTTTCTCTGACATGGAATCTTTTCCTATTTCATACACAGGTTGGCTGTTATTTTCTAGCAGATGCTTTAAGGTTGATAACATATAAAATTCACACACTGTTAAAATTATGTCGAAGGGGAAAGGGGAACAACAGCAACAAAATGGATGAAGAGAGAAGGGAGATGCTCCTGTTTTTTCCTTTCCTTTTTTTTTTTTTTTGACACTGAAATGGAACCTTTAAGTGTAAGTATTTCAAAGCACTGACACGGATTCTCTCTTTTGCTGGGTGAGCTTAATCATTTAGTGGTGTTATTTCCCCATGGATGTTAAGAGTCTTCCTGAGAGGTGCACAAGAAGCTGATCACAAACAAACAAAGAGAAGATGGCAACGCTTATTCCCAACCACCTTGTTCCTTCCACTGGAGGGGGCTCTCTCAACCCCTTCTCTTAGGATGTGAAAACAAACCAGATGGGTGTGCTATCTCCATCTTTTGGCCTTTAGCAGAGTCTCTGGAACAAAGCAGGGCAGCAGGGCTTCTTGAAGACTTGCTTGGAGAGAGAGAGAGGCTGGATGGAATCTTGAATACAAATGATAGGTTATGCTTTAAGCTGAATAAAAATAAGCTATCTGGAGAATATATAGAAGTGGCATGCATGCTGCCTTTGGAAAGATTCATTTTTATTTGTCTATCTATGTATAAAGGAGGAAGATAGATAAATTGAAAGGAAAAGTGCCATTTCTGTAATGTGCACTGTGGCAAAGGGTTTGCAAACAATATAAAAATAGCGGCTCTTCCAAACTGAGGGCTTCTCTTGAAGTTTATCCACCTCTGTCTCCACTCCTTGTCACCCCCTGCACCCCATCCCACCCCCACCCCAAAATATTCAAGGCTGGTATAACCACTGTGCGGGAAAAGACAGCGATCTTTTGTATGTTGTTATAATTAACCAGGCCCGATTCATCATCAGATTATAGAATGGGATGCAGTGTTAAAAAAAGAACTAAAGGAAGAAACCAGGAGAAATGACCATTTTAATTGCATGTTTATTCTCTCTTCGCGTTCCCAAATTGGTTTCGTTTCCTCTGAGTGGGGTAAGTGCCAGGGTATTCATATGAGCAGGGGGCCAGGGTGGATTCCAGCATTTACCAGCATTTGAATTACCTCCGGATGGTTTGGCGGCCTCTAAATTTATACCCTTGAAGGCACAGCAACAAGCCTTCATCTCCTATGGAAGAGACTTGAAAGCATGCCAGAACAGGACCTCCGTCCTCCCTTCTTAGAGTCCTGGCACGTAGAATCACACAAGAAAACAAAAGGCATTTGTGAGGAGCCGTCCAGGAAGAAAGATTAACAATATAAACCGAGGGGGGAAAGAGAAAGAAAAGAAAAAGCCCTTTAAAATGGTTTTGTGCTTATTTTAATAGAACTTGCACAGTCCCTGAATATCCTCTAATCAAAACCAAATGCTTGTTGCTGTACAGCACTCTTTCTTTGTTCACTGGTAATGCCCACTCTGCTCTGATGGGGGGGTGGGGCCGGGTCTGGCTGGCTTATCTTTCCACCAGGAATAAACAACGTCCTCAAGGTTAGGGCATGCGGCTGACTTGAAAAACCCTAGGAAAAACACCCATTGGCAGCTGGACCTTGCGCTTCCATCACCCCAAATGTCTGATGAGAAACTTGAAGGCTTTTTTTTTTATTCCTTTTGATCCTGAAATATGTCAAGAAGCAGGAATAGGAAAAGGAACTCCTTTTTCCCCCCTCCATCTCTGTCTCCCATTCACTGTCAGTCCATCTGTTCACCTCTATCCGGGTGCTTTTCTCCTCCTTTCTCCGCTCTTCCCCCTCATCCTTCCTCCGTCTACCTCTGTCCCTCTGTCAGGCTCTGACTCACTTCAGAAAACCGATCCGCTTTCAACTTGATTGGGTAATGTTGTCTGACCTTGACTTTATGTGGGCTGGAAGGATTTCAGTCTTGGTTTTATCAGGATTAGCTTTTTATCTGCACAGAAGTGCCTGAGCAAGTAACTCATCTCCTCGTCTTTCACCTTAGACTTGCTGCTTTCTCCTCTAATTTCTCAAACAACGTGGAGAAAATAAACAGAATGATTGAGATGGTTATGGCGATATGACTTTTACTACAGGGCAGAAGGGATGGAGCCATAATCTAGTCCTGGCCTCGGGATCAATGTCTTTGGGTTATGCTGGGTGATGTTATTAAGGGAGTCGGCAGCGCGTTTTGTTTTTAATGCCAGACAGTTCTTTTCAAATGCTTATGGGGTGTCCAAGGCATTCTGCATGGGGGGGACAGGAAGGAAGTAGAAGACCATAGAAACCCAGATACACAGGATTTGCACCTTTTCATGTTGCCCCAGCTCCTTGCAGCACAAATTGACTTTGTAAGATTGGCTCTGAAAATGAATACCCAGGACATCACTCTGTGTTACTTTCTGTGAAATTACTTTTCTGAATGAAAATATTGAATTCCTTTGAAAGCAAGTAGTATAATATCTCTGGAAATGAAAATCCTGTGGAAATCACAAAGGAAAGAAGACTGAAGGATATGAAAGCTTTATATCTCTAAATGTTAGTCAGGCCCTGGATTTTTTTTTTTCTTGACAACAATCATAACTGCTCTTTCTGATGTTGATACACTGGGCGCTGGAATCTCCTAGATGCTTCTTTTACAGATTTATGTTTTATCTACAATAAACAGCCAATATCATTATCTTAATTTACTACAGCATTTGTATGCACTCGGCGCTTTTTGTAGTCTACTGGCCTAGCAAGTCTGACCTGCGGAATTTTCCTTGTCTCAAGGGGAACATATTGACTTACCGCCAGGCTTCTGGCCGTCACAGACAGAGCTTTTGCTGAACTGACAGATGAACAGGGCAGATCCTTCTGAGTAGGAAGAAGCGTGAACGACAGGCCTTCTCGCACTGCATCAGCTACCTGGTTGCTCACCATTATTCCTCAGATCATCTTGGGAGGGACGGCCTCCACCCTTCTTGTTACATTGACAAACTCACCAACTGTAGAGGGAATTTCCTGCAAATTAAAGTACTCTGTCTAAAAATACATTCCCCTTTCCATCTTTCTACTCAAGTAAGTTCCTTTGTCTGGATTGGTTGAATCACCTTTGTTTTTTAAGTACGTTAGCTTCGGTGTCATTTCTTCTTTTGTTTATTTATTTTTAAGAGCAAGATGTCAATTTTCAACTGAATAAATTATAAAATGTTCCCTCAACTTCTTACCAAATCAGTAGTTTAAAATTTAAAAAGTCAGGAAGGGGAGGAACAAACATTAAGAGGAGGATCTGGAAGCCCAATCAAGATAAAGTGACTCCAAAGGAGTATTAGCTTTCTATAAAGGACATTGAGCCTTCTGCCCAGATGGAGCCACAGGCCTGCCTGATGGCTGAGCTGAGCAAGACTGCAGATGAATGTGCTGTCAGCCACATTTGAGGAATGTGGAGAGCAAAGAGGTACTAAGTGACCGAGTTAATAGCTTGATTTCCAAAAGCTTTAGAATATTTGAAGATAGTTCTGATTTTTTAAATAGATTAAAAGAAAAATTTTAAGCAATTAAAAAAAGTGTGGTGGTCCATGGGCGTTAGCAATAATCCCTAACGTTACGTTATGCTGTATCACCTTCATTTCATTTTGCAGACAAAAACTTGGCCATTTATTAAATCTTATAGACATAACTGTAGAATATTTGACCTAGGTATTTTGTAAAATCCTAAAGTGAGGATGAAAATGGAGCCTGATGGCTTTCAATTTGGTGGGTGTATAATGGATAGTACCCAAAGAGTGTTGCACTGGCTAACAGGAGGGAGATCCCTGATGAAATGGTGAAGCTTCGGGTCCTTGATCTGGCCTGAGCCAGTATCTTTTTTGTCAAGAGATAGATAGGTTATGATGTATTTGTTAAAATTGCAGATGACACAAACCTTGAAGGAACAATAAAGACTATGTTTTATATCAACATTAGATATAAAAAAATCTCAAACAACTAGAAGGATGTCATTTAACTTGGATAATGGAAAGTCCAATGCTTGAACATAAGTATGGCTTAATGTGAAACTTAAAACTTTGTGAAATAGACAGATGATTTGGGTAAACACAGTCAGTGTCAAAGCTCCCGATTCTTCTGCTCTCACCCAAAAGTTTCCTGGAAAATGTTGCTCAGGATAAGTCCAGTTCTTCAGAGAGGTGGTCAAACATTCCTTTGGATCTCCCACACTTTAAGTTACTCTAGAATAACTCATAATTATATCCTATGTTTATATGTGCTATTATATGATTTTATATATGCACAAGTTCTAGCTTATAATGGGTGCTCAAAAAAATACTCATGGATTGAGGTTCTGAATAGTTTAAATTCTGTTACTCCCTTATGTACTCCATGCTGCCTTCATCATTTGCTCTTCTGCCCGGGGACATTCCTTCTTTGTATCTCCATTTGCAGAAGTCTGAAATGCCCTGATAAAATATCAGTGACAATTAATACCCTAAGTCAAACTTCTGATATTAATTTTTCATACCGAGTATTCTTAAAGTCATTTGCCAACATGAAGCTCATCATCGATTAATGTTCCTCAGACATAAAAATATAATTCCAGTGTCTTATGTGTTGGAGATCAAAAACTCAGGTGTACAGATGTTCCTTGACATGACCAGTGGCTGAATTCTTTAAAAAGCATGCCAGACAAAACCAAATACACCAAAAGCAATGTTCCAATAGAGTCATGACATGGAAGAGATTTAGGATATTTCAGCTACTCTAGGGGGATATCACTGTGTCTAATCGATAGTTACTTAAAGCTGGACTCCTTTAATAAGTGTATAGGGTGAGAGGTGGAGCGAGTAGAGAAAGAGTTGGAGATGATGAATCAGCTTCCTTTTTTTTAAAAATATAATTTATCGTCAAATTGGTTTCCATACAACACCCAGTGCTGATCCCAACAAGTGCCCTCCTCCATGCCCAGCACCCACTTTCCCCTCCTCCCCACCCCCCATCAACCCTCAGTTTATTCTCAGTCCTTAAGAGTCTCTTATGGTTTGCCTCCCTCCCTCTTGAATCAGCTTCCTTGATACTGCCTCAGGGGTGATGGCTATGGGTCATATCTCATCCCAGGATTTTCTTTCTATGCCTAAATAAATTAAACATTGTTAACCCTGGAGTATATACCACGTGCTCTGTATAGCTGTGGAATCACAAGCAGTTAATATAGAGAAAGGAAACTGCAATGCAGAAAACACAAACAGCACAAATGCATTTCATTTGACAGGCAGTGGAGAAACTATGGGAGTGGAGGATAGACACTGGAACACTGTCTTTCACAGGCAGTTAGGGTCCTGATACTGTGGTGCCCATCTGTCATGGTACTTGCCACACATTACATTACTGTATTATTTCACTAAAAGGCCTAAATAAAATTACATGGTGTACCAAATAGTTAAATGTATCCAGAGCAAGGAGTGACTATATGAGCTTTTTTGAAAATAGGTGTAGATCCAAGAAATGTTTATTTTCACTTGTCCAGGTTTGAGGTATAATGTGTGTATAGTTAAATGAGCATCATACATTTTCGGTCTCAGTTTAGAACACTCTATTCTGCTGTCCTCATAAACCAGCAGTGTGCATGGAATCCTAGTTTTGACACCCAAGCTATTTCTCTTCAGGTTACTCAACCAATTAGCAGCAAAGAAATTTTTTGCTAGACTGTGTCTTGAGTTAGTTTGGAATATATGTGCATCAGATATTTCCTTTCTACCTCCCCACTGTGATGGGTGCCGAGAACCTGGTGGGAAAGGAGAGACATGCAAAGCAATTAACAGAATACAGTATGGTTAGTGCTATCTTAAAGGTATGAATGGAATTTCGGAGGAGCACAGATTTGGGGAGTGGGTTTGTTCATAGAGGGTTTCTTGAAGGAAGTAGTAACTAGGTTGAATCTTGAAGCTAGTTTGTCATTTTCAGAATTTAAATGAAACATCAAGCTATGGAAGGATTTTTCCAAACTTTCTAGTCTTTTTTTAAGGTAGAAGCAAAGAGCTGAAAATTACTTTTGTGGCTAAGTTGGATCATCCCTTCTTGCTCTCTATCTGTCAACTCTGCTTTTCTTAGAAATAAATTTGAAAATTTGAAAATAAATCCCGAAGTGTCTTAAGCTGGTTGCTAAGCTCAATTATTGAAAAAGGATAAGTCAAGACCTTCTCATGAAATACTAAGCAAATAAATGAAAGGGAAACAAAACTTTTTAATGGTGTGGTGGTAGTAAATCTCTCTCAGTGGAGGAAACTCCATTTCTTTCTTTTTTTGTCTTGCAGAGAAGGAAGTGGGAGCAGAAGATTCCATAACTGGGTATTTAGAAGGCCTCATGTATAGCCCTATAGCTAAGTCACTATTGACAGTGTGAGAGGAATTCTAGGGAGGTAGATGGGGCTCAGATGGGGGGGGGGGATATCATGTGAGTCATTAATATCATCTGTAGATTACAACAGGAAGCCAAAGCTCTGGGTTGCAGCACTAAATATATGTCACTCCCACCTTATGTTGACATACTGTTGGAAAGGACTGGATGAGGTGGGTAGAAAAATGTGGTAGGAAAATAAAGGGACATTAGTCTAAGTCTTGATTCATCACTTGTTAAAAGCATGACCTTTCGTTGACTATTAAACTCTTAAGACTCACTCTCCTCATCAGTGTAATGTTGGTGGGGGGCGGGGGATGTTGAGGGAACAGGTTTGTAATGGATTATCTCTAAGAACCTATATAATTTGAAGTTTTTAAACTGAATTTTTAGCACCAGTTGTTTCCCCTGCCCCAAAGCTTTTCTTCCCCAGATGTTATCGCATGTCCAATTCTCTCACTTCCACCAAATCTGTGCTCAGCAAAGCCTTCTCTAGCTACCCTGTAGAAAATGACAGTTTTATAGAATTCTCTTCCCTTATCTCTTTCATTCTTCTCCATAGCACTCATGACCAGCTGACATGGTATGTACTTATTTTTTAGTAGCTATTTGTTGCCCTCATCAGAATGGAAGCCCCAGAAGGGCAGGAACTTTGTTCACTGCTTTTTCCTCAGTGCCTAGAACTAAGCCTAGTTCGTAGTAAACTTCGTGTGTCTTTCTTCTAGTATCTTCTTATTCTCATCAGTGTGCTTAAGGTTCTCTAGACTCATGTCAGCTTGAAATTAATTAATGCTGCTTTCTTGCTTCTGGGCCCTTAGCTGTACTTGTGGAAAGCCTGTAGTCTCTCTTTATACTGTAGACCTTAGGTTAAGAACCTCTGATCTAGTGGAACAGATAAGTCTGAACCACAGTGGTAACCGTAAGATTAATGACATATGTTAAAGGGAAAGGATAAATAACTGAAGGTAAAAAAGTAAAGGTATGTATTTATTGTAGAATTGAATGAAGCTGATTAATTTCTTCTTGATAATAAATTTTAGCATAGAAGAGGGCTAATGGCTTTATGATTAGCTTGGCCACGTAACTCAAGTGAGGTATTTTGGTAAGTAGCTTCCATGTACAAAACATGTTAGGAACTTAAAAGGGGCTTTATGGATTCTACTCTTAAGAGGTTTATGTTAATGATATGGTACATACTTATTCTTGGGTAAGAAATCCTTTGGAATGATTCATCAAACTTCATCTTGGTCTTGTACAGGAACTTACTATGTACCGATTAAAATTATAGCTGGAGTCAATGACAATGACTCCTGGTTCACATCTTGTAGAATGACCCTAATCTGCACTCAGATACACAATTATTGGGAGCCCCTGGCCTCTTAGTTTCTATTTCTGGCTGATTCTACGTGTTTGTTTGTTTGTTTGTTTTTCGTAAAAATCTTAAATTGGCTGTACCCTGACCAGATGGGTCATATTTGGCCCTTGGGCACTCATATTGTAAAAGGCAAGAACTTTGCCTTTTACAAGGCAAGAACTTTGAAGAGATATGGTATGTAGGTGAAGGAGAGGGAAGAGGAGACACCTCGTAAATTTGTTCATTGAACAAATACTTATTGAGCATAGCCTGTATATGAGCACTGCCTAGGTATTAAGCATGTAAAGATAATTAAGGCCCACTTTCTACCCATAAGAGAATCTATGTCTAGGGCTGTTTGAGGAAATGAAGAAGAAAGCAGAAGGCATTGGGCGGAGAAAAGATTAGAGGTCAAGACTTGGGCTTGTCAAGTTTGAGATGAGAGTGATACATCCAAATGGTCTTTATTGTGCTTCTGAAATGAGTCAAAAGTCTAAATTCTGTGGGGAAAAAGCATTGAGTAAAATGGAAGGCCAGCATGACATGGATGTGAAGTCTGATTTGCATTGGGAAGTATACATTTGATACTTCATGGATGGAAGAAGTTTTGTTTTGTTTTTTTTCCTAATTTAAGTTAGGACTTCTTGCCAAGTTTCTGCTTAGGAATTCTGAACTGAACTTCAGATGTTTAGGGGCTTCTGTTTTAAACACATTTGGAGTTGTGGCTTCTTGTTCAAGGGAAAAAACCCCTTCAAGTACATCAAAGAGCTGTGAAAAAAGATACAGTATGTTGACAATTTGTGTAAGGGCATCAAAACCAGAAAAATTTCTCTGTTGTACACACAAATTTCAAAGTTGGGGGGGGGAAGGTTTCTGGTGAGAGGCTTCTGTTGCTGTATTATACCCCCAAATACTTGGGAAATAATTTAACACATTCACTGTACCGAAAGTGTGACCTGGCTCACCCAGCAATTTCAAACCAAGGTCTAGAAGATGTTTTCTCTGGTGGGTGACCTTTAAATAAATTGTGAGGCTTCTCACTGCTGTGCCCAGGTTGAGAAGTCAGGGAATAGAAGTAGGAGGAGGAATCTTCCCAGAACATCAGAAGCCATTTGACCCAGCGCCTTGGGGAAACTGTTTAAAAATTCAATTTAAATCACAGTGGCCAGATCTAGTGAGGGAATGATGGAAGAAGATTGTCTGTGCTGATTCAAGACCCAGTTCATTCCTTAATCCTATTGAGGACCTAGTAAAAGCAGGTACAAAATAAATGCACACCTGCAAGGAGCAAGCCCACTATTAGATTCTTGGCAGAGGGGCATGGGTATCTGGGATATGGTCTAGAGTCTCAGCTCCATCACTCACTATCTGGGTAAGTTCGGGCAGGTTTCCCTAACTTCTGTGAGCCTCTGTTTTCTCATTTGGAAAATACGAACAGTAGCACCAACCTCAACAGATTGTTGCTTGAATAAATGGATGTTGGATATAAAGTGCCTAACGGATTAGTTGATGCTTAAAAAGAACTAAAAAAATGTTCCCCCCTCCTCCTCTTTGCCTCTATTTTTTTCTTTCCCTTGAGAGGATAAAATAATCTTAGGACTAGTTTAGGTTAAGTGAGGATTTCGAGTTAAGAAATCAAGGAGGTGATGATTTGTACCTCAGTTCTAGCTCTGCTGTAACTCATTGTGTGACTGAGGCAAATCACTTAACCTCTCTCACCTCTGTTTCCTCACCTACAAATTGAGGATGGGATTGCAGTTTACAAATATTTGTAAATTGGAAGAAAAGATCAAGTTAAGCTCTTATGTAGGAAGAAGAAGTTAACAAAATGGTCAGGAAGGTGCGTTAGAGTTCCGCTTCCTAAGTTGCAGCCTGGGCTCTAAAACTTACTTGCTATATGACTTAGATCTAGTCACCCAGATCACTGTGTCTCAATTTTATCTGTTGAATAGAAATAATAATAACAATAATGATAATATAATAACAATAGTTTATGCCCCATAGATATGAAGAGTAAATGAAATAATGTGTATAAAATACTTAGCATATGCCTGGCACATAGTGAATGATCAATACATATCTTTATTTTCTCAGACAACTTTGTTGGAAACCTCATTGCTTGTGACCAGAGATGAAAGACTGAATTAGTGGAGAAACCTTAAAGTGTGATTTTGAGCCACCCTGACCTAGAGATTCTGAATAGACCTTTCTGAGTTCTGTTTCATAGTGGGATTAGACTGCTGGGTTGTCCCAGTGTTTGGGAACCATTTTGGGAACAGCAACAACTTTCACTGTTTCTGGAACTGCTCACTCCTGTGAGCCTCCCTCTATGGCGTTGACCTTCCCCTGGAAGAAAAGGGCCTCCAGTCACAACCTCATGGAAGCATAATTGGGATTGCTCTAGTTAGGAGTAATTTGCCTGCATCTTAAGAAACCTGCCCCACGATAATCACCAAGACCTTCCAGTGCTGAAAGTGTAGAGAACCCAATTCAATACTGCTGTTGGGTAACCAGAGTCTGATATACTGTGGTTCCAATTCTGTTGCTCAAGTAAACTTAAAGATGAATTAGGCAGTGAGAGTTGCTAGCCATATTCCCTTGTGCAGCCTTACTAAGGGGAGAGGTGATGTCCTGGGAGAGGTTGCTATGAATGATGAATCCAATTCATTGCAGTGTCTAAAAACTCTCTAGAAAGGAGTTCCAAGGGAGGAAATGCCTCTGGCAGCCAGCAATGCAACCAGAGAAAAGAGGGCATCATCAGCGCCAGACCTAGACCTTTGGAAGACTTAAGTGCTAAAAAGATTACAGTGTTCCACCTCCACCCCCACCACTGTTCTCCACATTACATGCAATTGAAAACAAAGGTAAGTTACAAAATAAGTATAGCCAAATCCAACAAAGTTCTGGTTTTTCTATGATGATTTAAAAACATATCTACACATACATTTTTTTTTTTTAATTTCTGCTTTTTTGGTGCTCAGGGCACATGTTAGTTTGCCATGGATAATCAAGTCTGGGCTGATTACCCTGATAATCCTGACCTAGGGATAACCATAGAGAGTAGCTGAGAAATCTGGGAAGTGCTTGTCCCACTAATAGAAGAATATGATTAGCTAAATGGATGGATCATTTATTAAGTGCTTGCTTTTCCCAAAGGAAAGGCAGAGTTGATATAGGACATAAGAGTGACGTTTCCCTAGGAGTACAAGTCCCCAGCAGTAATAGCACACACACGGTGTTGGAGTGAACACACAGTTTAATTCAGAACTCTGGATTTTGGAATTAACCTCTTAACTGGTTTCCTTTATTCTAGTCTTACTTCCAACAGAGCGGTCTCTTTAAAAAATGCGATCATGATAGCTCTCTATTTATAACACTTTATGTAAAACCTCACCATTACCTATGGAATAAAGATAAATTCCTTTGTACTTTCTTTACAACTCACTTTCTTCCTACCTACTGGCTTTCATCCCTCTTCATTACTCTAACCAACCCCATGCTCCACCTGGGCACAAAAACACTCTTCCCATCCCCTACACTGTTTCCACTGCTGCTTGTTCTGTTCCACTTTCAACTACCTGGGAAATTCCCAGTGCTCTCTCGGAACCAGGCCCTGGATTCTTCAGGCAGACTCAGTCTCTCTCCTTTGTGTCCCCCACACAATTGGTTATGTCTCTCTGGTCACACTTCTGCTATGATATAACATTTCAGAATGGCGGTTCACATGTCTGCTTCCTCTTGGCAACTGTGAGCTCCTTTTGGGTAGGGATTATTAGGCTTTGTTCATTTGGGTATCTTCATTGACTTGTTCAGTGCCCAGCATACTGTAGATGCAAAGTAATACTTGCTGAATAAACATAATCACTAGTTCATAAATTGGCAATAATACAATGATACCTACCTCCATGGAGGCAGAGGCTACATAGCTGTCATTCTGTTGGTTGAATACATGAGTGAGAGAGCAAAAATCTCATACAGCTATTGTGAAAATCAAAATGAAACCTATGGAGGCTTTATGAACTATGAATGGCTGGACTGGAGGTACTATTACTGTGATTGCAGTGAGCACAGCCCCCCTGACTTTCATAGCAGTGTGGCCATGTGCAAAGGGCCTCAGGAGCCAGCTTTCAGCTGCCTGACTGTCACCCCAGGTAAGGAAGAGGCAGCGTTCCATCGACTGGACGTGTAATGGGGTGAAAGCGAACCTGCTGCTATATCTTTCACAGCTTGTGAAGGCTGTAATGAAAAGATCTGAGAGGCCCTTTCTCCCTGATCCTGGAAGAAGAGTGTCATAAATGTCTAATTTGCCACTGATTGCCACATTGACCCGGGACTCCCCATTGAAACGTAGCTAACCAGGAGGGCTCATGTTGAGAAAGTAACTTAACTTCTTCTATCACCCTAATTGAGTAGCAAATTTGAATAATACCCGCCATTAATTGAACAACTTCTCTGTCATGTGTAGCGCTAGCATCTCATTTGACCAACATATAGTCATGCAAAGTGAGGGTATTGCCACCATTTTGGGGAACACAAAGCTCAGTCAAGTTAAGTGTTTTTCCAAAATCTCTCCATGTATTGGTCAGCTTTCATTATATTATGCTGAGGTAACAAACACCTCCAATGCCTCAGCGTCTTGGAACAACAAGACTTCAATTCTTAATCGTATCCCATTCCCAATACAGTGGCTGACGGCAGCTCTGGCTGTGCTCCATGTGTCTCCTTTATTTCAGAACCCAGGCTGAAAAACCGTCTGGATTGGGGGTACGTTATTCTCATGAAAGAGAGAAAAGAGCAACGGCCAACCCTCCCAGAGGCTCTTAAAACTCTTCTGGATTGTGGCATATGTTACTTCATCTCACATTCCATTGGCGAGAGCAAGTCATATGGCCACACTTGAAGTTAAGGGGATAGGAGTGAGTGCTTTTCCCACAGAGAGATACCTGAAGTCCATGGCAATGAGTAGGGATGAATAATTGGGAAGGAATAATTAGAGGCAATAATAAATACCCAGTAAGTGACAGGAGTTGGGATTAAAACTGAAGTTCTTCCTAATCTGAAACCCAGGTTCTTTTCCATTTTACCAAGTGGTCTACTACAGGAACCTTGCTGGAGATTTACTAACTTTGGTGATAGGAGCCCTGAGTAAAACTCCAAGCCTTTGATTCCTGGAAGTGCAGGAGAAGGAAGAACTAAGGACCCTATCTTGTCACTTAATAGAATAAGATTGCAAGTGTGTGTCAGGAAAGTCTTGCTCTGTTGTCTGTCGGCGTAATTGGCATGAAAAACTTACTCTCTCTGCAGCCATTATTGCTCCAGTAAATCTCCCACTGTACCTCCCATTACCCCTCGCTTAAAGCACCGATTATTCCTTTATTAGAGCTCAGCCACAAGTAGGCCATGAATTTTTATGGCTTTTCCAGATCTCATAAGGCAATGAGAAGCATCCATTTAAACACAGTCACTAAACTATCCCACAGGTTTATGACCTGATATAGCATTTCACCACCGTTTAAAAGAAGCCGCACCCACTCACCCCTTCTTTGATTATTTAGCTTCCATGGTGAAAGAAAGAAAATTTCAATTTCCCACTCTCAGTGCCCCTAGTGGTTACCTGGGGATGTGGCCAGGTTGCAATGCCACCATTGACTAAAATCTGAATGCCCCACCTTTGGAAATCACTTCTAACTAGGGAACGAAAGTTCTTTTAGCCTCCTCCAGCCCTGTTGGGATGTTTATTCTGTTTGATTTATGTGTGTCTTCATTCAGCAGTTTATTTACCAGACATTCATTGTGTAACTACTGTAGGTGAGGTGCTGTGCTGGGCATGACTCTCTGGGCTACTCAACTTCTAATCATATTGCTGTGGGCTGCTCTTCTATTAGGAAACCAGGAAAGAGAGAAGAAACACCTATTTCTTGAGGGACTTCACAGCAATTTCATGTACAGTGTCTCACTTGACCATGTCTGGATCCTTTACCATGGTCTAGAGTCATCTCACCTTGCACATGGCATAGCTGAAATGCTTTGAGTTTTTTTTGGAGCCTCAAGAATATGGTTGAGCATCACTGGGTGTGTGGATCTGAGCACAGATCTTAGTTAATGAGGAAAGAAACATGGTCCTCAAAGCAGTTCAATTTCTGAAAATAACCACTGTATTTTCTATTAACAAACTTACTTCTAAGAACATCCTGACATCGAGTAACTACTCTTAGCTTCCACATAATGAGATTCTTTTCCCCTGAGCTTTTCCCCAATAAATCAGAGACATACATGTCCATACAGCTACTGGACATTCTGGATTTTCATAGGTACTCTAAACTCAACAAGTCTCAAACCAAATTCACTATCTCCCACATCCACTTACTCTTAAATTTGCTCATCTTCTTTCCTTTCTCTCCTGGTCAGTGTGCAAATCATTTAGTCATTCACCTGTACTTATAACCTGGGAGACAGCCTTGATTCCTCCTTGTCCTTTACCTGCCCCATCCAGTTAGTCACTGAGTCCTGCCTTTTTTTGCCTTCTTGGCATCTTTCAAATAGTAGCATCCACTCTATCACTATTGCCCCTGCCTTTCCTTACCGATATTCCTACAACACCCCCTCCAGTTGTTGGTCTTCTTGCCTTCAGTGCCATTCTGCTCCAGGCCATCTTAATCGGTATTTCCAGAGTGACCTTTCTATATCCAAATCTGACCATGCCGTTCTCCATCATGAAGCCTCCATTGGTCCTTCAGAATGTTCAATGGAAAGGCCTTCTCAGTACAGAGTTACAAACTCCTTCATTAGTAGTCACCTCCCACTTCTTTAACTAAACTTCCTATCCCTCAAAATGCACATTTAAAACCATTCATGTCAATTGACATGCCTGATTCCTGAAATCAGGATTTTTTTTTTTAATTCCCACATATGTTTCCTTTGTTCTCCTAGAAAACTTGTACCTACCCTAAAGACTCAGTTAAAACCTTCTTTCTGAAGGAAAGTGCTGTCTGATATCTTCAGGCAGGACAAATCCCTTCTACCTGCCAGCTCCGGGGAACACAGAACCACGTCTTATAATACACATCCTGTTTGTACTGCTTACTTAGACCTTCCATATCCTTTGTCTTCTGGATCCTCCAACCCTGTCAGATGGGTCACTGTTATTCTATTTTACAGATGGCAATCAGGTTTACCTAACATTTCAAGGTTGTGCAGTTAGTAAATTCAAGGCCCAGTCTAGTGTCCCCACTGCCACGTACTATCTACTAAATACACTGCTGTCCCGTTTGAGACAACAGCAGCAGCTTCTCTCATGTAGACAGGAGGGGCTTAGTGGGGGCATCTGGTTGGAAAAGAGGTCTAGCTGACTTGCCTTCAAGCTGCATTTGTAAGGCAAGGACAGAGGTTGTATTTGGATTGTGGTATTCATCATTGAAAATTGTAATGTTTTCTGAAGCCATTTTTGTTTCACATATTGTATAAGATTGAGAAAATCTAAGTTGTCTGTATTGAAAAATACTATCATCCCTGTACTTTTTTGTTCGTTGGTTTTTGTTTGTTTTTTAGAAGGGGGTTTAACTTGCATGAGATTGTAGGGAGGGGCTTTGGCCTGTGTTTAGTGGGGCTGCTATCACCCTTAGTGCATTGCCGGGCATAGATTAGAAGTTCAGCCTGAATGCCCTAAATGTAGCCCCAGAAGAAATGCCATCACCAGGCATATATTTAGGGTTCTGGCCTTGAGCTGACTGCAGGTAGATAGAAGATGTGTCCACATAAACATTTCTGCATCCAAGGAACAAAACTGCTGCCAGTTTTATCTACTGTGCTAATCAAATGTCCTGAATAAAGACACATCTGTGGCAAATTCCTTCTGGGTTTTAGAACTAAGGAATTGTTTCTCCTAAAGATGTACTAAACTTTTTATCACAGCAATAGTTACAGAAACCAGTAGAGGCCAAGCCTACTGAATCAGAATTATCTGGGAGCATAACAAATATACTAATTCCTCAGTCCCATCCCCAGAAATTCTGATTGAGACACCTGGAGAGGGCTGAGGAATCTGGTCTGTGCAGATTCCCGAGCTCTCTGCAGTGTACTGATTAAGCCACTGTTCCCAGCATTGGCCTCTAACAATGTCAACGTGAGGTGTGGCTGCTCCCACAGCTGTCACTGCTGAGGAGGCTCCCTACTGATCTCTGGCTGTAAAGAGTTCTCCTTGGTACAGAAGGCAACATATGCCTCGGAACCCTGATATCTTTTCCTCTCTGTCCTGAGGGCGTGACTCAGACCTGGTGAAAGGTGAGCCCTGGGTTCAAAGGATCTCTCCACCACTTGCCTCTGTGTCTGCAGACATGGAAATGAGGGCTCTAGGTACTCAGAGAGAAGCATCCTTTCGTTTCTAAGCAGGCATTTATGGGTCAGCAGAGCACTGACTGAGAACCTGAATTTCTCAGAAGTGGACTTGCCCAAGGTCACCGAGAGTTAGTGGCAGAGCCTGAATAGGATCTGGGTCCCTTACCTCTTAGACCAGTGCCTGCCCCACCATAGTCCGCGGCTGCCATTGGAGAGCTATCCCTGCCCCAGCTCCTGTAGGAAGGGACACAAAACATGGGATTAGAGTGACTGTTGCATATTAAAAAATCAGCCCTTTGTCTGTCTTTGAACAGATCCACGGCTCATGTTCCCATTATTAGGACAGAAACTTCCCAGGAGACGGACAGGAGGAAAATGAGAAGGATTCAAGGAAGCTCTGCATTGGGGACAATTTTTTTTTTCTTTTTAAATTTCAAGTTAATATGAACCTGCTTATTTCTCCTCTGCCTCCTTAGTGACTAGCAAATGCAATTGATTTATGCCACTTTCTCTAACTGGCGTTCTAATGGGTCCACGAGAGGAAAATAAAATATTTAATAAAATAAAATGTGACAAATGAACTCTTTGAGTGAAACAAGCCATATTAGAGTTGCCGATGCAGCAGAAGGAGGAAGGAGGTTCCGAGAGCTGGAAAGAGGCCCCAGTGAAGACTGTGATGGGTTTTGAATATTTTTTTAAATTTTAGATTGGAGGGATTTGACCATATTATACATAATCTGATGTATACATGTATACATTTCATCTCCACTCGCCATTCCTTTGTCGCTTCTCATTTGCTGCAGTCTGAGCAGGGTTCCCTATTATGTAAATAAGGGAATGAGACAGATGGTGCCACAAAGCAATGAATTCATTTGGGGGGAGGGCTTTAATTATGGATGGGTGGGCCCGGCTGTGTTTTGGGTTCAGCAAACGTCCCAAACGTTATGGGATTGGCAAAACCCCAGATGCAGTTTTCCAGGCACATTTTAAAATCCTGTCATATTTGCAGGGGAATTGAAGTTGGGATTTGTTTCTTGTTCTTTATTAAATTCCTCAAGTTGCTGGCCCTGATTTTTAGCCTCTGAAACTGTGGAGGAATTTGAGCAGTGTTTTAAGGAGCTGGTCTACAATTCTTTTAAGACTAAAGTACTTCATAGGTACTACTGACTTTTGAATAATCTTTTTTTTAATGAGAAAATTGGGGATCTAGGATACTAGAAAAGAAAAATTGCAATTATTCATATACCCAGAAATGATTGCTATTAATTTGTCGATATATTGAATTTTAGTATTTTTAGTACACCTGCACACCGTTGAAATCTCACTATACTTGCTATTTTATATCTTGTATGGTTACTTCATAGTACATCATAACCGTTTCCCTATATCACATTTTACTCATAGTTTTCATGAATATATAATAGTTCATTGAATTTATGAGTCACTTGAAAAAAAATTAAAACTATATATTTTAGTGGGCATTTGTTTCACCTGGAGTAATATAAAGTAGATCCTAGATTTTGTTTATGTCCTTGGTAGGATAAAATTTGTTCGGTAGAAACAGATGAACAGAATAATCAGAAATGGCTACAGGGAATTTTTTTTTGGAGGGCGTGTTATTTAAGGTCAGTGTCAATGATAAATTGATTTAAGTCATGTGGCAAGTTCACAGTCAAAGGCAGAAGCTCGAAAAGAGACCCAGGACAGGCTGAGTTGGGAACATAGTATACACAAAGGACTTAGAGCTTTGGATATTATTACATAAAAAGCAGAATGCAAGTTAGGTGAAAACTTAAGGGAACAGAGTAGATCATTAGCATTTGTGAATTTGGTATCCATGAATTCAGCTATTCACAAGGGACTTTGCAAGGCCAGGATACGGGGTGATTTATCATTTTGCTGCAATAGCACTTTAAATCACATGGGTTTGTAAAGCTTGTGTTTTGACCAAGCCACTCAGTCTATGAACCTAGCCAAGCACCCAGCTTTTGTGTTTTAATCAGTTTTGTGGCTTCATGCTCCTAGATGAGAACTTAGCAATTCTCATAATGTGATAAATTGTATTTCTTTGTGGAAAAAAAAAAAAAAAAACTAGACAAGAGAAGAACATCCACTGCAAGAGCTGGTGCTGAAAGGGAATAGAAAATAAGAAGCCTCAGAAAGTGATAGTCCCTTGCCAGAAAGCTGAACCCTTGGATTCATTAAGGAATGGAATGTCACACTTGGCAGTGCTCTGGCTCCATGACATAAACGAGTCCACCATACGCTCTGCACAGCATTAAGCGAAAGATATTTGTGATTCCACTTCAGGCAGCACTCTACTCTGTGCAAATACTGCTCATTAAGTAAATTATCAAAGAGCAACTTAAATGTTCCAGTTTTCCATTATTTTTTTTTTCTGGGAGAAATTGTATTAGGGCAATATTTGTGAATGTGCTGGTTCATTAAGACCTCAGATGTAACAAGGATTTAAGGAAGTCTTTTTTAGTGAGAAGTTGCAGCGAGTCCATTTCAACTTTGACAAATTCTGAGTTCTCTGTAAATTCCAGACAAGTGAGGTAGGATGAGAATAACCTGCTGCAGATAGAGCAGTGAGCTTATTATGCAAAATGTGACTGGTGTGGACCAGTAATTCACATCTCAGATGAGCCAGAAGAAAGAAAGCTGTCTGCACGTGAGTGCTGAATATACCTGTGACTGACGGGGCGACCAGAAGACCATTTTAAACCACCATGCACATTCGCTTTGATCCTGGATTGGAGAGCCACAGAGGGGCTGGGCCTAAAGGAAACCATGCTGTCAATGAAAAAGCAGTACAAACGGAAACTATTGCACACAGAATCAATATACATAGCCCTGACTGGTCACA
The DNA here is from genome assembly GCF_023721935.1 of Panthera uncia. Classification (NCBI taxonomy): domain Eukaryota; kingdom Metazoa; phylum Chordata; class Mammalia; order Carnivora; family Felidae; genus Panthera; species Panthera uncia. The sequence continues at coordinate 65,678,034 of NC_064807.1, forward strand.
GACAAAATTATGGAGGAGACACAGTTGGCTTCCGAAGTCTTCCCGTAGAGAGGAAGTCCATTAGACCAAAGTTGGAATCCTATCTGTTCGTTACAACTTACACTACCTTGTTCACTTCATCTCTCTGAGCCTCAGTTCCCTCATCTGCAAATCAGGTGCGGCACAAAATCAGTAACAAGCCGATGCTTCCCATTTTCTATCTATGCATTCCTAGTATCAGAGGAGAAGGTGTTGGTTCCTCTGGAAGGACGAGACTTAACTGTAAAGCAGCCTGAAGCAAGCACTCACTTTTGTTGTTTTCTGACAAACAAGAATGTGCATTGACTGGCCCCAGCCATCTCTCCAGCCTGGTCTACCACCTTTCCTTTACCCTGTGTGCTTCGGGATCATTGACCTTCTTTCCATTTCTTGAATGTGTCCTAACTCCCATCGACTTCAAAGCCTTGGTTCATGCTGTTCCATCTGTACCCACTTCCCTACCACTTTTACTCCCTGCCTTTCACTTAACTTAGCTCTTCTTATCCTTCAGATGATACTTCACTTGCCTTTGTTCTAAGCTTTTTAAGGACTGTGAAGCTTTTCCCCCAGGACCAGCTAGTTACCAACAAACACCTACAACCAATATGACTGAGAAAGAAAGGGTGTTTCAGGAGATTCCACTTATGCCCCTGTTGAATCGTTACCATATTTAAATAGCAGACCTTCCTCAATCCGTTTCACTAAAAAGAGGCTAGATCTTAGGAGTAGATTCATTTCAGCCAATAAGCACACAAGGATGGTGCCCACTGAAAAGAAATTTTTCTTCAGGTAGAGCTGACAAACGGACCACTTCCTCCTAGATTTCAATTTTCTAACTTATGGTTTGGATGGCATATGAGTCATGTTTGTAAAGGAATGACCTCAGCTGACTTATGGCTTTTTCTCTCTGTATATAAAAGTCAGAAAGCTTAAATCCCTGGAAAATTATACAGATCATTATTCTAAGGTGAACCTTGTTTCATTCTGTGCCCTCTCTCGCCCTAGAAAGAAAAGGGAACTATTTTCACTACAGTGAAGGCAATCTTTGCCGTCCACCAAGTTTCTTACAAGAGGAATTCTCTAAACAAAGATGAGGGCTCAGATGGGAAGTGAATAATATAATAGATCCATGTTCACTGAAGTTCTTCTGCTTTCCCAGTTATCTTCAGACCCATTTTATGAGAGCCATTCTTTCAAGGATAAAGCTTTTCAAGCCATTAAAATATGTATGTTTTGTTGTAGGAGATATTTCAGTATAAGAATTGTAGGTCTCTCAATCAGACTTCCAGGGATTCAAATCTGATGTACAAGCTGGTTTTATTTAGCTTTTGTATGGCTCCATGCCATCTTCTGGAAAATAGAGGAATATAGTAGAACACATCTTGTAGGATTTTGTAAAATGACCAGTTTGGACTAAACCAATGGTGCTCTGCTTGGAATCCCTTGTTTTTTACCAGAGTCTTCAAGAGGTACTGATGGGGGCCAATATGGGATTCAAATACAGGACAGACCATACAAGCACAAATAAGAATAAAAGTAGAATTTTGTGGTCAAAGCGTTAGAAACTCTTAGAAACAAAAATGATGAAACCTCTTTCTTGCCTATTTATCTAGCTTTATTCAGTTATTTATACCCTACTTCAGTCTGTTTCTAAAAGCTACTTGTGAGAAAGAAGACCATAATTTTGCTTTTATATAATGCTGTAGGAGACATCTGTTTATTTGACATTCTTCATCTTTATATGAATATTTTTCTAGTTTATTAAAGCAAAATTATATTTTAATTTTTAAAACTTGGGTCTCCTCTTGATTGAATAATATGCAATTAAAATGATTATTATGAAGATGTAGGAAAATGAAATTTCTATCTTAACGATTCATTCAAAAAACATTTGTTGATATCTCATTCTATTCTAGGCTCTATGGATACAGACATGAAATGTAGCCCCTGAGAGCAATTTACATAAAATGGAGGAGACAGTCAAGTAAATAGACACATTCCTGAGCAAAGTGACGGCTGAGAGCATTTTAAGGACAAAGTATGATTTGCTAGGCCAATGCGTAGACAAAGAAGGCATGAAGCATGGGAGAGCATTGTTGTGGTTAGAAAAATATCGGTGGTTGGGCAACAGGGAGAAAGATAAGGAAAGACGAGCAGACAAAATCATAGAGGTGAAGATGCCATGCTAAGGAGTTGCACTTTTACCGTGAGGGGTCATAAGAATCCATTGAAGGATTTTCACTTAGGAAACAATGCACTGATTTGCAGTTTTGGAAGCCCAGTCTAACAATAGTTTTAAGTAAGAAAAGGAAAGGAGAGATAGTGGAGTTGTGGAATTCATAACATGATTGATGCAATCCTGGCAAGGATAAGCAGAGGTCTCAGGTGTCCTATATAATGTAGTGTTTTCTTCTCTTACCTAACACAAAGAAAGTATCTCATTTTTGATAGGCTTATTCTTCAGCTATGCCATTGCTCTTATCCATGCTCTTATCTGTCTCAGCTATGCCATCTACTCTTGCAGAGGAAAGAGGGGAAATTATTATTTAAAAAGTATTTCCAAGAAATTAAGCGTGTGCCACTTGCCTTCACATATTAATAACAATGTGAAGTAGGCATTATTTGTAACCATTTCTAGCTGCAAAATCCCGAATCATATTTTTTGTGAATATATTTCTATCAGTGTAAAGATTTTCTGAAAGCAGAAACTGTGTTGACTTCAGAACTTTGGAATGTCATCAGACTAGCAACAGTTCTACCCAATGTTATTCTTATATCCTGCCCTCCAACCCTCAAACTATTCATTTGTGCTGTTCATCATATGTACCAGTTCTTCCCATTTGGGACATATGTTAGAATTGTACTTCCCAGCTCCTGTTTGCTTGTATGGTGCCATGTGAGTAGTTCTGGTCACTGAGCTTGAGTGGAATTGAAACCCATTACTTCACGGGGCGCCTGGGTGGTGCAGTCGGTTAAGCGTCCGACTTCAGCCAGGTCACGATCTCGCGGTCCGTGAGTTCGAGCCCCGCGTCAGGCTCTGGACTGATGGCTCGGAGCCTGGAGCCTGTTTCCGATTCTGTGTCTCCCTCTCTCTCTGCCCCTCCCCCGTTCATGCTCTGTCTCTCTCTGTCCCAAAAATAAATAAAAAACGTTGAAAAAAAAAAATTAAAAAAAAAAAAAAAAAGAAACCCATTACTTCAAAGCTGGATCATTTGATTGACTCTGTGAGGCACTCCAAGCTCTTTCTTCTCTTAGTCATGTTACTCTACTAGCCTGAATCCTGGACTGAGGATGATGATGACCCCCCGAGCAAAGTTCTAAGCTTATACATGGTAGACATGTTGTAAGAGTGAGTAATAAGCCTTTGTTACTTTAATCTAGAGTTTCTCAACTTTGGTGCTAGTGGCACTTTGAGTAATTCTTGATTCTAATATTGACCAGTAATCCTGACTCTACTCACTAGTCAGTAGCACCCTTCCCTAGTCATGATAACCAAAACTGTGTCCAGACATCATCAAATGTTCCCTATAAAGAAAAAATTCCTCTTGGTTGAGAACCACTGTTTTAACCCACTGAGATTTTTGTTCATTAGTGCAGTATAATATAGCTAAGACTGGTAAGTACCCCAAATTCTTGTTTTCATCTTTTACTCCTGTCTTTGTAATTCTCCATATATACTTTGATCTGTAAAACATTGTCTTTTATATCCTCACATTTTTTTACCCTTTTTAAAATGTATTTAAAGCAATTTAGTTCAAATGCTATTAAAATTTGTCTTTTCATGGTACCCACTCAACCCAGTCAAGAGGAATTCTAATAATATATGTGTCCCTTGGTAACAGTTGTCATTAAAACAAGTAGGAAATTTTTTAATTGTATCCCAGTTTAGTTTATTTACAATTCCCAGCTTGCTACCATAATCTGGTTCATTTTGGTTTAATTGGGGATACATATGAGGACAGCAAAACACTAAGAAGGAAGGTTTCTGTTCTCAAAGAGTTTGCAAACCAGTTTGGCAGGTAATACGCATTCATAAGAAAATATTCATAATGCATGCTGTGCATTCTTTTACTATACCTGTAAAGTGCTTATAATGATGCCTGGCACATAGTGTAAAGTCAATAAATGTTAGACATTAGTATTATAAAACATCACTTTATATACCAGCTGAAAAATTTCCCTAAGCCCTGTATTACACAGTAGATTGTTCAAAAGCAAGAACCATGTCTTACTCAACTTTGAATTCCCAGTGCTTGGTACTTTGGTACCAGAAAGATACACAAAATGTGTTGAAGGAATGAGCATGAGTTAAAATCAAAGTGGAAATATACAACACATTTTACTTGGATTTAGAAGAGAGAGCACTTTGGACAGATGTATTCAGGGATAGTTTATGATGTTACATTCTTTAAACCAAGGGTAAAGAATTTAGGAGACAACTTTGTACTTAGCAATAATTTCCGTAGTGGATTATTTTGTCTGTTTCTTTTTGGGAATGAGTAGTGCAAGTAATATAATGTGAAGTAAACAAAGCGAGAGTTTGGGTCTGAAGACCTACATTGGAGTCTTAGTCCTACCACATACAATCAGCAGGAAAACATAATCTTTCAGAACTTTGTTTCCTACATCTGTAGAATAATAATTATTAATATCCACTTCCCACACATTTTGGAAATTTTAAAGGATCTTTATGATATATATAAAACATTTAATACAAGTTCATTCACGTGAAGTATGCTATTGCTACCAGTTTACAAGGACTAATGAGAAATCCATGGAGAGTAGGCAAATATGAGCATCTGGAAATAAGTCTACAAAGACCGATGGAGAGGACTCATTTCATCCCTGAGTAATTAAGAATGAGATAACAAAATAAGAGAATAGATGTACTCACTTAAAAGTAACAGGAATACATAATCCATTTATTAATAGTAGTTAGAAGTACCTGGGGTTGGGGGCACCTGGGTGGCTCAGTCGGTTAAGGGTCCGACTTTGGCTCAGGTCATGATCTCACAGCTCATGAGTTAGAGCCTCATGTTGGGCTCTGTGCTGACAGCTCAGAGCCTGGAGCCTGCTTCAGATTCTGTCTCCCTCTCTCTCTGCCCTTTCCGCTCCCCCACTCTCAAAAATGAATAAACATTTTAAAAAAAGATTAAAAAAAAAAGAAGCACCTGGGGTTAGACAATAGGATCATGGCTCACTGCAGAATCTAACCCTAGCTTTCCCATTATCAAAAAGCACAGAAGATGAGGGGTTCTACTGTTCAGTTATGATCTTCTTCCTGCCCAAGGCCATCTTGACTATGTGTGTATTCCATGCCATTTTCTCACCCTACTTGAGGAAGAGATAAAATGGTTTGGGAACCTCTCGAATGGTTTATTAGAAAGGAAGGAAGAAATTATACAGTGAAAAAATGAGGAACGAGAAGGGATTGAAGATGAATACCAAAAGGTTGACAAACAGACACTTAAGCCTGAGAGGGGAAAAAATGAGATGGAGTCATAATCCCTGTAGTCAGCTATTCAATATGTAGGTTTTTTCCCACAAAAAGCAAGCCTTTTACTAAAGTGTTACTTAATACTCCATAGAAAATGAGTGGGATTCATAATAATGAGTAAGATTAAGAGAATTTCAAGAGAAGGGGCAGACTTGGGTGATTTTGTATCATCCTGTGGCTTCTTTGGACTTGATGTGGCCAATCACGATATAGTCTATGGCTCCAGAGGGTTTGACAAACTCTGTCTGAGATGCTCCTCAAACCCCTGACCATGTGTGATGAGAAATAGCATGCTCCAATGATGAAATGCTTGATTTCTGTCTCTAACTATTTGACAGCCTTACATTTAGGACGGAAGTGGCTGGTTTTGATGGCTCCAGAGGAGAGAATGTGGGCCAAGCAGAGTTAGATGCTAGCACTCCTTCTAAAAATGAAGGTGCCTGGAAACTGGAATTAGTAGAAGTACTTGAGCAGAAAGTAGATAAATATCCATTTGCGGTGGTGAGGAACTGGCATATAAATCCTTTCCATTTCAACATTCCTATCGCCTTAGTCCTATCTTCCACCCAGCAGAGGCATTTTCTCTATAGCATGCTTAGAAAATGGAGCCCTCTAGCTAATTTGTTTTTTGAGTACTTGTTACGGGTGCATGCTACCTGCTGTAGTTTGATCTTCTAGAGATGGCAATTCATTGATTTATGGAACAAATTTCCTGCAAAGGGTGGAGGGCATGATTTTCAGAGTGCGGGTGGAAAAACCACATTTAACCAACAAAGTTAATAGGAAGAATATCCTTCAGTTTGAGAACTGAGAAAACCAAGCTCTAGCACTTAATGTTTCTGTTTTGTCTTTTACTAAATATGCATAAACTCATTATTTTCTAATGAAGGTGTTAGTCAACATGTGTTTAAGCACTTTATCATTTGAAAAGTCTCCGTATTTTAAAAATTTCACTTAAACTTCAGAAAAACTGCATTATCCTAGTTCATAGGGGAGGACACTTAGAAGATAATAGTTGAAATGGCATCTATGTGCTGGGACTGAGCTGAAGACTTGAGGTGTGTTACTGCTAAGTCTCATAGTATGTGTACAAAGTTTTAGTCCCAGGAAGCAGAGGCTGAAAATAGTAACATAGCCCAAGAGGTGAAGCAGGAGGTCTTAATACGTTGGGCCATCACCAGCAGAACAAAAAATATTCGTATCAAAGAGTGTAAGAAACAAGAGTTCAGGGTTTGTTCAGTATTCAACAAACATGAATTTGACACTGTTCCTGGTCTCAAGGAGCTCATGGTCTAGGAGGATCTGGACCATGCATCTGCCTTCTGGGATGGGAGCCTCAGCAACCAACCTGGAACTTCATCTAATATATCCAGTGTGATGGCCACAGTGACCTCACCAGAAAGGTACGGAGATCATAAAGATTTGCTAAAAGCATGTAGTTGCTAGCTAGCAGAGCTTGAATTTGTAGCAATTCTGTTGGAATTCAAAACTTCATACTCTTCCAAAGTCTTTAAACTTAGCCCAAACTTCATCTCACTAAATTGTATCATCATACTTAATTGACTCTCTTTGCCTACAAAGGCCTTTCCAGCCATTTCCCATGCAGCTCAAACCCCCACATTTTCAATAAAGTAACCCCCACTTACAGAACCCATACAATATCTGGCCACTGTCCATATTCCATCTCATAATTTCTTTTTCTTCACCCACCCTGGACTGCTGTCTCTTTCCCCTCCTTGCAGAGGAAAAAGCCATATGCATCTCCATCCCAGGGTGAACTTGACCACTGAGTTCATTGCTTGTTAGTGTCATGGAGAGAACACTAGCACTAGTACTGGCCTGTGGGTTAAGATGTGGTATTGACTTCTGGGGGATGCTGGATCACTCTCCCATGCAGAGTATTTGCTATATCTAATTTAACCATAATAACCACTCTTGAGATAGATACTATTATTATCTTCATCAAATACATGATGAAACTGAAACCTGGTGAGCAAGTAAGAAAGAAAATCAGTGGCACACAGAAAGTAAGTGATGGGGTCAAGACTTAGCCCTAAATCTGTTAGAAGTAAGAGACCACGCTCTGAAGTATGATGCTCATTGTCTCCTTGCTTGTGATCCCTTTTCGGTAGAATGGAATTGGATCAATGTGCTCTGTTTCAGTTCCAATGGTATTTTCTTTTCAAACAAAATGATATGAGGAATCCAAATACGTAAAGATAAAAAGGTTTTGGTGTATTTCTTTGGTTTCAGTGTATTATCTATATACACACATATATTTATTTAATACATGCTTATTATTATAAAAGCACTAAAATATTTCTCATATAGAGAAGTTTTTTTGAAAGACGATAGTTTTTCAATGGATAAGCTTATTTTTCCATTAACAATTAGAAGATAGAGAAGCAGTAAGGTATTTGTATTTCAAGATTGAATCACTAACATGATCTAATAGCTGCTCACTTTCGTTACTTGTTAAGTGTCTCATTTGGAGTCTGTTAATAAACTGGCTCCAATCTAGCTGGTTGAAATGTCTGTGGCAGGAAATACCTTTCACATATATCTGATAACAATATAAGATGTCTTGGTGATTTCATTAAAAAAAAAAATCTCAGATGTCTTAGCACACCTCCTGTGTGTCATTTTTCAAGGGTGTAAAAATCTACTTTGTTTTTTATTCAGTAGAAATTTGAAGTTTCTGTTTCCCTGCTGACACCTTATTTGCAATTATAAGCATGAAAATACCAGAATTCTGAAAAACTGTTGTATTTTTGTTAGCTACTTAATAAATGGAATCCCTTCACTGACAAACACAATCTTTTCCTCTTCTCTTAAAACCTTTGAAATATTTGTACTAGCACTTTACCTTCAGTTCATCATATGAGTCCCCTGTAAAAAAGGCAATTCTGAAACGTACTGCCAATATAATTACCCACAACTCTGAAAGTTTGCAGGTTTAAGGTTACACCTTAACATAATTGATTCTTTATATGGCCTGAAACAACCCCGTTTAGAAAGATATTGTATGTTTCTAAAAAGTTAACACCTTATGTTTGACTATACAATATTATCAAAGCCTCATCAGATGGCTGAACACATAGAGCCGTTACTTCTATGCTTCTCCCAGACGTTACTTTCCTATCATTTGTACAGATGTCACTATACTTCGGCCGGTTTAAGGTAATACCTCTTTTTAAATTTCATCTGCATGAACCTAGCATACAAAGATAAGAAATATAGAGAGAGACACAGTATTAAAGTTCAGTAAAGAGTTCACAAACTGACCACTTTCACTAACCAACTGTGTATTTTGGATGTTAAAAATTTCAGTTCTCTCTAGACTTACCAGAAATTGGAAACGGTGTATATATTTTTATTTCTATAATGGCCTCCTCTTACATTTGAATTAGAATTTTTAAAAGTAGTAGTTTTTTAATACTTTCCCTCCATAGAATCTGCTTCTGTCATGGGAGGCAGTGCGTGTTCATGTCACTAACAGGCAATTTGCATGAGATTTGAAAACATTAAAACTGTTCAATTAATATTGAACAAAGCAAGTAAGAAGAGTCGTTTATTGTACCATCTTTTATTTAGATGTGACTAACCTGTCAGAGACTGTAACACTATTTTGAACTAGTTGTTTGCACAAAACATACTGCAGACACGGATGATCTTGTGATCATAAACATGGATTCCTCCAGTTTTTCCATCATCCATCATTGTAGTTTCTTGATTTTGAGTGAGTTTGTGTGCATTGTCAGCTGGTTCCTTCATTCCGTATGACATTCTCAATGGGTTAACATTAGCTGATATATCAATAAATGCTAATTCGCCATATCTAATTACCTTTTTATTTCCCTTCCTCCCTCCCTCCCTTTCCCCTTTTCCACCTTCTTCCCTCCCCCCTTACTCCCCATCCCCCTTCCCTTCCTCCTGCCTTCCTTACCCCCTTCCCTTCTACCTGCCCTCCTTCCCCCCTTCCCCCTTCCCCCTTCTCCCTTCTCCCTTCCCTCCTTCTCACTCCCCTCTCTCTCATCAGATATCTCTTTCTAGTTTTAAGGGTATTTCTTACATCTCCTGAAAAAAATTATAAACATAAAAATGAGACAACTCAATTTTTTAATGTTACTTTATCAATAAACCAGAAGCCTCCAAGATTTAAAATTAGCACTAAAACTATAACATAATATTTTGACTCTATACACGTTGTCTTCCCTTCTTAATACACTATTGCCTATTAATTGAAGATGGAGCATGTGCCAAGCAGATGTAACATGGGCATTCTGTACATGAGCTGAGGTAGCAGGCTTGCTTTTGTTCAAATTTATGAGAGTTGACATATTCAGTCTTGAATTTTTTTTAAAAGTTCAGTGCAGTGCTATAACTTTCCTGTGCAATGACACATTTACCATAAGTTCTCTCTCTCTGTCTCTGTCTCTCTCTCTGTCTCTCTCTCTCTCTCTCTCTCTCTCTCTCACACACACACACACAAACGTAAAGATTAGCCATGTGCTTTAGTGAGGGTGGAAGAAAATGTGTTCTCTCACACATTCTTGGGGGGTGCCATCCATACCCTTTTCTCTGCAATTCCAATTCTGGGGATATGGCTTATAGAAACCCTGGCACAGAGATGGGCAAGAAAGTTCATTGCAACACTATTTGTATTATTGAAAAAAAGTGGAAACTAGTTAAATGAAGGACCACATGGGTGATGGTCTACACAACTCCAGCGGGTGCTCTTGACCTGTGGATTTTATGAATGGTGCCCTCCGGATGATCCTCTTTGGAAACCGTGATGTGTTTAGTAATGCCAAAGTGGTTAAATTGCTTACAGTCTGTCTCATCTATAACCAGGAAAAAGAATAAAGTATAGCTATCTCTCCTGGGGGGACATATGCCAGCTAGACTGTTAGGGAAAAATAACATTTGTAGAACTGAACGTGCGATTAAATCTCACTTATACTTAACAAAACAACAACATTAAAAACAATTTTTAGGGGCACCTGGGTGGCTCGGTTGGTTAAGCGTCCGACTTCGGCTCAGGTCATGATCTCACGGTCTGTGAGTTCGAGCCCTGTGTCGGGCTCTGTGCTGACAGCTCAGAGCCTGGAGCCTGTTTCAGATTCTGTCTCTCCCTCTCTCTCTGCCCCTCCCTGTTCATGCTCTGTCTCTCTCCATCTCAAAAATAAATAAACGTTAAAAAAAATTTTTTTTAAAAATTAAAAAAAAAAAAAACAATTTTTAGGGGCGCCTGGGTGGCTCAGTCGGTTAAGCGTCCGACTTCAGCTCAGGTCATGATCTCGCGGTTCGTGAGTTCAAGCCCCGCGTCAGGCTCTGTGCTGACAGCTCAGAGCCTGGAGCCTGTTTCAGATTCTGTGTCTCCCTCTCTCTCTCTGACCCTCCCCCATTCATGCTCTGTTTCTCTCTGTCTCAAAAATAAATAAAAACGTTAAAAAAATTTAAAAAAACACAATTTTTAAAAACCCCAAATTATGTGTGAAGAAATTTAGTATAAAGTTTGAGTATAGGCTCTAGATCCAGACTGCCTAAGACTGAATTGCGTCTCCAACACTTGCTAGCTGTATGTGCTTGGAAACATTACTAAGCCCACCTATGCATCAACTTCCTCATCTGTAAAATGGGGATAACAACAAGTGCCTGTCTCCTAGAATTGTTGTGATGATTTAATAAACTAATATATGAAAAGCCTTTAGAACAGTGCATGCATATAGTAAGCTGTATTGTTATTATTACTACATATTTGTGTGAACCTATCAGAATACTCTTAGAAATGTAGAGAGAAATATACAGAAGTATACACACCAAACTGTTACCATTTCCCTCATCACAGGAAGTTCTATAGGCAGTCTTGTTCCATATATTAATATTTGTTTTTATACTTATATTTCTGCAAGACTATCACTTGCCTTTTAAGACTATTAATGTCTTTGTAATACAATTTTTAAAAATTTTATGCAGTTTTTTCTTATTTGTGCTTTGCTTAGAGAAGCTATCTTAATCCATGATTATAAATGTATTAAGTTTACTTTCTCTCTTTAAAGCATGTGAGGTTTAGCTTTATGTGTGATGTGAAGTAGGGATCCAGTACTATTTTGTGTGTGTGTGTGTGTGAATATGTAGATCTACATTTTTTAATAAAAGAGAATTTTTATTTTTTTTAAGAAAAATGAGACGATGAGGTTACACTGGGGGTTTAATTCTGTGCATTAGCATTTGAGAAGTCAGTGCCCCACTTAATTGGGGCCCGTGTCCTATGGTTTTTGTGGGTTCTTATGATCCCCATCACTTCCAGCATGCCAGAGGATGATTTAATTAGCATTTTTTAATAGGAGAGAACCACTTCTAAGTCTCATGTCTGTATTAATACTGAGAATATCAAAGATGAACCCAAAAAAAGAATGCAGGCATCGTCTTTATTATACCAAGCCTGTTTTGCTCATGTATATTGCTACATGGCTCTTTGCACCATCTGAATTTTTGAGCCATTAATCTGTATGTCTATTCCTGAGCCCATATCACATCCTTAAATTGCCACAATGTTATAGAATATTTTCTATGATCTGCAGTAATGGGTGTAAATATAGATTATCTATTTTTAACATTTTTTTCTCAACCCACTTAAAAATCGTATACTTGCAGTCTCATTTAAAGAGTAGTAACAGCATTTTGGGATATTACTCGGCCATTAAAAAGAAAGAAAGCTTGCCATTTGCAAGAAAATGGGTGAATCTAGAGGGTGTAATGCTAAAGTAAATCAGTTAGAGAAAGACAAATAGCATATGATTTGACTCAGGTGAAATTTAAGAAAGAAAACAAAGAAAAAAGAGACAAGCAGACAAACTCTTAATATAGAGAACAAACTGATGGTACCAGAGGGGAGGTGGGTGAGGGACAGGTGAACTAGGTGAAGGGATTAGAAGTACCCTTATCTTGATGAGCACTGAATGGTGTATGGAATTGTTGAATCACAGTATTGTACACCTGAAACTAATATAATACTATATGTTAATTATACTAGAATTAAAATTTAAAAAAACTTTACAAAAAGTAACTGTGTTTATTGATAGCTACATGCCATATCCTCACAATATTCTTATGAGTAGCAGTATAGTGAGAACTGGAGTCACAGAGAGATTAAACAATTTTTTTATGGAGGTGTAGTTTACACACAATATAACATCAGTTTCAGGTGTGTAAAATAGTAATTCTATGCTATGCTCACTGCAAATATAACTACCATCTGTCACCATACAATGCTAAGAGGTTAAATAATTTTGCCAAAGTGACATGGCTCTTACGGCATTTCCTAACGCCTCAACATTTATATTTATGCCTCCTATGTTGTTCATAATATTGTTCATAGGAATCCATTCTTTATTCCCTCTAATCCTACTGGTCCAAAATCTGTCTACTTCATTAATTTTTACAAAGAACACATTGAAAATTATTATTAATATGATCTACTTTTAAAATATATTTTTTTCTTTTTTCTTTTCTTTAATGTTTATTTATTTTTGACAGAGAGACAGAGCGTGAGCAGGGGAGGGGCAGAGAGAGAGGGAGACACAGAATCCGAAGCAGGCTCCAGGTTCTGAGCTGTCAGCACAGAGCCCGGCGCGGGGCTGGAACTCACAGACCGCGAGATCATGACCTGAGCCGAAGTCAGACGCTCAACCGACTGAGCCACCCAGGCGCCCCTAAAACATATTTTTTTTCTTTAAATCTTCAGTAGTTCCTGGAACACATTTCTGTTGTGTTATTTTTCTGCTTAAAGTATAATTGACAAATAGTATATTAGTTTCAAGTGTACATTATGTTCAATATTTGTACAAATTGCAAAATGATCACCACAATAAGTCTAGTTTACACCTATCACCATACATAGCTACAAATTTTTTTTCTTGTGATGAGGGCTTTAAAGATCTTCTCTCTTAGCAACTTTAGGGTATGCAACACAGTATTATTAATTATAGTCACCGTGCTGTACATCATATCCCCATGGCTTATTGATTTTATAACTGGAAGTTTGTACCTTTTAACCCATTTCATCCATTTCTCCTACCCCCACACTCTGCCTCTGCTGATCATCAATCTGTTCTTTGTATCTGTAAGCTTTTGTTTGTTTGTTTTAGATTCCACATATAAGTGAAATCATCTAGTATTTGTCTTTCTCTGCCTTATTTCAATTGACATAATACCCTCAAGGTCTATACATGTCACAAATGACCAGATTTCCTTCCTTTTTATGACTGAATAGTATCCCTGTGTGTGTGTGTGTGTGTGTGTGTGTGTGTGTGTGTGGTGTGTATAATGTATGTATGTATACATACACCACATCTTATTTATTCACTCATCCATCAATGGACACTTAAGTTGTTTCCGTATCTTGGCTATTGTAAATAATGCAGCAGTGAACTCGGGGTGCATGTACGTTTTTGAATTGGTGTTTTTATTTTCTTCAGGTAAATATTCAGGAGTGGAATTGCTGGATCATATGGTGGTTCTATTTTTAATTTTTTGAGAAATGTCCATACTGTTTTCCATTATGGCTACACCAATTGATGTTCCCACCAACCATGCACAAGGGCCCTGTTTTCTCTACATCCTTGTCAACACATGTTATTTCTTGTCATTAAGATTATAGAGTGAATGTCTGGGTTACTTATTTTCAGTCTACCTCTTCTCTTACAAAGAGTTTTATATCTTTGCATTTCCTTATGAATACAGCTTTGGCTTATATGTCTTTTAATTAAAACATAAAAATATTTATTTTTTGCCTTATATGTTTTATCATGAAAGGCTCTCTTTTTACATTTCCGAATTTTTTGTATGTTTAATTAAAAATATTTTTTGAGGGGCGCCTGGGTGGCTCAGTTGGTTAAGGGGTCGACTTCGGCTCAGGTCATGATCTTGCGGTCCGTGAGTTCAAGCCCCGCATCCGGCTCTGTGCTGACGGCTCAGAGCCTGGAGCCTGTTTCAGATTCTGTGTCTCCCTCTCTCTGACCCTCCCCTGTTCATGCTCTGTCTCTCCCTGTCTCAAAAATAAATAAAATGTTAAAAACATTTTTTTAAAAAAAATGTTTTTTGAGTGTAACTGACACACATTATTGCATTTGTTTCAAGTGTACAGTGTTGTGATTCAACTTCTGTGTTATGCTGTGGTCACAAGTGTAGCTACCATCTGTCACCATTGTATGTTTAATTTTGATTACTTCTTTAATAGCATTATGTAAAGATACTCTAGATTTCCAAGTGAGTAGATTATTTCATATTCTTTATTTTCGGATTGTGTGGCAGAAAAAAAAAAATGCCACAAATTCACCCAACCCTGTTTCAACTATCTCCTCTTTGCTGAGCAGGTGGGGGCCTACACTCCACAATCCTTCTAGTTAGGTGAACCACGTGACTAATTCTGGCCAACGGAATGTGAGCACAAGTGACGTGACATATTCAGGCTGAGGCCATGGAAAGCCCTATCTCATTGGGCTCTTCTCTGGTCTTCTTGTCTTGGGTGGTAAGGGTAGAGACTGTTGTTGAGATGGCTGAATTATAGGATGAAAGGATATTTATAGGTGAGAAGGAGAAATAACTTAAAATGGATTTTGTGTGAGTGAGAAACTTGTTGTTTGGGGCCACTGAGGTTTTGGGATTTCTCCCTCAGCATAGACCTGGCCTAACCTGCTAAATATAAGCTATTATTTTCACTTCTGTCAACATCCTCATAATCATCAGTACTGCTTCCTATTAGTTAACTTGCATGTGGTAGAAATAATAGTCAAAACAAAAATGTTCTGTATTGGGGAAACGTAACAAACTCCTCAGTGCTATCGATTTACTGAAGCGGCTGTACTTGTGTTCTTAGCCCTCTATATGCAAATACAGCATCCTCCATTCACTCATTCTTTTATATTTCCCAGGCCCCTATTCTGGACAGTATTTTATGCTAACCTCTCTGCATACCCTCTGTGAATAAGAATGTGCAAGGGGACAGAATGACAAGTTTTCCTGAAACTTTTAAATAAGAACAAGTAAGGGTGACTAGAAATAGATGCCCTTTGGCCTTTGATTCCCAAAATTGTCACATCGCCCATCTTCCTCACTTCCCCTATGATCATGGTTCATTATTGAATTTTTCTTATTTTGATCATTTTCCTAATTATCTTGTGTTTTGTGGATTTCGTTTTTAGATAGCAGCCTGACTGCTGCTTTTGATTTGGGCAGTTTTTGCACATGCTATTGTTTGCAGACACGTTTTGGCTGGGACTTCATCTGATGAGCCATTTGTTAGTTCTGATTGAGTAGGTCACTTGTGGGCTCAATTAACCACTTGCCCTTCATCTGGTGGTGCAAGTGGCCAATTGCACCTGCAATTAGCTAATGAAGGGTTTGGTCATTTCCATAGGCAATTTTGCCTTTATCTAATTGTGGGGCTGCATAAGATTCCTTTCATCATTGGAGCATCTACCAGTCAATGTAGGCAGAAGATGACTCCTGATGGTGGTAAGGTAGCAAAAAAGGAAACTCACAGTTTTTTGTTTTGTTTTAATTTCTCCACAACCCCAATCTTTAAAAGTGGTGGTAAAATACATAAGGACAAAATTTATCATCTTAGCTATTTTTAAGTGTATGGTTCACTGGTATTAAAACATTCATAATGTTGTACAACCATCACCATCATCCATGTCCATAACTCTTTTAATATTGTAAAACTGAAACTGTCTCCCATTAAAGAGAAGTTTCCCCTTCCCCTCCTTACCCCACCCCCCGCCCCCAGGCCCTGGCAGCCACCATTCTACTTTCTGTCCCCATGACTTTGACGACTCTAAATATATCATATAAATGGAATCATATAGTATTTGTCTTTTTGTGAATGGCTTAGGAAATTTTGAAATTTTATTCTCTAATGCAGTTATCCAGGGTAGGCAAAATTCACAGATTAAAAGCCTGGAATTTGTTCAAAATAAAAAGATCACTATGTAGATGTTTTAAAAATATTTTTGCTTAATGGCTATTTAGCTGCCTAACATCTTTTCTCACATTACAAGCTTACAGAATTCTGAGAGAAAGAGAGAGAGAGAGAGAACACGTGCATGAGTGAACTTGCATGTATTGAGGGTTTATGTAACGTGAACTCATTTCAAGAATTTGTGTCCCTGGTCTGAAAGAGCTGAAGGTGCCCCAGAAGCTAGATCAGGCTCTGAACAGAGAAATCATAGAGAAAAAGAGGGCTGTGAACTCAGGAAGAGAAGGAGGGATTTATCACTTCTCTCCTTTTGATAAATGTTTTACGAATGGCCTTTCGTGGGTTGAATAGTTCATTTAAGAACCAGGAAGCAGAACTAGAAGACACTTTTCTGTTTTTTATTTTTATTTTTTACGTAGTGCCAAGATAAAAGTACTGCAAACATCTCACTTCCATCTATAATACTAACTGAAAACAGTGGAGTTCTTCCCTTCTAGAAAGTGACCAGTGCATAGGCAACAAGCAGAGAAAGCACTTATTGTCCAGATTTTTCATTGTATATAATCTGTTGGAATCATAGGCACACAGTCAATTTCTATGGCCCATCTGTCAGGACATTGAAATTGCTTTATTATACAGAACCCACTCACAGATTCCATGGACTCAGTAAGGAATATTTACCGAGTGTCATCCGAGATCTCAGAGGTTCCATAAAACACTTAATTAACATACAAAAGCCACTTCAGCTAAGCCTATACCTACTTTCTGAATATCAGTTACTGATTTGATTACTCCTGAGGCTCAGGTCAGCATGGGGAAAAGTGGCAGAAGCTGCTAGAGAGCAAGCTAGAGGAAAGCGAAGTGGGCAGCTCCTGACAGCTGCTATTTTCTCCCTGGGGCGTAAGGGCTGGTGACATAGCTCCACCAAAGAATCACAGAAAAAAGGTCTATAGAACTTCTTTTGTTTGTTCTTTATCTTTTTGTTTTATTTGTAATAAGCCAGCATGCTGCCTCACCTTGATCATCAGTTGTTCGTGTCATCTTATCTCACTTGCTTTGCTTGTCTCTATACTGCTTGCAAGCTATGTGACCTGAAGCAAGTTACTTAACCTCTCTGGACTTCAGCTTCCCTTCTTTTACAAGGAAGATAAAATCTCCCTCATGGACTTAACTGTGATGCTAAAGTGAGATACTGTTTGATTAGATGGGAGTTCTTCCAGCACTGTCAGCCTGTGGAGGGCTAGAAACTAGCCCCTTAAGATCAAGGATTATTGCTTACAACATTGCTCAGCAGGTGACAGAGCTATTTGCATAGAGTAGGTGCTGGAAACCCAATTGTTGATTGATTGGATAAATATTGATGGGGATGCTGGTTCCATAGCGTTGGGCCTCTTGTATGCACATGACCTCATCTCCATGTAGTTACTTTTCAAGAGTTTATAGCAATTTCCAAGAGGATCTCCTTCCTAGTGCCATATTTGTTGCCCTGTCTCGAGCAGGGCATTTGCTCAGGGCCATTAGCACAGGAAAACAACTCCTAGAGCCTCTGAGACATTTTAGGACAGATACAGAAGAAGGCCCCTTTCCCTGCTTTGTGTCACATTTTGTTACAGGGTTTATATGAGACTCGTTGCAGGGCTGTGTGAGTACATGATGTTCCAGAAACCTTTCTGAAGGCAGATCACTAGGTGTTTCCTTTAGCCTCCATATTCCACAGGACTCGGATATAATGAATCCTGTGGGGGCTCTGCTTGGATATAAATCCAACAGCCACCACACCAGTCCCAGAATGATAGTGCTCTCCCTGGGGCTGCTGCTTCGTCCCTGAGTCCTTTGCCACAAAACTTCTCATGCCCTTGTGCAGAAAGGATATGGCTGGCTTGCCCCATATTTGTCAAACATATCTAGATATGTCTGAATGCATATTTAGGCTCACACTGAGACCCATGCTATATATTTATAAAGCTCCTATAGTGTTTGCTGCACAGTAGAAACTTTTAAAGTATAGACCTCTTTCCTTGTCCTGGAAACTACATCATACATTGGAATTGTGGATATTTTTTCAGATTTTCACGTTCTTTCTTTCTCTCAGATATAGGGGAATACTCGAACTAAAGTGTTTTGAATCATGATAGAGTCAGATTTTCATGCTTAATTCCTCGAATTACTAGTTCCATGAAGGCTTAGAATAGGCTTGAACGTCGGAGAGGATTGTTTTAAAACGTTTCTTCTTGAAGACACAATTGGTCCTTAATTGTTCCCCTAAAATCATGATATGTGTCAAACAAGATGACTTCAGAGAAAAGTCACAGTTTCATTCCACGTAGGCTAAGTTTGGCTGAGGTGGCGATAAATGACGGTTTTACATGTTTGTCATGGATTGGCCGGGACTCCATGTCTGCATCATACCAGGACTCAGGATGATGGGACAGCCCCTGTCTGGCACCTCCCAAAGAATTAGATTCATGCTGTGGTTGATTGGGAGCCACTGAGTGTTTTTAAGCCGGAGAATAACATTGTTAAGTCTGAGCTTGAAATGATCACTCTGATGCTGGGGTGGAAAGAACATGAATAGAAGAGTTAGGATCTGGTAGCAGGGGAACCAATTATAAGGCCTGTGCCAAGTGTTATGGACAGGATGTGTAGTGATAGCATCTACTGAAAGTTGTTTCTGGCATGACGGAGGCACCAGGCTGCGGGCACGGAGAGGAGATAACTTGCACCCTTACTCCCAGACGGTCTATTAAAGAGAGAAAAGGCTGTCCAGATTAGTGACCAGTTGCCGTAGAGACAGGCTAACTCCTGGAATGCACAGTGAATGCAGGGAACAACACAAAACGCAACAAGACTTCTGGCTTGTGTAAAATGACCCACCACCCCAGAAATACTTGGAGGTTCTTGGAGAGAGAGAAGTGGGGCCTGCAGCAACAGTTCAGCATCTTGGCAAATGAATTTTTGTCTTCTTGCACCTGTCAGTGTCCCAGTAATGTCCTGCTAATCTTTCAGTCTCATTTGTCCCAGGGCTTGCTTTCCATCGGATGCAACAACTGGCAGTTCAGGCAATTAGGATGAAGAGGCACCCTCTTGGAAATACATACAAGGGCTTTATTTTCAGAAAGCTGCCCGGGTCATCTCCTTGGGTTATATTTTTGGCTTTACCAGCCATCTCCTTGAGGCCACCATTTGTAGATATATTCGTTTAAATTTTAAGAGCAAGTCTATGCCTTAGGAGGAAGGGAGGTGAGAGGCCTTAGGTATTTAAATGGGCCCTTTGTAATCTCTCTCTCTCTCTCTCTCTCTCTCTCTCTTTCTCTCTTTCTCTCTTTCTCTCTTTCTCTCTTTCTCTCTCTGTGGTTCACTGAGCAAGCTAGCCTTGAAGCACAGCATTGATCATTCTCCTCACAGCCTCCTGGAGAAGAATGAGCAAGCTGTGAGAGATTTATCTTCAGGCTGGACCCTCCTCCAGCTGTGAGTGACACAGTCAAAGAAAGGCTGTCAGTGCTGCCCCCAAGGTGGGGCAGGGGGTGGGAAGACATTTCCTCCATCAGAAAGTGCTAGAGGTGAGAGAGCCCTCTTGGCTGCCAAACCCCTTCCCCCCCCCTCCGCCCTCCACCAAAAAAAGAAGGGGACCTTGAATAGAAGGGGATCTCAGAATGGGCAGAGCAGGAAGCGCCATCCACATAATTGACTGTAGTTCTCCCCGTTTGGTTCTGGGAGCCAGGCTGCAGCCACATCTGCGAGCCTTCAGCTCAGCTCAGCTCAACTCCTCTCTGGTGAGGAGACTTCTCAGATTTCAGGAGCCCTGCAAGGCTTTGGAATGCTTGCCAGTGAGGAATTTGAACATCAAAAGGTTCAAAGGTGGTTGGAAAATCCAATACTCAAATTGTCGGAAGCAAAACATGTCTCCTCTGTCCTATTTTTATGACTTTAGCAGTGACAACCAGTGGTACTAAGAATCCAGGGAGCCTCAACGTGTACCCAGCAGATCCTTTCTTTTAAGGAAATCAACACTGCAGCATTATCTTAATTTTTACAAGCTGGGGAAGGAGGAAAAGTAGTTATTTTATTTAGAGACAGAGCAATTTTCATGATATTCATAATGGAACATTGTAAATCTGGGGAGTCAAGGTTCAAGTGTGGGTCTCTTCGCATTTGACATATTTTTATTTTGGGTCCAAATGAAGTATATTTTTAATAGGCAGGACAACACTTCCTGCCTTCAATCACAGATAATACCAGACTGAGATAATATTCTAGGACAGCAAGTTGCATTTCAACTTAAGATAAATATGCCTCCAGTAAAATTTCACTCACTCATCCTGGGTTTAAAACATGTCATGTCCAAGGTCAATTAATTGTACTTGCAACCTAAAGGCAATCAGGAGGATGAGCTAACATCAAGGTTTTTTGTTTTTTGGTTTTTTTCAAAATGAAAATTTGTCCTCACTTAATAGTTTTTTTCTATGCTATTTCTTAAAAAAAAATGCATGAATTATTCAAAAATTAGAAGGAAAAGAATGGATTAGCAGTGGAACATGACAATGTACCAAGACATTTAAAATAAGTTTTTCCTAAACGGATACATATCAACTGAAGAAGCTTTCCATAGCATCTGTGACCTTGAAATTTAATCTGAGATTCTGCTTCTGAACAAAATGAGCCTCCTGAATAAGCAGACCTCAGACCAATACATTTCAATCAACACTTACATTTTTGGGCCTTTTGGAAAGATATATCAGAAAACAAGGTATAGATCCTGGCCTCAAGGAGGTTACAGCCCAGGGGACCTTGATTTTAAGGTGGATGACTGTGCTTAATTTTCTCAGCTTCCCCAGAACCTCAGTTTGATCTTCTATAGAATTGGAATGAACACATTTCTTGTCTTCCTCCCTGGCTACTTTGAGAATTGGGCGAGGGAGGGAGGAAAGGAGAGAAAGAGGGTGTGTGTGTGTGTGAATATTTTGAATAATTTTGAATTATGAAAAGGTTCTCTATGGTCATTGATAGTTGTATCCTACTTTTAAAACCTGACAGGCTTTTTGTGAGGTAGCCAGTGTAGTACTCTTAGGAGAAACGCCCTTTATGTTATTCCTTTTCTGTGGTTGCCTAGAAACAATAATAATCTGATTTTCCTGTCCCTCATTCTTTTCTTTTCTCTTCTCCTCTGCCTGTTGGGGGCCCAATTCAAAACTGTTGTAGCTGAAGACTTGTCTGTGATGTGTCTTTGTGGCACTTTGGGTGTGAGCACCCTCTATGTGCAGACTTCGAGCTACGCATTTTCATATCCATCATCTCATTTAATGCTCTCAGAAACCCTATGAGGTACACTGCTCTCATGTACAAGGAAACTGGGTCGTAGAGAATTTAAGGAATTGTTCCAAGATCAAGATCATAAGCTAATAAAGAGCTTCGAGTGGTATGCTGTGGCTTTGATTTTCTTGGGGTAAGCAGACATGAAAGCACGTTTCAGTCCTGGATTCTTTTTGTGAATCTCTGAGTTTCTCACCTGATGTTATTTCTTGACCTATTTAGTAACGTATGTCTTGTGTGCAGTCTCTGACCAGGCTGTGGTATACCGTGCGGTGTGACTAGAGGGTCAGATGACCTGAGTTCAAGTCTCAACTCTATCACTTACTAAGCTGAGCCCTACTTTTCTCATTTTCAAAATGGTGGCAGTAACATGGATCTCTTTTGAGGATTTGATAAGATTATGTATGTTAGAAAGCAGTCAGGGCACCTGCCATTTGCTAGCAGTTATCCAGAAATCTCCATTTGAGTCTGAATTTTGATTCCAATCTCTTCTGGGACTGGTCCAGAACTAGTATGCCCTATGAACTGAAAGTACACTCAGGGGCATTTTGTGAGACGTTTTCTGACATATTTGGCATCATGGAATCTAGTTTCCTCAGAGCTTCATATGTAGACAAACCTGCTAGAAGATGATGTAGCTTCAAATAAAATGCTTCACTGAAAAATACCTTAGTGTCCTTCTAGTTCAGTGGTTTTCTCAATTGTTTTTATTAGTGCATGCCTATTTTTAAAAACTAATCAGAAAAAGAATCACATTGTGCAAAGCTACTGGAAGGAGGATTTCTCTATGTGGAGAGATGCAGGGAGGCCCACAGCTGGTCAGCTCAGATGCTCATCCTAAAACTTCCCCCTCCAAAACACTGAGGTTTTTCAGAGCAGTTTTGAAAAGCACTGATACATCTAACAATCTCATTCTGTAGATGAGGAAATTGAGGCCCAGGAAGAGTTACTTACTAGAAAGAATCCAACCATTTTAATATATCAAGGCATTGTCTGCAACAGCATGGCTTGATCTTATACTCAACAGTATAGCAAGGTGATAGCAACATTGATGTGTTCTGTTTCTCTTCACAGAGGATTTAAAAGGCTTTGTCCCTTTTTCTGTCTTTCTTGGAGATTATATAATAATGACTGTTCACCTTGGCTACAGAAGAGAAAAAAGTGGAATATCTGGGGGAAAATTTTATAATTTAGCTTTGAGGAAAAAAAAGCTATTCAATATGTAATAAGAACCTGAAAAATTTTCATGGCCTTTGACCCAGGAACTTCTCTTCTGGAAATTTATGTAAATAAACTAATTTTAAATACAGAAAATGATTATGCACAAATGTTTATCACCATGTTAATTGTTACTAGAATAAAAAGTGCAAACCACCTGTATAGTACACAATAGATAGAATGGTCAAGTAATAACAGAACTTTAACTCAGTGGAATATTATATAGCAAGTAAAACTGATTTTATGTGTGAAATACTCAGGGATAAAACTAACAAATATGTTCAAGATCTATATACTGAGACCTACAAAATATTGCTGAGATCAATTAAATGAGACCTAAATACAGGAGAGATATACCATCTTGGTATTGGAAAATTCAATTATTATGATTATGATTATGATTATTATATAAATTCTCTAAGTTGGTCAATAGAGTCAATGAAATCCCAATCAAAATCCTAGCAGACTTTTTAAAAACATAAATCAGTACCATTGATTTAAAATTGACATGGAAATGCAGAAAACAGAATAGGCAAAGTAATTTGGAAGAAGTGGAAGGGCTTATCCTAGCTGATTTCAAGACTTCTTATAAAGCTACAGCAATCAGGACAGTATGACACTAACATAAGAATAGACATATAGCAGTTGACACCACAATAGTGGCTACAAAATTAAAGGACAGAAGAAACAGACTTTTATTTAGCAAAACTGGATTTCAAAAAGAAATTTTAAAAAAATATTACTGAGAAAAATGTGAGTCCTCTATGTAAACCAAATTCTAATGAATCACGATTACAAATACAAATCTTGAGTCATTCTGAGATCTTATGGATTTCAGTCTTGCCTTTGGAAACCCAAATAGCTTAGACATCTAAAAGTTGAGAAACGAGATCCCTCTGTATTGCAAAGATCAAATAAGCAAATTTGTTTCTTCATGAAAGTCACATTTCACATTACATCTCATCTCAGGGTGACTTATTCAAATCTTCCCAATCCAAGGACTCTTGCTTAGTGCACATAGGAACAAATACTGCACAGTTTTACAGAGGAGCAAAATGGAAATGTTATTATTAGGGAAGATATGTGTCTCTCCATATATGGGTGTGTATGTATATATATGTGTATACATATATATGCAATTTTAAAGAGTCCATTTAAAGTTTTAAAGTTTTTGGTATGTAAAAATCTCAGCAGCATAGCAGAGTGTAATCTTTGTGCTATGTAACTTCGTTGAATTCACTCTATTTATATAACTACCTAGGGTTAACATCAAGCATATTTTTTCAAAACGTCTTCTAATTCCAGGTTTGCAATTCAACTGAAAAAAAATCAAAGGCACCTAAGAACATTTATGACTTACAAAGTTTTCTTTTCTTGAAATAAAAACTACTGCTGGAGACCTCTCCTCCCATATCTTATCAGCTCAACTACCTAGTGTGATTTGAATCGCCCAAACCTTACTTTAAAAAAAAAAGAAAGAAAAGGAGAGAGAGAGAGAAAAGAAGAACCTTTGGTAAAGTAGGTTCCTTTGATCCTTTTCTGCTACTTATGAAAACTCACACTGTATGTTTAACACATTCCCAACAAGCCTGGATAATGAAGCACATGGGACACCGAGACTTAATTCCATGTCTGTTTCTTTATTTAAGAAAAAAAAAAAAAAAAAAACACCACATGCTCTGTGGGCCAAGGGAAGAATGGAGTAGACTAGCTAGGAGCAAACAGTAAGAAGTGGTTGTGATTGCCGAGCTGGGAGATATCATTAAAAAGCAAACTGGGGAGCTCCAGTTTAGGATCTGAGGATATTATTGATTCAAATCCTTTAAGGCATTCTTCAAAGGACTTCTTAAAAAGTTGTATTGTCTGAGGAGTTTGAGACGAGTGTGAGTGTGTGAGTGTGTGTATGTATGTTATACAAGAGGGGAGATTAGTGGTTGGGAGGGCTATGCCTACATGAGGTACGGGGTGATGGGTTGTATGCATAGATGGTGATTATCTTTAGGGTTGGTCTGTGTACATACAGGTAATTGCATAACAGGTTTTCTGGGTAGTGACTTGTATTTTTGGTTGCCTGAACACTCAGCTTCTGTAGCTATAACCAAGGTCCTCCACAAGTTGGCCTTTGTTCTTCTTCACCATGTCTTCAGCTCCTCAGAGTGCTGGAGCTAAGTGTCATCAAATCACACTGTCCGGGTTCAGACACATGCTTGCTTACCAGCATTGTGATGCCGGGTACCATAGTTAACCTTGCAAAGCCCCAGTCTCCTCATGGATAAGATAGGAATAATGATATCTATATCATAGTGTTGCTGGGTTAAAATAGATGGTCATGCATGTTAAATGTTCAGTATGGGTCGGTTGTGCAACTCAGAAGCATTTTAATTCAGTAGATAGATAATCTTTGAAAGCTTTCTATGTACCAGGTATATACTATGCTCCCAATCTGAACGTCAGGTGCTGTATTAGTTTGGTGGGCTGCTGTAACAAAATGACACAGACTGGGTGGCTTAAGCAACAGATTTATTTATTTATTTATTTTCTCACTGTTTTGGAGGCTGGAAATCCAAGATCAAAGGTGCTGGTAGGGTTGGTTGGTTTCTCCTGAGGTCTCTGCCTCTGACTTACAGATGGCCACCTGGTCACTGTGTCCTCACATGGCCTTTTCTCTGTGGCAAGTATCCATGGTTCTCTTCCTCTTCTAAGGACACCAATCATATTGAATTACTTCCCTCCCCAAATGATCTCATTTTAATTAAATTACTTCATTAAAGATCTTATTTCCAAATATACTTACATTTTAAGGTATTGAGGGTTGGGCTTTTCACCTGTGAATTTAGAGAGACACAGTTCAGCCCATAATAGATACTAAGAACTCTGCTATTTCAAACAAAGAGTTAGGAGGACCTGGAATACTTTCCTCTACTTTCCACTTGGTAAAAGCTGTTTTCAGAGAAGGTAACACTCTCTGTTATATTCAGCCTAGCTTAAACAGTTTTTCCTCTACAGAGATCCTGTTGTACTCACATACACAGCTAGATGCTGTGTATATAATCTACTGTATATAATCTTAGATATAATCTACTGTAACAATTAGTATCTTTCATCCACTCCATCTAATACATGTATATATGTACACACACATATTGTGTAATATGTGTTTTTAAAAGAAAATGGATTTTAAAAAAATTGTTTTTAACATTCATTCATTTTGGAGAGACAGAGCATGAGCAGGGGAGGGGCAGAAAGAGAGAGAGACACGAAATCTGAAGCAGGCCCCAGGCTCTGAGCTGTCAGCACAGAGCCTACTGTGGGGCCCAAACCCACGAACCGTGAGATCATGACCTGAGCTGAAGTCGGACACTTAACCAACAGAGCCACCCAGGCACCCCAAAGAAAATGGACTTTTAATAGTCCATATCCTCAGTTAGAATGGAAGCTCCATGGGGAAAGGGGCTATTTTGATCACTACCACATCAGCAGACCCTAGAACAGTGCCTTGACATAGTATGTGCTCTCTTATTATTATTAGCTCAAAGATCAGAAACTCCTTCCTAAATAGTCAAGAGCTCCTTAAGAGCAGGGAGTATGTCTCCTTTCTCCTCCTGTTCTCCATAACTTGCTCAATAAATTTGTTGAACAAAATCATGCAGGTTTTCACAAGCTGACATTCATGTCTGAAATTATTTGTGTGGACTGTAATCACAGAAGTAAACATGTTTGTTTGGATTCAAAAGGTGAGACCTATATGTCTATCCTTTTGATTATGAAGCCCTGATTAAATGAAAAGAAGGGCTTCTGAGTGAAAATATTGAGTGGAGTTTGAGACCAATTGCTAACAGTGTATTTCTGTCTTTGAGATTTTCTTTTCTGCACACAAACTTGGTTTGATGGTTTTGACTGACTTGACCATGCCTTGAGGCAAAGAAATATGATAACTATGTACCTAGGGGTGGATTAAGACAAAATAAAGGGCCATCACAGGGCTCTATCCAATTCTGGCTCTGCACAACTCCCTCTGGGTAAATCCTATAGCTTACACCTGTCCAAGGCAGCAGAAACCTACACTATCACATCTGTCAATGGCTGCCCAAATAATTAAAGCCATCTGTGCCCAGCCTCCCAACACATCTCTGAATCTGTACGCAGCTCCATAATTTTGCCAACAAGAAATAGCTCCAGAACCGTTATGGTTAAATAATTTTTTTAATGAAATAAAAAGAAACTAAAAAGATAATTTTTTTGCTCCCTCTTGACCACCTCTATAAAAGGTCCCATTAAATACAGCAGCTGAGATGTTAGGGAAGTCTTCAAGGTAGAGATTCTAAATCTCCAAATTGAGTTAGAGGTCAGTGCATGTATTTGCCTGAATTGTTTTGTTCAGCACAGGGAATCCAACCTACCTGCTCTCTTTGTGCATCTAGTGATGAATGTGTTGACTGATTGGAATGCAGCCAAATGCTATTTCATGTTGAGTCTTCTCCTCAGGGTATTAGGAGGCCGCGCAGGGCAGTGTGAGACAGAACAATGCGTGGTTAAGAGCTCAGACTCTCAAGTCAGACACAACCAAGTGGGAGTCCAAGCCTTGTCACTCTCTTGACCTTGGGCAAATTATTTGGCCTTGCTACATCTGTTTCTTCATCTGTAAAATGGAAATGATAATATCTACTTCATTAGTTATAGTAAATATTACGTGAGAAAATGCATGTTATACACTTAGCGTACTACTTGGCACATGGTTGGCATGCAATAAATATTAGATACTATAGTTTTTGTTATTGTGCTTACTAAGAGTCTCAGGTCACACAGCCTCCAGGCTCCCAATTCTATTTTTTTTTTTCTTTAGAGAGAGAGAAGAGAGCGCACAAGCAGGGGGGAGTGGCATAGGGAGAGAAAAAGAGGAGGAGAGAGAATCTTAAGTAGTCTCCGCACTCAGTGCAAAGCCCAATGAAAGGATCAATCCCACGACCCTGGAATCATGACCTGGGCTGAAATCAAAAGTCAGATGCTCAACTGACTGAGCCACCCAGGCACCCCACCCCCCAATTCTATTTCAAATTCAATAGAATTGCTGTATTGTTCAGTTGGTTCTTGCTAATTGACAAAATCTCTGGAATGAGGCGATAGAACTAACTCAGAATTACCTGCCTTTGATTGGTCAATTAGGAAACAAATTTAGAAGACACTTCCTATCTGCCAGACACCGTGTTAGGTACATTTTCTCTCCAACTATCATTTATGTTCAGGG
Organism: Panthera uncia; assembly: GCF_023721935.1. NCBI lineage: Eukaryota > Metazoa > Chordata > Mammalia > Carnivora > Felidae > Panthera > Panthera uncia. The sequence goes on from NC_064807.1 coordinate 65,706,306, forward strand.
GATCCCTGTGAGGTAGCTGCTGTGAATGTCTCCCCTCTCCATTGGTTAGTTTGCTGGCTTTTCAATGGCCACACATCTCTAATAATGTGAAAGCTGTGACTATATTGTGGTCATTTTTTGTTTGCCCAGAATTCTTCACTTTGGTTAATCTCTTTTTACCCATCCTATAGTAATTCAATTCAATCCCTTTGGTTTGAGTGAGACTGAATCCATCTTTCCTGGGATGAAAGGGATGGTAACAAAGACTCAGGACTAGATACAGAGATTGCTGTGGTATGGCCAACTTATTTCTCAGGGCCTCACGTTGAAGGAAAGAGAGAGAGTCTCTTTTTTATTGAAATTGTAAGAAGTATATTCATGGAAACTTGGAGAACTTGAAAGTTATATACATTTACCACTTGCCTAGAGCACACTTAAAAATAAAGACAACACAGAGAAAAGGAGAGAGAAAGAGAGATTGAGATTTAATAACATCTTCGAAACCCCTGGATGCAGATGTGCCTGAAACTAGTTATGTAAGGCAATAAATTCTCATTGTCTTGGGCTAGTTTAAGTTGAAATCCTACTAATACAGTTCTAGCTAACAATCAGTTCTGTGGAGTCCCATGCTGCTTTATCACACTGTGTAAGAATATTATGTTTGAACAAAGGATGTTTCCTTTTTGTGCAAATGGCTTTTCTACACACTAGCTTTACTTGGGATCAGTAATATTCTTCTCCTAAATAGGTTAGTCTAACTCCTATACTTAAATGCACATATGTCCATAAAATGTTTATATAGTTTTAAAACTTGTTTTTATTCATCTGTTCCCTAGATTTCAAATTCATTTAGCAGTGAGGTAGCTTTATAATTTGTGAAAAAAAATAGCATATAACATTGGCATTAAGGTAGCTTTAGTATGGTGAGAGAAGTATTAACTTTGATATTCAAAAATATATATGATGGACTATCAGCTCTGTGACTTTGTAGTTGCATGAGCTTGGGCAAATTGGCTACCTTCTTGGTACCTCAATTTCTTTATCTACCAATGGAGATAATAGTACCTACTTCACAGGGTTAACATAAGAATTAAATGAGATCATGCTTACAAAACTGGGACAGAACATTTTTTTTAAACCAGTTTACCTTGGTATCTAGTGCCATAATCAGGGATTTTATGAGTATCATTGGATAATAGTGATCGTTTTTCTCTTTGGGAACATTTTTTTAAGTTATAGGGATGTACAAAGAAGAAACAACAATCACCCATACTCTCTCTTTGCCTTGCCAAAATAAATCACTGTCAACATTTTTGGGATATTTGTATCTTTTTAAAGTATCTGTACATATTTATTTTTAAATTTATGCAAACAGTAGATCAGTTATAACTTAAAACATTTAGACCATTACAGAAGAAATTATAGTCTCCTGAAAACTCCTATCCCCATATGGATCTCCTCCCAACCAAAGAGTACTAAGAGTATACTCTGATGAATTTGATAAGTTTCCAAAATTCTTTATATTTTTCATACATATCTATATATTGGGAGAAATATAAAATATTGGTTTCTGGGTTTTTTGACTGATCCATGTTAGTATGTGGAAATCTACTTTTATTTCTTTGAACACTTTATAGTGATTCTTTGTGTTTATGGACTTGTTTTCATTCATTTTTCTGTGGATAAATATTTTTTTAAGGTTTTTCATATTACAAACAATATTGAATTATGTCTTTTGTTTGTACATGCAAGTCTTTATCCAGAACAGCTATGTAGAAATAAATTGCTGGGTAATTTAATAGATACCACCATCTTGCCCTTCAGATCAATTATACTAATTTCAAGGTCATGAGCAGCTATGTTTTAATTTTACTCTCCCACCCCTCAGCCCTGCCCTTGCTTGTCTACACTTGATATTATCAAACTTTTTTCTCTTTGTCAAAGTGATAGCATAATGGTAAATTCACTGCTATTTTAATTTATATTTTCTGATTACCAACGAGGCAAAGCCATCTTTCATAAGGCAATTCTGATTTCATCTTCTGTAATTACCTGTTTGTGTCCTTGAAACTATATCATTGGCTTTTAGACTTTTTAAAATAGATATTTAAGAGCTATTTGAAAGCTTCAGATGTTTATCTTGGTCTGTTTTGTATCTGAATGTTTTATTTTATAGCTGTGACTATTTTGTCCCAGATGCTCTCCTGTCTTTCACCTTTTTTCATGTTCAAATTTCTTTTTTTTCTTTTTTTTTTCTTTCTATTTTTGCTACATAACTGATTTTAACAAATTCTTTGCAACTCCAGCATCTTGTTATTGTCCTTCATTATCTTGGCATAAAATTAGATTTACTCTTTGAAATATGGATCTTCAATTCAACTCAAACTTATTTCTGCCTGCGAATAGGACAATCTTTTGGATTCCTGTTATATACCATTGATCCATGTTTCTCTTCTTCAAATAATACCACACTGTTTTAAGTACTGTGGGTTTGTTTTATGCCTTGATTTCTGGAATGACATAAATGACAAAAATGACTTTCATTGTATTTGTAAAGGTTTTTATAAGGCAGAAAGAAAAGTTAATGAGCACAACTGTGTGCCAAGCACAGAAGTCCTGTTCATATTTTATCTCATTTTATCCTCATGTCAGCCATGTGAAGGAAGTGGCATTGACAGACTTTTGCAGATGGGAAAACAGAAGTTCAGCGGAGATACCTAACTTTCTCAGGGTCACATAGCATGTAAGCAGTGGAATGAAGATTTGAGTTAATGTCTATCTGACTCTAAAGTTCACTTCTTTCCTTGACATCTCCCACATTCCTAGGTTCAGACCATCCTTGAGGAAAACAGTAATATCTGCCAATTCCATTCATTTTTTAAGCTGTTTTATTCTGCAGATAAGATCCTTAATATTGCAGAAAGCTGAAAGATGAGGCTGTACTTTAATCAACTATGTATAAGTTATGCTGAGGACAAGAAAGATAAGGGAAGCAAAGCCTTTGGCAAAGTTGACCAACTATTTCTTATTTTAAGGACAATCCTGACGCCACCCCCCCACCTCTTAGCCTTACGTTTTCTTATTCCTGCTAATTAGTTCCAAATGTTCTTCAGTTTTCTGTCTTCTCTTCCTCTAGACAGAAACCTAATGCCAGCAATGGGCACCAAGCCTTCCCTTTGGCCTTTGCTCCTTATGGCCTGGTCACTGCCTTCAGCAATTAGTAAATCATGGACAATTTCAGCTGTCACACAGTCTTGGATTTGACTCTGACCCCTCTCTGGAATCTGAAGTCTCTTGAACCAGACTGCCATTTTACCAAATGGGCTTTCTTCCTAGAGAGGAACATAAAATAGACTTTGGACTCATGCTGCAGAGGTTCCTGGCTATAGATTGCCACTTGGGCTTTGAAATCTTTCCAGTTTTCACCTGAGAAGCAGGTAGTTAAATTTATCAGGTTGTTCACTTTGCCATGGAATAGGAGAAGTCTAGACTTCCCCCCTTCTCTTTTAAAGAAGAATGAGAGCCTGTCTCTGTTGATTTATGATCTTGGAAAGAGGAGAAGGGCACAAGATAAAAGAAGAGATGAGGAATGCTATGATAGAGTGGGTAACACCTGAGGAATCTCTCCCGCCTGGAGACGAGAGATCTTATAAGCTACTGAAGACAGGCAGGGTTTTTAAATTTTTTTTTCAACTCTTAAAATGTGAAACTGCATCTACTCTGACTTTTCCATGCTGAGGACTTTGATGTCCTACCTAGCTGGTAGCTAGGTCTCAAGGAAGGATTTCTGAACATGGAGAAGCTTTTTCCTCACTGAATGGCCCAGTTCCATTTCCTATAGCATGATTGAGGAAGGCTGATGAGTAAAAACATGTTCTTGTATTTTTAGGCAAGTGAATGATTGAAATTATTGCATATGAAAACCAAACGCTTCACAGGGAAGGATGTTTATGATTCAGAGCTGACCTGACTTTGGTCTGGCCAGATCCTTTTGCAATTTGACTTACATCTTGACTAGTCCTTTTGCATCTGAACCCAATGAAATACACATAGATCAAGAGCACAGGGCCACGGAGATGGTACTGGGAAAAAAGGAGATGGGAAGGCCAGGAGAGCAGAGTTACAAGAAAGACCACATGCCCTTACTTGCCAATCTGATTTTGGAGAACAGCCAACCATTAAATGCAATGATCACACTGTCATACTGCTGAATTTGGGAGATTGTGATCACATCAGTGCACAAACTGTTTTCTTCCACTCAGAACATTTTAGAGTCTAACCTTGAGGAAGGTTGAGGACATGCCATATAGCACAATGCCTCTGAAACACTGAAAATGTGGCTGAGTCAGATTGTAAGAGTGAGAGTCAACTTAACTGCATTCCAATTACAGCTTTGCCTCTTCCTGTATTATCCTGGGTGGGTCTTGCCCAATTTGAACTGTGGGTTTCTGATAAGTTAAGTGGTGAGTTAAATAAGGTAAGTTTTAACTTCCTTTCAAGGTGAATAGGGATATGGAGATCTTAACAAGTACCTGTTAGCTGCAGAGTATCGTATTTTCTTGTGCCAGGGAATCCTAGATGAGTGATTGTTGGTAAGCACGAAGTAGTGCAAATGGAAACGCCATCTAGGGCTCATATTAGATGAGTCTTCCCAGTCATTGATCCTTTTTCAAATTCAAGAAGAGAGTGTGAAGCTGACATCAAATTCTCTGTGGTCAGAGCCTCTGCTTATGGTCTGCATTAACCAGTTGAAGAAAACCCCTTTTCTACCTCAGACTTTAATGGTTTCTGTGCACTGTAGTCCCTCAGTGCCATTGTTATCTTGTTCAGCATGAGCTCAGGTGCAGTTTTCTGTGTATGCTTAAAGCTAACTAGACAGCTCTAGTTTCCAGAAGCAACTTTTGTAGGAAACGTTCCCCAAATATGTTCAAAGAACTGGAATTCTGAGACACTTAGCTTTCTTGAGATGTGCTGGGGATTATCACATCTTAAAAAAAAAAAAAATACATATATATATATATATATATATATATATATATATATACACATACATATATATATATACACACACACACACACATATATTTATATTTATATAATTTAAAGTTTATTTATTTTTGAGAGAGAAAGCATGAGCAGGGGAGGGACAGAGGGAGGGAGGGACAGAGAGAATCCCAAGCAGGCTTCATGCTGTCAGAACTGTGAGATCATGAGTTGAGCTAAAGTCAAGGGTCAGCATGATCAACCAGCTGAGCCACCCAGGTGCTTTTAAAGAGGGGCGGGGAGTGCTTGCTTCGGCAGCACATATACTAAAGAGGGGCGGGGAGGGGGGGCGGGGGGGGGGGAACCTTTGTGGAAGTGAAAATTAATGATCTGTAGACCTGGGGTTTTCCTTCTAGTAATGTCCAAGTAAGCTAATATCAGACTAACTTTTCTGCAGATAATAACTAAATTCCAAAATAAAAATATAAAAAAATAGCAATCTAAAGGCTTAAGAGTGAACAAACACAGGCACATTTTGAAGGAAAGTCCATATCTGGAAAAAGAGAATAGCACTTGGTGATTTCTTCCTTTTGTGTGTTTATGTGTATGGTTTTTAGCCAAAAGACAGGTCCTAGTCTGTGTCATTCAGTTTGGCTAAAATGGAGATATAACAGCTGGAATTGATCATCCTTGAATAAACAGTAAACAGAGTTCAGAGCAACCAGGGGTGCTAGAAAGTGAAGGATGGAGGGAATATGAGAAAGGAGAGAACCAGGGAGGGAAACCCTAAGTTCTGTGCATAACTTTACCCAGATACCTGGCTGACCTTTGAAACATGCATACACAAAACAGGTTACAAGTCGACTCGTTAAGGCTACGTAACTGAAATACGGGAATGAGTTACAACCCAAGGACAGAGTTATAATTTGAGGCCAAATTAATTGCTCGCTTAAAGGAGTCAACACTCTTTGGAACAATACAAGAGAATCCAGAGTGTGATATTAACAGTATGATAGTACGCTATAGTATGATATTAACAGTATCCATGATATAATCCAAAATTATTCAGTATAGAAGAAAGAGTAGAAGAAATACAAATGACATAAAAATATGAAAACAAATTCATTCCTACTGGCAAAGAAAGCCAAAAAGAACAATTAATTAATTTTAACTTTTCAAATTAGCAAACATTTAAAAAAATGACCTATGCTAGCAAAGGTATCAGATGGACCCTCATCTGATGCTGTTTGGAGTGTAAATAGTTATAAATTTCTTTAAAACCAATTTGGCTAGAGATACTACAATGCCTAAAATAGTTTATACCCCTTCTCCCAATAATTCCACTTGTAAAAATGTATTCCAAAGAATTATCAGCTGTGCAGATTTTATATGATATTCCTAAAATATTTATAATATAATTAAAAATAATCTAACCATCTGAGATTGAGGGGATGGTTAAAACAATTAAATATAATGGAGTAATTTGCAGACATTAAATTATCTTTCAAACAAATGCTGAAGACAAAGGGAAGAGCTCAGGATATAATATTGAGAGAAAATGGTAGGATATAAAGGAGACATACAGGTAATTTTAATTTTCTTCTCTATACTTTCCTGTATTTCTCAAATTACGCGGAACATGAATCTCTCTCATATGAAAGAGATAACATTTTTTTAAAAAATGTATCTACTCTCCATATAACAAAGGAGATTTTTAAAAATTTTTTTAAAAATATTGATTTATTTTTGAGACAGAGAGAGACAGAGCATGAACGGGGCAGGGTCAGAGAGAGGGAGACACAGAATCTGAAGCAGGTCCCAGGCTCCGAGCTCTCAGCACAGAGCCCGACGCAGGGCTCAAACCCAGGGACCATGAGATCATGACCTGAGCTGAATTCGGACGCCTAACTGACTGAGCCACCCAGGCGCCCCACAAAGGAGATTTTCAAAGTTGTTTATTTGACTCATTGTCAGCGCTTGTTTTAACTTCCTCTTGCACCCCTCCTGACCCCTGACTCTTAACTGATGTTCACCTACCTTACCCTTTTGTCTCACAAGTGCTCCCTCATCCTGTTTTAGACTAACTACTCAAGGTTGGTTCCCTCCTCACTCACATTCTTGGGAGCTTCAATTCCTTAGTTACCTGGATCTCTTCTGGTTTCTTCAACCTTTCTTTCTGCTCACTGCAAAATAGTCAATGGAATCATGACAGTCAAGATGATGAATCGCTGGTCTTACAAGAAACATTTTTATAAATTTATTTATTTAAATTCAACTTAGTTAACGTACAGTGTAGTATTGGTTTCAGGAGAAGAACCCAGTGATTTATCACTTACATATAACACCCAGTGCAACAAGTGGCCTCCTTAATGCCCATCATCCATTTAGCCCATCTCTCCCCCCATCATCCCTCCAGCAATGCTGATTGTTCCCTGTATTTAAGAGTCTCTTATGGTTTGCCTCCCTCTCCATTTTTATCTTGTTTTTTTCTTCCCTTCCCCTATGTTCACCTGTTTGATTTCTTAAATTCCACCTATGAGTATTTGTCTATCTCTGCCTGACTTATTTCGTTTAGTATAATACATTCTAGTTCCATCCACGTGTTGCAAATGACAAGATTTCATTCTTTTTGTTGGCTGAGTAATATTCCATTGTGTGTGTGTGTGTGTACCACATCTTCTTTATCCATTCATTGGTCGATGGACATTTGGGCTCTCTCCATAATATGTTTATTGTTGATAGTGCTGCTATAAACACTGGGGTGAATGTGCCCATTCAAATCAGTATCTTTATATCCTTTGGGTAAATACCTAGTAAGTGCAATTGCTCAGTCTTAGGGTAGTTGTGTTTTTAATTTTTTGAGGAATCTCCATACTGTCTTCCAGAGTGGCTGCACCAGTTTGCATTCAGACCAACAGTGCAAAAGTGCTCCTCTTTCTTCACATCCTCACCAACACTTGTTGTTTCCTGAGTTGTTAATTTTAGCCATTCTGACAGGTGTGAGGTGGTATCTCATTGTGGTTTTGATTTGTATTTTCCTGATGATGAGTGATGTTGAGCATCCACAAGAAACATTTTAAAAATGTTCTCTATTGTCCCCAAAATGTCTTTTTGTAAGTTGAGATATAACTGACTTAAATGTGTTTCAGGTTTCCCATATTCTTTTTTTTTTTTTAATTTATATTCATTTTTGAGAAAGAGTGTGAGCAGGGGAGGGGTAGAGAAAGAGGGGAACAAAGGATCCGAAGCCGGCTCCACACTGAAGGCAGAGGGCCCAAAGTGGGACTTGAACTCACGAACCATGAGATCATGACCTGAGCTGAAGCGGAAGTCAGACGTTTAGCCCCCTGAGCCACCCAGGTGCCCCTAACATGTGAGTTTCAGGTGTGTAACATAATGGTTCAGTATTTATATGCACCACAAAATGATCACTTATTTGAAATAGGTCTAATTACCTACCATTGATCACCACACAAAGTAACAAATTTTGTTTTCCTTGTGATGAGAACTTTTAAGATTTACTTACTTTTTAAAAAATTTTTTTAACGTTTATTCATTTTTGAGAGACAGAGAGACACATTGTGAGTAGGGGAGGGGCAGAGAGAGAGGGAGACACAGAATCCGAAGCAGGTTCCAGGCTCTGAGCTGTCAGCACAAAGTCCAACACGGGGCTCGAACTCATGAACCGTGAGATCATGACCTGAGCTGAAGTCGGACGCTCAACCGACTGAGCCACTCAGGTGCCCCAGATTTACTTTCTTAGTAACTTTCAAATATTCACTATAGTCACCATGCTATACATTACACCCCTGTGGCTCATTTATTTTATAACTGGAATTTTGTACCTCTTGACCCTTTTCACCCCTTCACCTACACCCTAGCTTTTTTCTCCTCTGGCCGCCTCTAATCTTTTCTCTGTATCTATGAGTTTTGTTTTGGTTTTTGTTTATTTTGTTTTTAGACTCCAGATATAAATGAAATCAGATAGTGTTTGTCTTCCTCTTTATTTTACTCAACATAATGCCCTCAAGGTCTATCATGTTGTTACAAATGGCAAGATTTCATTCATTTTTATGGCTGAGTAACATTTCATTGTACATACGTATACCTTTATCCACTCATCCACCAATGGACACTTATTTCAATATCTTCACTTTTGTAAATAATGCTCCAGTGAAACTGGGGGTGCATATACCTTTTTGAATTCATGTTTTTGTTTTCTTCAGATAAATTTTCAGAAGTGGAATTGCTGGATCATATGATAGTTCTATTTTTAATTTTTTAAGTACCTCCATACTCTTTTCCATAGTGGATGCAATGATTTACATTCCTTCCAACAGTGTGGAAGGGTTCCTTTTTCTCTATATCATCTCCAATACTTGTTATTTTCTGTCTTTTTGATAATAGCCATTCTAACTGGTGTGAGGTGATATTTCATTGGGTTTGATTTGCATTTCCCTGATGACGAGTGATGTTGAGCATCTTTTCATGTAGCTGTTGGCCATCTGTTTTCCTTGAAAAACTGTCCAGATCTTCTGCCCATTTTTTATCTGATTTTTTTGTTTTTTTTTTCTATTGAGTTGTATGAATTCTTTATATATTTTGGATATTAACTCCTTAACAGATATATCATTTGCAAATAACTTCTCCCATTCACTAGGTTGCCTTTTCATTTTGTTGATGATTTCCTTTGCTGTGTAAAAGCCTTTTCATTTGATATGGCCCCATTTGTTTATTTTTGCTTTTGTTTTCTTTGCTTTTGAAGTCAGATCCAAAAATTCATTGCCAAGACTGATATTGAGGAGCCTATGTTTTCTTCCAGGAGGTTTTTAGTTTCAGATCTTAGTTTCAACTCTTTAATCCATTTTGAGTTTATTTTTGTGTGTAGTGTAAGATGGTGATCAATTTTTATTCTTTGGGGGGCACCTAGGTTTCTCAGTCCATTAAGCATCTGACTCTTGATTTTAGCTCGGGTCATGATCTCACAGTTCATGAGATTGAGCCCTGCACTGGGCTCTACGCTGTAGTGTGGAGCCTGCTTGGGATTCTCTGTCTCTCTGCCTCTGTCCCTCTGTTTCTTTGCCCTCCCCCTCCCAATTGCTCACACACACATGCTTGCTGTCTGTCTCTCAAAATAAATAAATACAACTTAAAAGAAATTCATTCTTTTGTATGTGGCTGTCTAGTTTCCCCAACACTGTTTATTAAAGAGACTGTCTTTCCCTGTTGTATATTCTTACATCCTTTGTTGTAAGGTAATTCACCACATTTGTATAGGTTTATATCTAGGCTTGTCATTCCGTCAAAGTAAGTGTCTGTCTTTATGCTAATACCAGACTGTTTTGATTACTATGGCTTTATTATATAGTGTGAAATCAGGGAGCACGATGCCTCCATCTTCAAATACCCATTATGTTTTATTTTAAGTGAAAATTATTTTTTGGTGGGGGAGGATTTCAAAAATAATTTTTTATCATTGTGAAAAGAAAAACTAAGACAATGAAGAAGTTAGAAAACAGAAAGCAAATATCTCTTCTTTGTCTGCCAATATCTCTTCTTTGTCTCACTGTTCAGACATAATCCCACACTCTATATTAGTAAATAGGTTGATAGGTAGAAAGATGAATGTGTATATATATATATATGTGTGTGTGTGTGTGTGTGTGTGTGTGTGTATGTTAGCATGTATGGATGGATGGATGAATGGCTGAAGGACAGCTAATTCGGGAATGAATGGAATCACACATTATAGCTTAGGACCATGACAAAAATAATTCTAAAGTTATTCTAATAGAATAGCAGAATAGTTAGAAAAAAAAACTTTTAAAAGAAAATATAATGGAAGAGGAAGGTGCTTCCTAGAATTAAAATAAATTATAATAAATTTAAATATTGAGATATGGCCTGATTATTACCTGCATTTTTCATAAAATTCAGAATTTTGCCAACATTTTTCCATGACAATAAATGTGAATCTACATATCATTTTAATTGTGCATAGTTTCTATTTTATAAATGTTCTACTTAGTTTTAAAAATGCTCTAAGGAATGAATATTTAGCTTGTTTCCTGTATTCACTATTATAAGCAATGCTTTAATAAATGTCTTGCTATTCATATGTTTAAAAAGTTTTCTCATGATTTCCTTAGAAGCAGATTTGCTGGATCAGAGTCATGTTTTAAATTTTGATATGAATTGCCATTTTTCCTTCAGAAGAAGTAGGCTAATTTATGTACTTCTACCATCATTTTGTAAGAGTGCTTATTTTTCTGCATTTTATGAACTCTCAATATTATAAATTTTGTAAATTGTTACCAATATAATAGGTGAAAAATATTTTCTTGTTTAAATTTGAATACTTGCTTATTTATTGATGTTTGCATCTTTCATATGCTTATTAATCTTTCAAATTTCTTTTGATTTTCTAGTTCATATCTTTTGACTCTTTACTTTTTAGCAAAACAATACATATGCATAGTTTAAATGTTCCACTAGGACAACAAGGATCATTAGCAAAAAATAGCATTTCTCTCTTCCATTTTTCTTCCCCTCCCAATCCTGTTATGCCAAGGTAACCATGCTCAAATTTTTTCAATGTTTTTTTTTTCTGCTATTTATATATTTTATGTTTCTAAATTAAATGCTTCTTTACTACTTCATTTTTTAATTTCAACAATTATTCTCAATTTCCTACTGGATAAGAGGGAGATGTAGCTTTTCTTCCACATTTCCTGCATTCCACCTTATCTCTCCAGACCCATCCAGTTCTCTTTGATCAGCTTTCCAGTATAGGTCTGTCTTAAATCTGGGGTAGATTTATATTCACGTTTTTCATCATTATTACTTAAATATTGTCCACAGCTCAGTAAGTATTACACATAATTTAGATTTTCTTTCTGGTTCAACTTTTTGTTTTCCCTGGTGTTAATAATTACCTCATTTTGGGTTTTGCTTAATTTTCTTTTTTTTTTTTTAATTTTTTTGTTTCTTTGTTTGGGGGGGAGGGGCAGAGGGAGAGAGAAAATCCCAAGCAGGCACAGAGCCTGAGATGGGGCTCAAACTCATCAACCATGTCATTACTTGAGTCAAGATTCGAACACTTAACTGAACGAGCCACCCAGGCGCCCCAGGGTTTCCTTAATTTTCTGTGTATGCAAGACTCTATCACCAAATTCTCTGCCAGAGTGATAAAACTCTTAATGGTTTAAACACTTTCGGTGATCTATAATTTCTTATTTACTTACTTATTTATTTATTTTAAATATATATTTTTTTTTGAGAGAGAGAGGGACAACGCAGGTGGGAGAGGAGCAGACAGAAGGAGACACAGAATCTGAAGCAGGCTCCAGGCTTTCACAGCTCAGAGCCCAATGCTGGGCTCGAACCCACAAAGCCAAAGATCATGACCTGAGCCGAAGTCGGACACTTAACCGACTGAGCCATCCAGGTGCCCCTATAATTTCCTTTTTAAAAATATAGTCTCCATTATCTTGCTCCAGTCTTAACTACTAGATATTTAGCCTACTGCAGAAATATCTTAGGACTTCTTGCCAATCTGAAATTCCTTTCGCAGCTCCCTTGTGTTTCAGCCCATTTTCCAGATTTTCCCTAATTTTGCTCTAAGACATAACTCCACGATAATACTGACAAAGAGTATTTGAAACCATTTTATTCTTGAATGCTTGTATTTCTCACATTTCATTGATTATTTACTTGAATATATAATTCTTGGTTGGAAACCATTTTTTCCCTTAAAATTTTAAAGGCATTTTCCTTCATTGTTTGTAGCATTCATGGTGGTGTTGGAAAGTCCAAAATTGTCCTGATTCTTGATCTGTTGTGTTTTTGTCTTTCTGTCTGGAAGTTTTCAGAGTCTATTCTTTTTTTGTGTTTGTTTGTTTGTTTTAGTTTAATGTTTTTATTTTTTAAAATTTACATCCAAATTAGTTAGCATATAGTGCAACAATGATTTCAGGAGTAGATTCCTTAGTGCCCCTTGCCCATTTAGCCCATCCTCCCTCCCACAACACTTCCAGTAACCCTCTGTTTGTTCTCCATATTTATGAGTCTCTTCTGTCTTGTCCCCCTCCCTGTTTTTATATTATTTTTGTTTCCCTTCCCTTATGTTCGTCTGTTTTGTCTCTTAAAGTCCTCATATGAGTGAATTCATAGGATTTTTGTCTTTCTCTGACTAATTTCACTTAGCATAATACCCTCCAGTTCCATCCACGTAGTTGCAAATGGAGAGATTTCATTCTTTTTGATTGCTGAGTAATACTCCATTGTATATCTATACCACATCTTCTTTATCCATTCATCCATCGATGGACATTTGGGCTCTTTCCATACTTTGGCTATTGTTGATAGTGCTGCTATAAACATGGGGGTGCACGTGTCCCTTTGAAACAGCACACCTGTATCCCCTGGATAAATGCCTAGTGGTGCAATTGCTGGGTCGTAGGGTAGTTCTATTTTTAGTTTTTTGAGGAAGCTCCATACTGTTTTCCAGAGTGGCTGCACCAGCTTGCATTCCCACAGAGTCTATTCTTAAGACACTAAAATTTCATGATGTATTTTACAGCTCTTTTCCATTACTTGGGCTGCTTGGTAGGAATAATCTTTAAGTAAATTTGTGTCCATTGGTTTTAGGAAATTTTTTGTATTATTTCTTTGGTAGTTTCTCTCTGTTCTCTGTCTCTCAGACACACACACACACACTTGCTCACTCTCTCTTTCTAGAACTCCTATTGGTTATATCTCTTGAGTTAGTCCTCTAATTTCTCATAATGTTAGCTCCCATTTTTCTCTCATTAGCTAATTGTTCTCTCTCTTTTTTTTAACTGGACATTTTTAAAAAATTATATTTATTTGCTTATTTTGAGAGAGAGAGAAAGAGAGCGTGAGTGGAGGAGGGACAGAGAGAGACATAGAATCTGAAGCAGGCTTCAGGCTCTCAGCTGTCAGCACAGAGCCAGAGGCGGATCGAACCCACAAACAGGGAGATCATGACCTGAGCAGAAGTCAGACGCTTAACCGACTGAACCACCCAGGCACCCCTATATTTTTTTCTAGAAGGTTTTTTAGAATTTCTAGACTGAGATCTTCCAATTTTGCCAGATGTTTTAACTATTCATATTATTATGTTCTAGTGGTTCTTTCCTCTTCACTGCATGGTCTCTTTTTATAATGTCCCATTCTTTTTTCTTCATGGATGCTGACTTCTCTAATTGTTATGAAGATACTATATTTTTAAGCTTTCTTTGTCTCCTTGTGTCATATCTTTTCTTCTATGTTAATTTTGGTTTCTGTCTTTCATATTGGAGGTTTTCCATATATATCTTGTGATCCTTATCTAATTATACTTTGGAATGAGGCACTAGAAAGCCAATTGAAAGCCATGTGTTAGGGGTAGGGAGTTGGTATACTTATGGAACAGTGGGCCATTACTCAGGCATCAGAGCCACTCAACTTTATGTTCTCTACACTAAGATTTTTTAAAATCTTATGGACCTCTCCCATTTGTATTGTCTCCTCTATTACTGTCTTTGTCTTCACGTCTATACTTTCTCGCTCCTTTACTGTCATTATACTGGAATTCCTGAAGGGAATTTAAGATAAATGTATACTTTCAAGCTGTGATGCCCAACTGGAAATCTCATTTTTCCCCCATTGAGATGTTTGTCATTTTAATATCATTTTAATAATTCTATATACAGTAACAACATTTGTTTATATTTTATTTTATTGTCTTTTTTGCTCTTATTTAATTTTCTTTGCCAAAAAAATTTAATCCTTATGTAGTCAAAGTTCTCAAGTATATATCACGTTTAGAAAAAACTTATTCTAAAATATTCTATAACATGTTTTTCAGTTCTTTTCATCATTTTTCCTACTGTTTGAATTTTAACTTTGAGGATAATTTTGTTTATATTGAGATATGGGTATCAATTTATTTTTTTGTAAGTTAAAACTATTAATGTGATATCTGGCAGAGCTTTTCTCCTAACGAATCTCATATTACATCTGTATCATATTTTACATACTCATTTATCTGTCTATCCATTTCTAGATTCTCTGTTTTATCTTACGAATAGCCATGCCCATTGCTGGACCTGTGCTGTACTTTAAATATTGTATTAGCTTTGTAGTAAATTTTGATATTTTTAATGGCAAATGTCCCCAGCCCTTGGTCTTCTCTGTTATATTCTTTTTGTGGCTCCTAACTGTAATTTCTGAAATGAAATTTGGGTCAGTTTTCAACTTTGAAAATACTCCATTGAAATTTTTATAGTCTGTATAAAAGTTTAGATTAAATTGGGAGAGAATTCACATTCTTATTTCTTTGAGCCTTCTTAATCTAGAAACATGAATACCTCAGAGGATATTCAGATTGTTACTCTCATGAGGTCCTGTACATTTCTTGATAGTTTCAGTCCAGCTATTGTTGCTATACATGAATATCATAAATTTTCATGTGTTTATCTCAAATTTGCTGTTTTTCCATCATTCTATTATTATTATTTTTTGATGTTTATTTATTTTTGAGAGAGACAGAGACAGAATGCGAGGGGGTTAGGGGCAGAGAGAGAGGGAGACACAGAATCCAAACCAGGCACCAGACACCAAGCTGTCAGCACAGAGCCCGATGCGATGCTCTAATTCACGAGCTGTGAGATCATGACCTGAGCCTAAGTCAGGTGCCCAACTGACTGAGCCACCCAGGTGCCCCAATCATTCTATTACTTTTACTTTTACTTTTACTTTTTCTTTCTTTTTTTTTTAACATTTATTTTTGAAGGAGAGAGAGAGTGTGAGCGGGGGAGGGGCAGAGAGAGAGGGAGACACAGAGTCTGAAGCAGCCTCCATGCTCTGAGCCATCAGCACAGAGCCCGATGCAGGGCTCGAACCCACGAACTGTGAGATCATGACCTGGACCAAAGTCAGACACTCAACCGACTGAGCCATCCAGGCACCCCTCATTCTATTATTTTAAAACAATTTTAGTTATTTCTTCCATATTTTAATATCTCATTCAATAAATATTTCAACTCCCACTATGTTCCAGAAAGTGTTAGGCACCAAGGACATAATGTTACTTAAGAAGAGACATGGTGCCTGCCCTTAAGTAGATCATTATATCATTTGCAAATAGTGTAACACTTTTTCCTTTCCAATGTATATTCTTATTATTTATTTTTATGATTCTACTTATTGGCCAGATATTCTAATATTTCACCAGTAGGTGTAATGTTTGCTACTAAATTCTTGTTTCTAAAGATCTTAATCATGTTAAGAAATTACCTTCTGTATTGTGTTTGTAAAAGGTTTGTAATCACAAACAATGTTGAATTTCATCAAAATCCCTTTAATTGTTGATGTGTTAACATGTTAAACCACCCTTGAATTCCTGGAATAAACTCCACTTGGTAATTACAGAGTATTCTATTTTTATCCTGCTTGACCCAATCTAATAATGTTTCATTTAGGATTCTTATAGGAATAAGAAAATGATCTATAGTTTTCATTTATGATCTTTTTTGATGTTTGATATTAGGATTACATTAACTTCAAAGTAAATGGGAAGTTCTCCATAGCTGTTTCCGTTAAGAAACATTTTTAAAAGCACAGTAATTTTTCTTGCCTTTGAAAAGTTGGAAAGAATTCATGGGCAAAGTTAGTTAGATTTCTTTAGTGATGTTCTGTTGACACCTCTTAATTTTTTTTTATATATGTTTATTGGTCTACTCATTTTTAGTTTGTTAAGAACCAGTGTGGGGACTTTTTCCTTAAAAGTGATCCATATATTTGGTCAAATGTATTGGAATAAAGTAACATTTATTATCCATTTGTGAGTTTTTAAGTGTCTTTTGCATCTGTGATTTTACCATTCTTCACATCCATTTATTTGTATTTTAACCCTCTGGACCTTGGTTAAATTTCTCAGAGGGCTATTTAGTGGGGTTATGCTTTTCAGTGGTAATATATACATTTTGAATGTCTATAATTGTTTGGTCAATGGTATTTGGGGTGGAGAAGAAGACACCCGGGTTTGACTTTCTGTCTTAAAAGTAGAAGCTGACGTACAACTATTTGAAGAGATGACAGAAAAGAACAAGATGGAATAGAGAACTATAAAAGGGGGTTTCTGATGGAGTTGGTCAGAAACAAATAATTTGGGGGTCATATGTAGACCCATTGTATCTGTGCCTAAGGATAGCATTTACCAGATCCCTTGCTGACTTGGTAGATAGCTATTATATAAGATGATAGACACAGTATGCAGGAATTGACCAAAACATTATTTCAAGTTTCTCATTATATTGATGCAGAAACTAAGCCACAAAGAGTTGAAGTGATCCAGTAGATTTCTTTACACTATGCAACACTTATTTTGTTTTAAAATAAAATATATAGATGTAGGTTAATAGGAAGAACTGCAAGGAGGCACTTCTATAAATGCTTTATAAATATTGTTTGGATATGATGCCAGACTCCATGTTCATTTCCTAGGTGAAGAACCCCAAACACTAGGAGACTAAAGAAGAAGAAGTTATGATCCAAATCAAGTCTGAAATTTCTTTCAACTGATTGCTTTCCCTGCTAGTAACTCCATAGGCAATACTACTTCTTTCAAAAATCAGTGAACAGAAGTGCTATGAAGAAAAAAATTGGGAGAAGTCTTCATTCTTGTAAGTATTCATAGAAAAGATTTCTAATTGTTGCTACTCTTTTACTTATTAAGATAGGAAAACTAAAAATAATTGTAATACTCAATGCTTGCAAGGGTCCAGGAAAATTGGGGCCCATATATTATTATAAAACAATAATCTTTGGAATGACAAATTTGCAAACTAAGGGAAAATGCTGTATGTATGAAGGTATTTATTGCAGCAGCATCTAGTAAGAAAAAGACTTGAACAACAGAACTAGTCAGAAAGGAAGGTCTAAGTCAATTGTGGTGCACGTGAGAATATTGTGTGGCTGATGAAAATATCATTATCATTAGGTATACAAGCATGTAACAATGCCCTTACTTTTGTGTCTTCACTTGTCTATACGGGGCTCAGTTGGCTCCATACATGCCGAAATCAGAATGAAGTCCAGCTGGACTCTTATCTGGGGACTCTGGGAAGAATATGCTTCCAGGCTTATTCAAGTTGTTGGCAGAATTCAGTTCTTGGCAGTTGTAGGACAGAGGTTGCCATATCCTTGCTGACTGTGGGCTGGGCTTCACTCTCATCTTTCAGAAGCTTTCCCCAGATTCTTCCCTGTGGCTCTTTCCATCTCAGTGTTGGAGAACCTCCCTTGTGCTATGTTCTTCTCACAATTTAAATCCGACTTTCTCTTTTGCTACCAATTGGAGGAAAACTCTCTGCTTTTATGGGGCTCATGTGATTAGGTTAGGTCCACATGTATAATCTCCCTATCTTAAGGTTAATGTCTGCAAATCCCTTTTGCCAGGTAACTTAATGTAATCATTGAACTCAAACGAAGGGGCAAATAGGGTTATGGGGTCATCCTAGAATTCTGCCTGCCACACCACAGATAACCACAGCTCCCACTCTCCCTTCCTTCAGGTCTTTACTTAGTGGTTAACTTTTCCGCAAAATGTTTCCCAGAATTTAGCTAAAATTTCAACTCTACTTGTAATCCTCACCCAAATGTCTACCCGCTTTGCCTGTTTCCCCAACTTCTCTTTAGAGCTTACCTTCTCACGTGCAATATATTTTACTTCTTTATGTTTGTTATCTGTCTCCTTCAGCACACGTAATTTCAATGAGATCAGGGACTTTGTGGTTGTTTGGTATAGTTCTTGCTCCTAGAATGGTGCTTCGACTGTAGCAGTCACTCAGTAAATATGTATTTAATGAGTGAATAAATAAATGGCACGAAGTTATATGTAAAGTATGATTACAGTTACTTAAAGGTGTGTGGTGTCATGCTTTCTCCAGAGTCGGTTGTTTTAGAAGTATCCTTTCCTGTCACTGGTTGCATGGAGTCAGCTTGTGGGTGTATGTGACCCAAAAACTGAGAGCTTCTTTGCACTCTGGCAGCTACACTTGGTGGCTTATGGTCATCACCATAAGAAAATAAAATTAAATAAAGGTATGAATGAACCTAAACACAATTAAAATAGTATCGTTAAGGCGGTAAGATTTTAGTGGTTAAAAATCTATTTCTTAAACTTTGCACTGTTACACTGACATAATTAAGAAGAAGAAGAATTCTGTTCTCTGGGGAGTGGGAATTTGCCAAGTATGACATACCTAAGTAAGCAGTTAGTTTTGAGGTAATGCTAAGGACTCTGTGGCTCATCATAGACAGAAAAGCATTGCCAGATGCAATGTGGTAGAGGAGAAGGAGCATGGGAAACTGAATCACAAAGACCTGGCTTTGAGTCTCCCTTTTGGTATTTACCAATTGTGTGACTTGAAAAGTCACTTAACCCCTCTGAGCCTATTTCCTCACTGTAGAAATGAGGACACTAAATACTTTCATCATTGGGCTGCTATGAGGATCATCTGAGATTCTGTTTCTATTACTTACCACAGAGCAAATGCTCAGTCTTATTTTATTTCACTTCATCCAGCCTATTCACCCTTTTGATTGCCAAGAGAAAGGCTGTTCGTGCTGTACCAACTTCTTTTCTTCATCTAACCTATATTCGCTTACAGAGAAGGACTTTCTGAATTATTTGATGAAAGAAGTGTCACCATGTTTAAAAAATAATATCGGTTCACAGTGATTTTAATTAGTCTAAAATGACAGAAACCAAAATTCCTATGTGGATGTAAAGGACTTCTTCTCTGAGCTCCAAAAGTTCTCCCTGTACCATCACGTTATCATACCTTGAAGTTATTTAAAAACTGCATTCTGTATGACAAGAGGTTCAATATAAAATATTGGTCACTGGGGCGCCTGGGTGGCGCAGTCGGTTAAGCGTCCGACTTCAGCCAGGTCACGATCTCGCGGTCCGTGAGTTCGAGCCCCGCGTCAGGCTCTGGGCTGATGGCTCGGAGCCTGGAGCCTGTTTCCGATTCTGTGTCTCCCTCTCTCTCTGCCCCTCCCCCGTTCATGCTCTGTCTCTCTCTGTCCCAAAAATAAAAATAAAAAAATAAAAAAAAAATAATAAAATATTGGTCACTACCAGATAGAATGTTAACATTTTAATCAGAAAGAGGGAACAATGAATATAAGTTCTGATCCAGTCAGTTTCTCATTATTTAACCTTGAACCATTCACCTTACCTGTCTTGGCCTTCTCATACATTCTGAGAATCCTTGCATGAATGAAAAATGACCCTTTGTGGTAAAATGAATCCCACAGTAATAAAAACTATTGCATTTGGAGCATCTAGTATATTCCAAGCACTGTGCTATATTCTTTACATACATTATCTTTAAAACTGAAAACAAGTCAAACAGCAAATATCATTGTCTCCATTTTATCTTCAAGGAAGTTGAGTCTCACAGAGATTAAATAAATTCTCTAGACAAACACAACTAAATGTTCCAGTCAATCTACTGCTATAATCTATTACTTTGAATTTGGATCATTCTTTTCAATGCATTTACTCTCTGGCCCCTTTACTCAAAGAGGATTTGGCTCAACATTCTATTCCTTCATCTAAGACATCAGTTTTAAAAAATGAACAAGTGTTTGGGTTTTTTTCCTTACTAAACCCCCAGTACCTACTACAATACCTGTTACATAGTAGGTGTTCAATAAATGACTTTTGAATGAATGAATGAATGAATGAACAATATAGGGCCAAGACAGAGCTCTGTGTCATGCCTCCATTAACATACAATAGTATTGGTCTTTTCAGTTACAAATCCACTAGCCTGTATAATTAAGATATCCTTGCTTCTACACTTTTATCTACAATTACTAAAGGGAGACATTGTGAAATGTTTTGGTATGATTAGTTACACTATATCTATGGTTTTCCCCCATTCTGATCATTTTCTCCCAAATTCTGATAATATCATTTTACAAAAAGTAAAGTTTAAGGTGTATCTTGTGTCTTATGAGCATATTATTTCTTTCCTCTCTTAAGAGTTCACAAATATTAGGGGCGCCTGGGTGGCTCAGTTGGTTTAGTCCAGCTTTAGTCCAGGTTTGGCTCAGGTCATGATCTCGTGATTCGCGGGTTAGAACCCCACATCAGACTCTGTGCTGACAACTTAGAACCTGGAGCCTGCTTTGAATTCTGTCTCCCTCTCTGCCCCTCCCCAGCTCACACTCTGTCTGTCTGTCTCTCTCTCTCTCAAAAATAAACATTAAAAAAAAAAAAAAGAGAGAGAGAGAGAGAGTTCACAAATATTAAATCTTATCATTTGTCCTAGAAAACTACCTGGGGTAGACATTAAGCACATTACATATTTTTACAACACACTCCTTTTAGTGAAGCAATGTAGTATTTTCTATCTCACTTCTTACAAAATTTCTGGCAGAATTTTAATGATACATTTGGGAAATTCTCTTAACCTACAACAAGCATTTATTGAAAAGTTGCAATGTATAAACACTGCATAGACATCCAACCTACCTTATCTCATTTAATTTCCCCCAAATCTATGAAGTATCCATGAATATCTGAAATTTTTAAATCAGGAAGCCAAGACTAAAAGAGCTAATTATTTGCCCAAGGTCACCCATTTGACTAAATAGTATGGTCAGGATTCAAAGCCAGGCCTCTGAGTGCAAAGATTATGTTTTTAATGAGCATATACAGTGCCTAAAATATAACTTTTCTAGACAAGGAAACACCTATTATGTTCTGTGACCACTTCACCTGTTTTTGACTTCGATTTTCTTGTTTTAGTTGAATTAGGCTAGGTTATGCTGCAGTAACAAATAACATTAGTGATTTCAGTTTTGCACTTACATATAAAATGGGTTTGCATGATTGCAATGACTGAAAGATCATGTTGGAAAGTCATGCACAGACAATTAACTCTTTCAAACTCAAAATGATACATATTAAATCTGGCAACATGTCATGTCCAAAGCAAATCACATGGCTAAGCCAAACTGTAAAGAGTGGGGAATTATACCCTTCCAGTGTATCTAGAAGGAGAAAACAAGCTATCAGTGAACAGTGGTAATGTCTTCAGAAATCCATTTTTCTGCCCTTTTCAGAACTGGAAATATTCTCCTTTTTAACATAGTAACAAAATACGGATTCTGAAGTTCAGTTTTCATTAAAAATTTTGTCATTATTAGGACATCTGTGTGGGTCAGTCAGTTGAGTGACCAACTTTGGCTCAGGTCATGATCTCATGGTTCGTGGGTTCGAGGCCTGCTGTTGGGCTCTGTGCTGACAGCTCAGAGCCTCGAGCCTACTTCGGATTCTGTATCTCCCTCTCTCCCTGCCCTTCCCCTGCTTGTGCTTTCTCTCTCTCTCTCTCTCTCTCAAAATAAATAAATATTAAATTTTTAAAATTGTATCATTATATATTTTCATATAATTTTTTTGCCATTAGTTCTAATACTTCCTTCTTGAATCTTACAAAACTAAGCCCTTTTGGTTGTCCTTCACGCTTATTCCAGGAATCATATAAATTTAATTATTATTTTATGGCCAGTTGGTCACCTTCATTGTTTATGTCTTTTATACATATACTTTAAAACTACACTCATTAGAGAGCTTCCTATGCAGTTACACTGACCTCACGAAATTGTCCCCACCCTTTTTTTAACATTATGAAAACTTGGTGCTGTAAAGTCATAACTTCAGTTTTGTGTGCCTGATGTCCCTGGAGATTTCTTATTTTGAGATTAAAAATGTTTTGAAAAGAAGGGCTCAAAATGTTTATTCCTCCCCTACCTGTATTAGCAAGCTCTTGGAGATGTGCAAAATAAAGGGGTTTGGAGGGGAAAAAAAAAAAAGGAAGCAGCATTGAGGAAAAGTGGTGAAGCAGAGTCACAAGATGACAGCTGTATGGTACATCTAGGGAGGAGCCAGTTCACCCTGCAGAAGGAGAATGGAGGAGAGAGACCTCTGGGAAAGAAGTTCTCCTCGCAGTCTGACTCATTTGAAAAGTACACATCCGACTGATCTGATGGAAAACCTAAGGATAGGTACATTAAAGGCTACTTACGCCGAAAGCAAACAAACAACAGGGTAATCATTAACTCTAGGAAGAATAAATACGTTCTGCAAAAATGGAACTATAAGTGTTGAACTTGGCAGTGCCATGTATAATATTTAAATAATAACTTAAATGCTGATATTGATTAAATGAATTCAAGATATAGCAGTGGTAAATTATTTCCAAATATCACCCATTCTGCATGCTTTTTTAAAAAAAAAAGATTTTGGGGGGTGTTGTACGTAAGCCAGTTTGACAATAAATTATATTGAAAAAATAAATAAATGAAAAATAA
Source organism: Panthera uncia (assembly GCF_023721935.1). Lineage (NCBI taxonomy): Eukaryota > Metazoa > Chordata > Mammalia > Carnivora > Felidae > Panthera > Panthera uncia. Next base: position 65,729,661 of record NC_064807.1, read on the forward strand.
AATAATAATAAAATAAGTAGAAAAGATTTTGGGGCGTCTGAGTGGCTCAGTTGGTTAGGCTTCCGAATTCGGCTCAGGTCGTGATCTCACAGCTCGTGAGTTCGAGCCCTGCTTTGGGCTCTGTGCTGACAGTTCAGAGCCTGGAGCCTACTTCAGATTCTATGTTTTTGTCTCTCTCTGCCCCTCCCCCACTTGCACTCTGTCTCTCTGTCTGTCTCTCTCAAAAATAAATAAACATTAAAAAAATTTTTTTAAAGATTTTGTTTATTTATTAAGATTTTTTAAGATGTTTGTTTATTTTTGAGAGAGGGAGCACAAGCAGGGGAGGGGCAGAGAGAGAGAGGGAGACACAGAATCCAAAGCAGGCTCCTCGCTGTCAGCTCAAAACCCAATGTGGGGCTCCAACCCATGAACCATGAGACTGACCTGGGCCCAAGTCGGATACTCAACTGACTGAGCCACCCAGGCACCCCTAAAAGATTTTATTTTTAAGTAATCTCTATACCAACATGGGGCTCAAACTCACAACACCAAGATCAAGAGTCACATGCTCCACCAACTAAGCCAGTCAGGCACGGGTGCCTTTGGCAACGAGCCTTTGCATCAAGAGGTAGAAATGACCTCTTCTCCCCTAGAGTGTAGGCTTTCCCTGTCACTTGTGTTCACCAATACCGTGTGGTAGAAGTGATGCTGGAGCCTTTTGAGGCTGGACTTTAAGAGACCTTGTAGCTTCCATTCGCAAGATTTTGGAGTGCTTCCTCTTGGAATGCTGCCTTAAGGCTGACATGCTCTCAGCAAGTCCGGGTGAGCCATGGGGAGGAGAACTAAAAGCTTTGATTGGAAGCCCCCACCGACTCCAGCTCCCAGCTGGGCCACCAGCTGAATGCAGACACACGAATGAAGCCAGTAAGACCAGCAGAAGAACGATTCAGCAAATGCAGAGAAGCACAACAAGAAATAAACCGTTCTTTCCTTAAGCCGCTAATTTTGGGGTGATTAGTTCTCCCCAAATAGAAAGCTGAAGCAGTATCTCCATTGTGAGGATGGCAGAAGTGGGGTGATAGAAAGGAGCTAAATCATCAACTAAAATGCCAGGAAATTAATAAATAATATCTTCAAAAGATAAATCAAGAAAAAGAACACTATAAGTATATTATTAAAGATGTGGAGATAGATACCAGTAGAAACAACTAAAGAGTTTCAGATTGTTGCCTGGGGCCAGACTGTGGGGTGGGCCAGGGGAATATAGTTTTTTATTACAGACCTTGTAGGAGTATTTGATTTTTAAAACGTGAACATGAATTGCTTTAATAAAAGTAAAATTTATATATTTTTAAATTGTCCTTGCAGTCATATGCAGTCATATGAAGTTAGAGCATGTGAAGGCCTCAGGGTGTGGCAGATGAATGAAGAGACAGCTCTAATTTGGTCAACGGCCGTCTGTTGACCTTCTGTCCCCTAAAGGTTTGCCCTCCCTCCTAGGCCTCCCTTTTCTGTTTCAGTTCTTGGCAACTGGTCCAAAATGAGGGTGTATTTTAATGTACAGGTGAAGACTTACAGTAACTTAAAGAAAAAAAAAACAGGAGGCAGCAATGGACTGTTCTTTTTGTCTTCAGCTAATTTCTATCATGACCCTATGTCTTAGAAGAAAAGGTAGAGAAGAAAGCCCAGAAACCCTTCAACTACTACAACCTAGAACAAATGAATAATATCTTAAATTACTTACTCTGAAAATCTCTAAAGAGCCCCAACTCTGTGCAGTCTGATTGCCAGAAAAATACTTGTAATTCTTATGTGTTCTTTGGGGTCCCTCCTTGTAAATGACTTGGGGTTCCTCCAGTAATACATATAGAAGCAGCTTTGGAAAACCTGTTTGTTTTCATTTCCTCCATCTTTCCTCTTAGAATTCCTCATGCCATTCTTTGGTCTATTAGAAGTGCTTGCTTCAAGCCATCCCTTATTTCTTAGAGAAACACAAGTCTGTGGCTTCAGATACACAATTCCGACAACTGGACAACTTGGTCGGTTCAGGCTTTTAAAAAATCAATCAAAGCAGCCGTTTGGCAAAGCATATTGCAAGATTTTCTCATTTTTCAGCAAGCTGTTGTGGAATTCTATCACTTCAACTCAAGTGTTCTCTCATCCCCCCAAATATCTCTGTACTCTTTTACGGGCTTTCCTTGTTCTCTCCTATCCTTGCCCTAGCCTCCAGCTTAATTTACCTTCAAAGGAAGCCCCACAGGATTATGCTTTCTGGTTGGGTGATTCCAGTAATGAAGGTGGAGCTATCCATGGGGAATGGATCAAAGAATATTTGTATGGTCAATTTGTGTGCAAAAATGTTAAGATGGAAGGGCTGAATGAAGCCTCTGCCTTCTCTACCCATGCCAGCTCCAGTCACTGAGCCCATCCTTGGCCCGTCCGGCGTCATCCCAGGTTGTTCCAGGCCCACCAGACTTGGAATTGCATCTTAAGCTCACGGGCTGTTCTCTAGCTCACCAAGCATAATAATAACAAAAGTAAATTGCAATTGTTGAGCTTCTGCTATGGGTCCAGAGTTCAACTGGCTATTTAGTGTTAATCCTTCCACCAATCCTGAATGTTAGATGTGATTATTCCCATTTTACAGATGAGCTTACATACTGGCCCAAGGTCACATAACTAGCCACATGTGGAGATAGGGTTTTAATCCATATCTTTCTGGCCACAAAACCTCAGTCTACTTTGTCACATTGCTCTGGATAGTATTGGCTACCTGGGCCCTAGAAACCATGCTTATACTGTTGTGTTGACCTTAAATATATAGGTCCAAGATAGCTTAGCTCTGTCTTACATCGAGTCTGTCTTTTTATAGGGGCTTCTCAGTGCTACTCTTTCTAATGGGTAAACTCCCTTGATATTGACATTTGTCTGAATCTGGCCAATTCATTTACATCTATTCCTTGAACGCCTGGCTGCTTTGGCCGAGGCCAGTCTAGAAAATAGTTCTATCATTCCCCATTGCCAGGTCTTACCTGCACTGCCCCCCACCTGCTGCTAAAGACTTTAACCCTTAAAATACAAACATCTAAAAGAAAAAAAAGGATGCCTGTTATATTCATTATTTACTCGTGTCCCCATGTTCTAAGTGCTGTGCAATACTCTGCATGGAACAGAAAAACAAATACTAACCTCAAGGAGCAACTGTCTACTAGAGGTTTATACTACTGGTATACTGTACTAGTATAATCTAGTAGAGGTTTAGACCACTAGTAATAGTAATTGAAAGTATAAGCACCTATGTAGCTCTTACTTGTTCTAGGCATTTCACAAAGGGAACTTCACTTTGTCCTCACAACAGCCCAGCAATGTAGATTCTATATTATCTCGTTTTACAAATAATAAAACTGCAACATGTGGGCAAGGTTATAAGCCCACACAGTGTGGCTCCAGATCCAAGCTTTAAACACTCCTGGGTTTAATGAAGATGCTGTACAGGTTGCAGAAGGATAGATCACAGGAGGGAAGAGGAGAGAGAAATATCACCCAGCTGCATAAAGCTAGGATGGCTTCCTGCAGGAAGTAGCACTTGAGCTTGGCTCTGAAGAATTGGTAATATTGGGCTACAGGGGGAAGTATGCAAGGAGGCCATTTCAGAAGGAGAGAGGAACAATCAGCTGGTTGCTCATGGGCTCTGTTCTGAGGCTACAAACTGCCTCCTGTCTGAATTGTCACATGAGTCATCAACCTAGTACTGAATGCCTGGCAGGGTGTATGAGTGGGTGGCCTTTTTGTTCATAGTCTAAATGTCTTTGGAAAAACTACCTTTATCCCCCATTAACAGGACTCCTGGTTTCTCTCCTGTTTTATTGCCACCTTTGGGGTGGTAGAGTCCTTCCTTTAAGAATGTCAGTAGAAAAGGACCTTGAGTGAGGACATTGACCCAGACAGGAGAGTAGCTATCAGACACATGAGAGGGGTGGATTCACTGCCCAGCCTGGGGAAATGCTTTCAGTGTTGCTCCACCCTAACAATTGTTCCTAATCGGGGACAGATGGCAGCAGGCTCTTTAACCTCGGTGCATTTCCCAAATGGGGCATGTCTCTGCTTGTCGGACTGAACTGAGTGGGTTGGGGAGAAAACTCAAGATGGAATCCTTGGCCTCTGCACCTTTCACCATGCCCCATCTGCTCCCAGAGAAAGGTCATTGTAATGATGAGTTTGCACCCCATGTATTCTACGGAGTCGACAGCTCTGAGAGAAACTTGAGGGGAAGCCTTATTTTTGCCACACATAGCAATGCCCTTGACCACAAACAAAAATTGTTTAGGAGATTCCTGGCTTTTCTTAACCTTCAAACTTTAAATCCTTTTCAATCCAATCTCATTGCTCATTCAACATCATCTTGACTAAACTTTTTATTCACATCATTTGATTTCTTCTCTGCAGCTGTGTCATCATGGGTGGACTTTTCTAGTTGTAGCCATGATGGTTTCTTGTTATTTTTTCTTCTTCTTTCTTTTTTGGTTTTGTTTTGCTGAGTTATCGCTTGCCTACTTCTGACAGTAGGAATGTACCTGTCCTTTTCTTTTTCCTCAGTCTGATCTCCAGCCTCACTGATTCTATTCATTGTCACAAAATAATGAGCCACTTGCCTTTGCAGATGAGTTTGAATGGGTTTTTTCCTCAAGAGATACTTCCAGAATCCTTAAAACAAGAAGACTCAAAGTCCTTTAGTTTCACAAGTGGATTTTTACACTACTTCTCTGTCCATGTATGTATGTGTGTATTTTTCTCTTTATCCCATTTTGGTTGTATCTCCTAGTGGTTGAGGTAAAACTTGGTGCATGACTAACCTCTCTTGGGAAGTTCTGGGAGTCCAGCTCCGGCACAAGGAAAGAACATGTGTGATTCTGAGGTGAACAGTGCCCTTGCTTCTGTGGCGTAATGATGCGTGGAGCAGACTTTCTCAATAAAATTCTAATGCCAAGTAGGAGAAAACTGAATTTAAAAAAAGGCAAGGAGATGAGAAATATCCTGTAACAGATTATTCCTCTAGGGTGAAGAACACCATATGCAAAACTTCTCTGATAGTTTTGAAGAATTGACTAATTGAAGAGTTCAGAGGGATGGTATGAAACCATCATTAATTACACTGGACAATTTCTGCTCCCATGACTTGTGTTAGTTCAGGTGTATCTTTACCCGTCTTTCACCCTCCACTTGCTTTTTTATTTTTATAGGGCTGCTATTATGTATCATATTCCTAAAGAATCCTAAACCATTTTTTCCAAATGCACTCGACTCTAGGCAGAGAGCATCTTTGAACTGGTAGTGTCTCCGGATATTTATTGGTGTGCTGGTTGAATTACTGTGCAGCTTTGAATTCTCTTTCCAGTGAAGTAAGGTTTCAAGGCTCTTGCAGATTCTCTTAATCTTTTGCAACACATGAATGATCCCTCCATTCTAAAGGCCACATGGTTGATTTGGTAATTTCTATAGATCTGTCTCTCACTGGTTTGCTTTTGTCTGCTCATTCCTTTTCTGTTACTTAATTATTTCATGAGATTTTGCTCTACCTTATTTACCATCCCCAATTCAGGCCATCCCTTATTCTTCTCCTCCACTTTAGAGCTTTACAGCCTAGCCTCCAAGAGCCTGGGGTTTCATCTCTGCATATTGCACACCATTTCCCCTCTTGTTAACTGAAGCAGAGACTAGAAATTATGTAATTCCACACTCCATTGGTCATTTGTATGGTTGGCTTTTTGAGGATTTTGCCTCTGAAGACCTCATTCCATGAGAACTATGGTATCCTGAAAGATGGGAGAGCAAGAATACAGGTCACTGGCTGGAGTGAGAACTTATCTGCTGTTAGTTCTTCACATTCACTAGTTTGGTTGGAAAATATTGTTTTTTAGAATTCTTTTCAGGAAGTCTTTCAAGTGTGGGTTTTTTTAATTACATGAACTCTATATTTTAATAATAGTATACTGAAAGCTTTTAAAATATTTCAGGGTTGTTTTATCATAAAGACTGAGATTTTAATTGTATTTACAATTTGATATTTTTATTTTAGCTTTTGTGTTAAAATAAACTGTAGCTTTTAAACCCACAATTTTGAGTCAGATTTGAATATGATCAATTAAGCTAATTCTAATACATTTTGCAAACTCAAGACTTATACAACATTTTCTAAAAAGCAATTGAAGATATATTTTGGGCACCTCTGGTCAAAATAGTTTACTGATTCAGCACTGGAAACTTTAACCAAAATATCAAGATTAAAGAGATAAGAAACAAAGTATGTGGAGTTCAGGAAATCTCAAACTTCTGTATTTCCAGTCTTTCCATCTTCTAATTCATCTTTTTTTATTGCTGCCATAATGCTCTTTCTAAAATATAATTGAAATCAAGTGGCTTCTCTGATCAAAAGCCTTCAGTGACTTCATATAATTTCATAAATTAACTCCAAATTCCAAGAGTTGACAGTGCAAAATGTCCACAGTGTGTTTTCATCTTCCCTTATCCTCATGTTTTTTCCATTTGCTTTCTCCCTCTCTTCCTCCTTCCCAGTGTCCCACCCTCCCTCCCTCCCTTCCTTTCAGAATATTAAACATCCACCAGACAAAGTAGTGAATACCAGACAAAGGGGAATGCGTCATTTCTCAGAGACCACCAGTCCACACTCTTCTGAAAAGGTCCATAATACATTCTACATACTCTGGTCTTACTGTCTTTGCTCCACTATGTTCCCACCACTCAGTCCACTCTACTTTTCCTTCATCTTAAATGCCATTTCTATCAACACCTTTCCCCATCTATACTCCCCCCAGCCCAAACGCATCTCCTTTCTCAATGCTCTACAACCTAAGGTACCCACCTTCTCTGTGTGTCCTATAGAGTAGCTTTCCTCCATTATATTTTTTTCTGATTATGAAAGCAATACATACTCATACTCATCCTATAAGACTTTAAGAATGGAGATACTTGTAAAAATAAAAATACGATGCATGGTCTAGTGTTCAAGGTATTCACTGGGAATCTGAATGTCCAGGTTCTGGTTCCATCTCTGCTCCTTAGGAGCTGACGGGCATTGAGCATGGCACTCATCCACTGTAGGTCTTGTATTTTTCCTTCTCTAAAATATGAGAACTGAGTTTCCTGGTGTTTAAGAACCATCCTGGTTGTAGAATTGTCTAATTTACATGTCTATCAATGTGTCTTGTGTCTTGGCTCCTCCATTGGGCAGTGATGTCCCACCCAGTTACATGGTCCAGAGTGGGTCTTGCAGCTGTCTTAGAAGAACAGAGGCACGTGTTGAGAATCTCACAATTTTATCTCTAGTAGACTCAATTTATAATAATTTTCAGCCATTATATCAAATTTGTTACTTAGCCTCTTTAATGGTGAAAGGTGCTGGGCTTGAGTTTCATTATTAGTTTTAGGGCTTATTAAACCATTTCTCTCTGTACTCTGTTTGCTTTCTTTTTTCCCCTTCTAACTTAAAAAGATAGCTCCAAGCAAAACATTAAATTTCTATCCACTCAAACACCACCATAAACATTATTTAAATTAATTTTGTTCAAATTCATTGCAAACCCATATGATGCATGAGTCTGTATTTAATGCCATCCTCTCTTCTAAAATTTGAATTTTTTTTTTGTCTAGAACTCTATGATTTGAAGAATTTGGGGAAAAATTTAAGAGAATAGCAACTTTGTCATAAAATTCTTGCCAGCAGTATCGGAAAATTTGGATTGGGGTGTAGATTTATGATTCCCTATAGTTCTTGAGAACTTCTACACATTTTTTAAGGAAGTTGTTCCATAACCTATCTCTTCTTTCCTAAACATGAGATCCAGGAAGCGCTTCATCTGTGTTTGCTACATAATTACCCAACAGAGCAGTCCCTGAGTCTTATAGAAGCAACCAAGGGATATTTTGTTTCCTCTGGACTTCCAGTGTTGGGGATGGGGTGGGATGGAATCAGAAAGCTAGTCCTGGGAAGGCCACTTGCCTGGATGAAGGTGACAAAATGGCAACTTCCCTGTGACTCTGTTTCCATCCCTTTAAATGGAACTGCTTTTCTTTCCAGATTGTGGTGAAGATCAAATAAGGTGATTAGAGAAAATCTTTTGAAAGCTACAAAGTACCCTAGGAGGTGGCAGGTAACCTCCTGGGTAGGCGTCCTCAGGGTTCACAGCAAAGCTGTCCCACTCATGTAAAATCTGTTTTTTTGCTGGGGATGAATAGAATTGGGGGATCGATCATTTCATACTTTGCTTTAGCATTACAGTAATGTGAACATGTAAGAAGAACTTCTACATTGATGTATTAATTACTGTCATCTACTCTTTCCTGCTACCAGAAGCATTTCTATAAATATGCCCTAGAAATATAGTAAAGCTATTTGGTTAGAATTTTACACCCATGATAATTAGCACTTTTAAGAGTACAAGCATGTCAGCACCCCCACAACATGAGGTCCCGCTTTAACATGCCAGTATAATATTCTGTTGTTCCAGAGGGATGTGAAAACAAGCAAACAAACAAAAAAGTATTTGTTACTGTCAGAGTGTAAGAGAACACAAAATAAAATACCACAGGAAATCAATTTCATATATTGTGAAACGCCACCCTCTCGTTTGCTGTCTTCTAGTATAAATATACATCACACATAACATGTCCTCCCCTCATCATAATAGAAGCAAACCAATCATGGAGGGAACTCTTGAGTATTATATTTTTTTCATTTTTATTGAACTATATAATTGACATATAACATTATATTGTTATATAATGATTTGATATATGTGTATATTGTCAAATCACCACAAAAATTTAGTTAACATCCATCACCTCACATAGTTACAGATTTTATTTTTGTGATGAGATCTTTTAAACTCTACTTGCCTAGCAACTTTTTTTTAATGTTTACTTATTTTTGAGACAGACAGAGCGTGAACAAGGGAGGGGCAGAGAGAGAGGGAGGGGCAGAGAGAGAGAGGGAGGCACAGAATCCGAAGGAGGCTCCAGGTTCTGAGCTGTCAGCACAGAGCCTGACGCGGGGCTCGAAGCCACAAACTGTGAGATCATGACCTGAGCCGAAGTCAGATGCTTAACTGACTGAGCCACCTAGGTGCCCCGTAGCAACTTCTGAATATACAATACAGTATTGTTAACTGTAGCTGAGTATTATCTTCTAAACTGGTCTGCCAATATACTGTTAGATTATGCCACCTGCTCCCTTCCAACTATTTTTTAATCAGAAGCATCTGAGGCAAAACAACTGTTTTCTGCTAATATTGCAGATCCTTGCCATAAACTCTGTGTTTTGAAATAGCAGTGTACTTAGGTCAAAGAAGTTGATATGTTTGAGTTGCTGAATTTTTATTATATTTTAAAATATATGGATGGGGTCCTGGGTGGCTTAGTCGGTTGAGTGTCTGACTTCGACTCAGGTCATGATCTCACGGTCCGTGAGTTCGAGCCCCGCATCAGGGTCTGTGCTGACAGCTCAGAGCCTGGAGCCTGTTTCAGATTCTGTGTCTCCCTGTCTCTCTGACCCTCCCCCATTCATGCTCTGTCTCTGTCTCAAAAATAAATAAGCGTTAAAAAAATTTAAAAAATACATGGATAATAGCTCACATAAATGTTTTATCATATGTATTATCTTATTCATTTTTATAGAATGAGATTCCAAGGCTGAGCCCAGAGAGTTCAAGTCATTTGCCCAAAGTCATATAAGCATTGGAGAATTGAGTTGTGACTTGCTTTTTTAAGCCCCAAGTTTCCCCCTTTGCTTTTTGCCATTCCCAGTCATTCTCCCTCATCTCTTAGCAATAGAAACTTTTCTCTCATCAATACTCCTTTAATTCTTCTTCCTGGACCATGTTGCTTCTCATTTTGAAGGAGACAATTCTATCGGTGATTTGGCAGAACCAGTAAATGTCATGCCACCTGGTCATGGATGGTGTTCTCTCACAGAAGTAACAGGAAGAAATGGTGTTAAAAAAAAAAAAGGAAAAAAAAAGACCCAGGAGCTATATACTTAAGCTCTACCATTGAGACTGTTTCTACTGACTGAGTTTCTACATTCCCAGCTTATTTCCTCACACAAGGCACTCATCTTTGGGAATGATGCTGTCCATCATGAGTTTCATGGGGTACAATGAGACATTTCAAATCTCATTATCTGACAGATTCAGGCCTCTTAATAGAAAGAGAAACAAAGAATTCATGTGTGAGTCAGTTTGCGCTCTAAAAGATGCAAGAACGCTGAACCATAAATCCTAAGTAGACCTGTTTCTTCTCCGTTCAGAGGCTGCATCCTGACTCACTCTATACTCACATCAAAAAATATTTGATGGAGGGCAATTGTAACAGACCATTTCTACTGCACTTCTGTAACTTTCTGGACCCTCTCATGACTCTACCATGGATGCAAGCTTGTCCTGGTTTCTTAAGAGTTTCTACCTTTCCAGACAATCAAATAGCTGTTATTTTACAGGAATCAATGTGGTGTCAACATGGCATCTAAAATATAGAATGGGCCAGGGGTGCCTGGGTGGCTCAGTCGGTTGAGCGTCCGACTTCGGCTCGGGTCATGATCTCACAGCTCGTGAGTTCGAGCCTCACATTGGGCTCTGTGCTCACAGCTCAGAGCCTGGAGCCTGCTCGGATTCTGTGCCTCCCTCTCTTTCTGCCCCAACCCAGTCACATTCTGTCTCTGTCTCTCTCAAAAATAAACAGTAAAATAAATAAAATAAAATATAGAATGGGCCAAATATATGCACTTCTGTGTGAGGGACTGTAAATGAATGTCAATAAGATTAAATGAATATGTATTAAGTTCTAGCCATGGGTCAGGTGCTGAGCTGTGTGCTCCCCCCCTCCCCCCCATAGTCTTCCTTTTAATTGGAATAACCACTGTCCTCTGAGGTTGATAGAATAAAGACCAACCTAGATCTGTCTTAACTCAAACCATAACTGAATTGCTTTATTGCTGTGTGTAATTTAGCTTCCTAATCAGTCTTAACCAATCCCTGTGTGAGCCGATTTTAAAGACAACTGATTCTCATGGAGCATTTTTAACTGGCAGGCCCACTAATCTCTCTTGGCTTTACACTGGCTGTCAGCTAAATGATATAGGCTTATTTTGCATGTTTCATTTTCAGATGAGAATCTTCTATGTATCTGGAAAATAACTAGCCACCCAATACAATATGGCGGACTGGATAAAAAGAGCAGACCATTTGGAGTCAGACAGGCTAGGGTTTGAATCCCAACTCTACATCATTGCTGTGTTGCATTGAGCAAGTTACTTCTCTGGGGCTCACTTTACTTATCTGTAACTTGAGGGTGAGAAAACCTATCTCACTGAGCTGTTGTGAAGGTTAAATCAGATAATGTTTGCTAAGGGCTCTGGAGATACTGGATGGTCAGCAAGGAGGAGGGAGGGGCAATAATTGAGGAGGAGAGCCCTGTGAGACATGGCCCATTAACCAAATATTTAATATCAGAGCACAAAGAAGACAAGGAAAGGGTGAGTGGTCAAGATGTTTCCAGGCATTCCGATCCCTAAATAAAGGCTTTGATGAGGGGAAAATACTAACTACAGCTAAAGACAACCGCTTTTCCAAGATGGCCTCATTAAATCTTTAATTGGGTGAGAATATTTTGTGGGTTTGCACACATTGCAGTGAACCTTATGTGGTGTTTTATTCTTTCTCTAAATGTCTCTCCCACTATGCAGAGACACAGACTGTAGGCTTGCTAGAAAATCTACCTGCTGGCTCTGACAGACAACACAAACTGATTACTGAGGTTAAACTATTTTCTTGCTTTGATGTGTCTCTTTTAGGACAATCTCTCCTGCTTTCCCTGAGAGGGTGGTGGAAACAGTGAGTGAAATGATTTACCAGGGAGATAAGTGAAGGAGGTTTCAGGTGATCTGTGAAGCTGGAGGTCACTAAAAGGTCAGGCTGGAGGGCTGCATTCCAGAGAGCTAATATTGGGTGAATTGGGTTGTTCTTATTTCACCCAAGAGGTAATTGGCCCCCAAAATGCATTGCCTGCAATATTTCAGATTGTCTTGATTATATATAAACTCACATATATTGTACTCTCTCCTCTGAGTGGTCCTGGCCTAGTTAAGTCCTGTGGGGAATGCAGAGGAATCACAAGATGTGGTCTCTGCTCTCAAGGAGCTTATTTAGCTAAAAAGAGAGGACAGAAAACTTAAGAAATAATGCAAGATGTATTCAGTATGCTCTTGATTCTGAATATAAGTGAAGTAGAAGACCAAATCCTTATGTTCTGGCAGATGTTGATCACTGATGAAATATTCATCAAACCATTGAAAATGGAATAAAACGAAGGACAATACTTTAACACCAGTACACAGGTGTATGTGTATGTTATAAAACATATATAATCTGGTTATTATACTATATTTAATTTCCATTATATGTCATTATATATACATATATGTGCATGTATGTATATATATAATATGTATCCAGCTATCTTCCCTTGTGACTTTCTTTAATTTAAATTTTATTTAGTTAACATACAGTGCAATATCAGTTTCAGGAATAGAATTCAGTGATTCATCACTTACATTCAACACCCAGTGCTCATCACAGGTACCCTCCTTAATACCCATCACCCATCTAGTCCATCCCCCACCCACCTCCCTCCATCAGCCTTCAGTTTGTTCTTTATTGTGAAGGGTCTCTTGTAGTATGTTTCCCTCTCTCCTCTTTCCCCCACTTCCCATATGTTTTATCTGTTTTGTTTCTTAAATTCCACATATTAGTGAAATCGTACGGTTTTAGTCTTTCTCTGATTGACTTACGTTGCTTAACATAATACATTCTAGCTCCATCCATGTCATTGCAAATGGCAAGATTTCATTCTTTTTGATGGCTGAGTAATATTCCATTGCATGTATATACCACATCTTCTTTATCTGTTCATCAGTCAAGGGACATTTGGACTCTCCCCATAGTTTAGCTATTGTTGATAATGCTGCTATAAACACGTACCCCTTCAAATCCGTATTTTTGTATCCTTTGTGTAAATACCTAATTTTGCAATCACTGGATCATAGGGTAGTTCTATTTTCTGTTCTATTTTCAGTTTTTTGAAGAATTCTCCAGAGTGGCTGCACCAGTTTGCATTCCCACCAACAGTGCAAGAGGTTTCCCCTTTCTCTGCATTCTCACCAACACCTGCTGTTTCTTGTATTGTTAATTTTAACCATTCTGACAGGTATGAGGTGGTATCTCTTCATGGTTTTGATTTGTATTTCCCTGATGATAAGTGATGTTGAACATTTTTTCATGTGTCTGTTAGCCATCTGGATGTCTTCTTTGGAAAAGTGTCTATTCATGTCTTTTGCCCATTTCTTCACTGGATTATTTGTTTTTTGGGTGTTGAGTTTGGGTGCACTCAAACTTGAAAGGAGGTGAATCAGAACTACCTTGAGAAGTTATTGTAAGAATTGGAAGAGATGGATGTGAAGGCACTTTGACATGGATGCTAGATTTTATGGTTATTGTTGTTCATGATCACTGGTGTCATATATAAACCACATGTCCAGACCCTGAAGTAAAATAGGTTCTTTTACATTTAGAGAGTTTATTGGGTTTACCAGGGATGTGATCATCTATGCAATGATCTTAGGTTAAGGGCCTGGCCCTGAGCTGTAAGTGCTCAGCTGGTTGAGGGGACAGAACAGAGTTCATATTAGATGGACCCCAGACAATGTCAAGAAGGTTTTTCAGGTTATCTAGAGCTCCAGATGGCCCAATTGCTCGGGTGCACCTTGAAGAGGCTTGTCCTGAACCTATTCTGGGGACTCAGTAACCCCTGTCTGCTGATGAATAATTCAGGCCATGCCCATTCAATCAGCACACAATTCCCAAACACTTACTATGTGCTATGCCCCATGCCAGGTGCTCTGAGTACAGAGAAGAATCATTCAGAGGTGCTGCTTGCTGGTACTTACACTCTAGTGAGGGAAATAAACCGAATGATGGACAGAGCAGCCATGTGAGGCTTCTGAATGGTTCTAGGTCTCCCACTGAGCATTGTATAATATAGTGGACACAGCTCAGGGCACGGTGTCGGGAGACAGGATCAGCCAATTACTAGCTGTGTGATATTAGTCAAGGGACTTAATCATTCTGGCACTTGGTTTCTGCATCTAGACAATGGTAACTGTATCTACTTCCCGTGGTTGTTAAACATATTAAGAGAATCAGCATCTGGCCAAGAGTAAGCTTTCACCTTGTAGCAGCTATTTTTACTATAGAGGGAGGGTACAACATGCATACACACAGGGCAGGTTCTTCCAAGTGACCATAACTTCTCTTTAGTTATTGTCTACAGCTGAAGGAAAAACAGGATCAGGACCAGACTTTTTATTGGTGGAAATTAACTTTTGTTCTATTCCAACAGCTAAACTCTGAAATACATTTTTTCACATGTGCTATTTCTGTAATCCCCAAAACAGCTGGAGGGGAATATTATATCCCCATTTTCTAGATGAAAAAAAGCTGAGGCTCTGAAAGTCTAAAATTTCCTGACCAGAAAACATGGCTAATTAGGGATAGGTTGTAATTTGAACCTGAGTATTTTCCATGTTACATGTAAGGGGGGATTTACCCATAAGTTTTCCCCTATCATGTAGTCAAGCCTAGATATTCGAACTTTTAGATTACTATTTGCTACTTCTACACTCATGAAGATTGGATTATATATAGTCATCACATGTTTAATTATTTTGACTAAAGGATACATCCAGCTATGTTTTGGATGCCCTTTGATTCTATAAATAATGCCATTTGAATCATCCATCTATGAATTAGACAAATTCCTTTGGGAATTGCTTATATTTCCATACTGATATGTCATTCCAAACAGTTAACTATCACAGACACTATATTGTAATCAATATAAGAGGGAGTGAGGATGCAAATTACTATTTGTTGAACACCTACCATTTGCCATATATGCTATGTACATTATTCCATCAATCCTCAGAGGGTTTATTTATTCAATAAGCCGATATTGGGTACCTCTTCTGTTTCAGGTTTTCTAGGTGGTAAGGGTACAGGATCAAACAAAACAGACAAAACCCATGGCTTGGTGGAAATTAACATTCTCTTGGGAGATGTAAGCAATAAATACAATACATATTCAGATGGAAGGAAGTGCTATGGAGAGAAGTGAAACATAGAAGATGTGGAGAGTTGGTAGGGTAGTTGGGGTTTGTCTAGATCTAATAGGAAGGGTCTCACCGAGGCAGAGACATTGAGTAAAGACATAAAGGAGATAAGGGAGTGATCTTGGCTGACGTCTGGGGAAGAGTGTTTCAGGCAGAAATGAATAGCAAGTGCAAAAGCACTGAGGTATGAGTATGGCTGGTGTATTTGAAAAACAACAAGGGGGCAGAGTGGCAGTAGTAGAGTGAATGAACAAGAGACCAGTAAGAGATGAGGTCAAAGAGATTATAGGGGCCTGATTATGTAGAGCCTCATAGACAATTGTAAAGATGTTGGCCTTTATTCTGAGTGGGATGCAAGCCACTGGAGGGTTGTAAGAAGAGTGACATGATCTGACTTATGTTTGGAAAAGGTAACTCTGGCTGCTAAGAGCATAGAAAATGTGTATAACGCTTTTGCAATAATGGGGTGCCTGGGTGGCTTAGTCAGTTGAGCATCTGACTCTTGATTTCGGCTCATGATTATCCCAGCACATCAGGCTCTGTGTTGAGCCTGGAGCCTGCTTGGGATTCTGTCTCTCCTTCTCTCCCTCTGCCCCTCCCCACTGCTCACACTCTCCATCTCTCTCTAAAATTAAAAATAATAATAGTAATAATTAAAAAAATAAAAAGATATTCCAAATAAAGCTTTCGCAGTAATCCAGGTAAGACAGGGCAGTGACATAGACTTCATTGGTGGCTTTCTAAGTGAGAAGTGGTTGGATTTGTGGTATATTTGAAAGGTGGACCTGACAGCATTTGCAGATGGATGGAATGAGGAGTATAAGAGAAAGAGAGGAGCCAAGAGTAACTCCAAGGCTTTTAGAACTGGAACTGGAAGAATGGGATTGCCTCCAGTGGGAATAGAAGACTACTGAAGGATCCGCTAATTAGCAACTTGCTCACATCCAGACATCTAGGCTTCCCCCTTTCAGCCCTGCCTTTTTCCACTTGGGCAAATTCCACAAAATGATGAAATCACTTCACTCCAGTTCATAAGGAGGCATGGTGTAGACTAAAGACTTGCCAGGGACTCTGAAAACAACTCTCTTTCTTCCTCTTCAGACTAATTAGGAAGCAAATTCTTGTGAAATTAGAGTGCTCTAGTAAACCCAAGCCAAACTCTTGGTCAACTTGTTGATTATGGAAAATGGGGTTTTCCTGGCAATGTTTCCAATATGTTTCCACTGCTTTTCCCTATCCAAGAGATGGGCCTAGATGCCAAATTCTTTCTTTTTCTCCAAATTATATCTCCTTGGATAACCTCTCTGATGGGTGTGGAACCACCACAGTGGTTATGTATAGTTGGCCTTTAGACTAAAGAGCACCAACCAGAGGAAAATAAATAACAAAAATATGATTGTCTCATTGGACTCATAAAAGGATAACTTCAGTAGAATTGTAAGACATGACACCCCTGGCAGTCGTGGACTTAGCCCAGGTGTCTATAAGGAGGATATTTATCTGGTTGCTCACCTCTGGATACTAGAGTAACCAAGGCAAGACTCAAATCACCCAGACCAGGTATCTCTCTGCTCCTGTGCCAGCAAAGGTTTTCTAACTCAGTGTTAGAGCAGATTAACAAAGGGATTAATTGAACATGATTGAATCCCCACCATGGAGTGAAAACTATATAAAGCTAATTCACAGATGACTTGGGGCATACTTACATAAAATATGCCATATATAACATAGTGCTAGTATAAACCTTCATTTTTTTTTCCTCCAAGGAACAAATGAAAATACTAAGCCAGTGTTGCTAGCATAAGTTTAATTATGTTGGTATGTTCATTCATTCACTAGTTCATTAATTTATTAATTCATTTATTTATTCATTTAATAATGTATGTAGCATATATGGCAAATGGTAGGTGTTCAACAAATATTATTTTAGCAACACTTGTGAGCCAGTCATTGTGCTAGAAATCATTAGGGTAGCTTCAAGAAGTTCACAGTCTCTTGTGGGATAGGGCAGAGGGGAAAACATCTATGCCTCAAATATTGCAGGCTGTATTAGGCATTGGGGATACAGCAGTTACCAGACACACATAGGAGTCTTGCTCATGTAGGTCTGACAAGAAAGAAATAAGGAAATATAGGAATGTGATTAGATATGATTATTTCAGAGTGGTGTTAAATAGACAAAAAAAGGAGGGATGGTGATAATTGGAGGGAAGGAGTGAAAGGTTGATGTATTTTAGAAAGAGTGGTTATGACAGAAGTACAGTGATAAGCAGGAAAAACATGCCAGAAAGAAGGAACACAAAAATCACTTGAGGCAGGCAGATATGGAAAGAGAGGGAAAAGGAATAGAGAGAAATCTAATGAAGTTCAGTCTTAAGTGAAGGAACTGATGGAATGAAATGAGGCTGAGGAGAGAGGCAGGGGCCAGATCACTGGAGTTTTATAGGTCATGGTTAATGAGTTTGCTTTTTTTTTTAATTTTTAAAATTTTTATTTATTTTTGAGAGAGAGACAAAGAGAGTGTGAGCAGGGGAGGAACAGAGAGAGAGGGAGACACAGAATCCAAAGCAGGCTCCAGGCTCTGAACTGTCAGCACAGAGCCTGATGTGGGGCTTGTTCTCATGAACTATGAAAGCATGACCAGAGCTGACGTCAGAAGCTTAACTGACTGAGCCATCCAGGCACCCCTAATGAATTTTATTTTTTTTCTGAGTGCAATTGGAAACTATTAGAGGGTTTATGGAAGGATGTAATACAACCTATTGCATGATTTAATTTAATTTTATTCAGGGCAGAGGATGGATGAGAGGGGCCAAGGTGGAAATAGGGAGACAGTTAGGAGACCATTGCAAGTGAAAGAAGATGGCATCTAGAGCTGGTGTGTGGCAGTGGAGATAATGTGCAGTGGTCAGATTTAAGATCTACTTGGAGAGAAGAATAAGAGAAATGGAACATCCAAAGATGGCCCCTACGTTTGGAGCTGAACTAATGGTGGATGGTGTTGCCATTAACTTAAATAGGCAAGACTAAGGAGGAAAGGAGATTATGAATAAAGAGTACTTTAGGAACCTGTTAAATTTGAGATGGTAGTAATATATCCAGGTCTAAAGCTCAGGGGAAACGTCAACACAGATACAGATACAGATATGAGATTTATCACTCATACTTGGTATTGAAATATTGTGAAGGATACTACTCAGAAATAGTTATAGAAGAAAAGCGGTCACCTGGGTGGCTCAGTCAGTTGAGCATCTGACTTTGGCTTATGTTATGATCTCACAGTTCATGAGTTTGAGCCCCGCATTGGGCTCTGTGTTGATAGCTCAAAGCCTGGAGCCTGCTTTAGATTCTGTGTCTCCCTCTCTCTCTACCCCTCCCCTGCTCATGCTCTGTCTTTCTCAAAAATATATAAACATTAAAAAAAAAAAAAGAAATAGATATAGAAGAAAAAAGAGCTGATAATTGAACTCTGAGACATTCCAGTTATACTAGAAGCAGTGGCAGAGTAACCTACAAAAGAAACCAAGATACATCAACCAGTTTGTAAGAAAAAAAACAAAAGACTGATATTTCAGAAGCCAAGACAAGCTGTTTCAGGAGAAGTGCTTATCTTTTTCAAAGGCTGCAGAGTTTAAGGAAAATGATAATAAATAATTGATCGCTGAATTTAACAAGATAGAGTTCATTGGTAATCTTGACCATATCCATTTTAGTGGAAATGTGTATAAGGTATATGAAAATACAAAGAATATTGGAAATACTGGTAATCCGTCCTAAGAAAAGTAATACAGAATTTGGAATTAGAAGCTTCAACATGGTTAGGCAAAGACAAGAGTTGAGGAGAAGCATTTTAGCAGAGAATTCAGTATAAGTACAGAATCAAATTAGAGAAATATCATTGTGTAAGAGAGTTATAAGCACTTAGTGTTGTTGAATGACAAAGCACTAAGTTAGAATTGGGGGGTGGTGGATTCTATTAGAGGCCTAGATCGTGAAGTATATGGTGGATGTTATCTGTAGGAAATGAGGAACTACTGAATAGTTAAATCAGGGAAGTGGCATTATCTCATCTGCATTTTTAGGAAAGTCATCCTGCAGTATGGGTTATGGAAGGCATGATTGGACACAAGGAAACCATAGACAAATTGTCTAAGTGTTATAGGTGAAAGGTAATGAGGATACAAACTTGAATAGCTATTTGAGATGGAAAAGAAAGAATTTATCTTAGAAATAATGAGGATATGAGGCACCTGGGTAGCTCAGTCGGTTAAGCATCCGACTTAAGCTCAGGTCACGATCTTGCTGTCCATGGGTTCGAGCCCTGCATCAGGCTCTGGGCTGATGGCTCAGAGCCTGGAGCCTGCTTCCAATTCTGTGTCTCCCTCTCTCTCTGCCCCTCCCCCATCCATGCTCTGTCTCTCTCTGTTTCAAAAATAAATAAACATTAAAAAAATTAAAAAAAAAAAAAAGAAAGAATGAGGATAGGGGCGTCTGGGTGGCTTAGTCAGTTAAGCTTTCAACTCTTGATCCCAGCTCAGGTCATGATCTCATGGTTTGTGAGATGGAGCCTGACGTCAGGCTCTGTGCTGACAGTGTGGAGTCTGCTTGGGATTTTCTCTCTCTCTCTCTCTGCCCCTCCCCCATTCACACTCCTGCTTTCTCTCTCTCCAAATAAATAAACGTTAAAAAAAGAAATATTAAGGATATAAAATTGGCATGTCTTGGTTAGAAATTAATCAAAATGCCTCCTAGGTTTTAGTTTTCAGTGACTAGATGAATGACAATGCCAGCATCTGTGATGGGCAAAACTGAAGAAAGATCTGCCTCAGAGAATTAGTAAGCTCAGTTTTGTTACCTGTTGACATTAAAGGTGCTTGTGGGACATGCTGAAGGAGTTTTCCAATAGAAGACTGAATATTAATTTGCAACTTTTTGAAGAGGTGTGGGCGCGCGCACGCACACACACACACACACACACATTCTGGGATTATTGAAAAATATTCAAGACATTTGACAATTCAAAGATGTTAGTGAGTGAACTGGTGAGTAGTGAGTGTAGACTACTCTTTGAAGGGGTTTTAGAGATTTGGATTTAGAAGAGGAAGGTCACTAGAAAGATTTGTAAGATTGAAGAGATACTCTCATTTTTTTAAGATGGGAAAAACTTGAAAGTATTTATTGGCCCAGGAGGAAGAATTCAGGAATTCAGGAGGGAAATGAGATGATTTAAAAATTCAAGTGCAAATGGAGGTAGCAGGGGATGTATTCAGGACTCAGATAAGCGACTGGCTGTTGTCAAAAGGAAGGACAACTCAGTCTCTTACACTGCAGAAGAACAGTTGGTGTGAATGTAGATAAGGTAGGTAAAGGAATTTGGAAGACTAGTTCTCTAGAATTTTGAAAGGCACAAGATCATTGCTGAGAATGAAGATGGTGGGCATTGATTGGGTAGAGCATTTGAGACCAGTGAAGATTCAAAAGAGCATCAGTGAGAGACAGAAAGGGGAGATGACCAAGAGTTGATAAAGAGACCAATGAGCCATACTTGGATCAGTTTAGAGAGCATGAGGTTTGTAGAGTTATCAGTCTGCATGGTTGCTTGCTTTTTCTAGAAGCACTAAACAATGCAGGTGTAGACGTGGAAAAAAATGAAAAATTATACTACAGTTAGGTTTATGTTAGATAAAGTGGAAATATTGGGGAGAACTATAAGTATTAACGAGTAGTTCAGTGGTCCATTATGGGACTGCAGTTAGAAGACAAAGATGAGAGTTTAGAACACAACTGATAGAAGGGGAAGAAATGAAAAATTCGAAGTATCAGGTAGGTTGAAGGACATTTAAGATTGGATTATGATATCGAGGGACATGAAAGGTGGTTTATATGAGATACTGAAAGCTTAATATTTCAAAGGAGGAAACATTCCAGGTGGTAACAAGGTCTAAAGAGTGGCCATAAAAGTGAACGGCTAGGTACAAGTAGAATGGAGTGGAGATGAAGGCCACAAGGGCTGATAGTGTGAAATGCTGGATGACTCATCAACATGGAAAGTAAAGCCACTCTTGTGAGACAGAGGTTAGTGTAGTTCTAGAATCTACAGTGCATGCAGGGAATGGACCATGAAGCCAATGGGAGACAGTGTTGGGTGAGGATAGAACTTGTAGGGACAGGAGTTTTTATAAAAGAGTGGATAAACAAAAATCTGGAATTAGCATTAAGAAACAAAGAAAACCTAAAACCTACCTCCTGACATTAAATAAGGTAAAATGTGGAAGAATGAACAGCTTTCATTTGAGAGGGCTGACAGGAAAACCATATTTTCAATCAAAGTGCAGAAGTAGAAAGATTAATGTATGACAAGGTTAATATGAGAGGATTTGTTTATAATGAAGAGTTCCAGAGGTCTTACTGGGAATGTTTGCAAGACAAAGGAGCAGTGAGCTTGGGACCAGGACTAAGAAAATCAGAGCATTTAGGAGGTGCAAATATGAATAAACCAAGATGACCATGGGGCTTTATGTTTTGAACAGTAACCACTGAAGGGAAGCTGGTAGAATGTGCCGGCTACAAAGAGTCGCAGAGAACGTTGGCATAAAATAATAGTCTTTGAGTTCCAGTGATGCTGGCATTTTGGCAGCCTGTTCTTATGGCTGGTGCAGGATTAACCAACCCTTCAAGGTCAGAGACTGGGCTGTGGGCCAGATGAAGCGTCCCACTAGCATAGAGACAGGAGGCTTCACCTGTGGAATCTTCCTCTAACATGGTCAACTTTCTTCTCTTTTTCCTCCATTTGCCTCTTGCTGTTCTTCTCCTTTCCCATTCACCTGTGAAATGTCAATCTCTTTATTAAATTTTTCTTAAGCCCTCATTCAATGCTTACTTTGAGTACAGACCTTATCAGTTGATTTCTATGCTTGCATGTTACCTACAGTGTATGTATTCTAGTGTCTGCTCTTCAGTTATTAAGCAAGTGTATTTTTTCTGTCTTTGAGGAGTTGTGATTTTTTCAGTAGAAAGAATAATTCCTCATTGGCACTCAAGATCAAATTTGATACCTTCTTCATTTCTCTCATTGGCAATAATGTTAAAACCTGGATGCTTCCTTTGTAAGTCCATTTAATTGCTTCCAATGCTGTCTCACTTCCATACTGTTCTTGTTTACCATTTCACACTAACTCTCATTTGGGCTATGTAATAATTGTTGATAACTTACAAAAAGGTATGTGTTCTTCTCTGTACCTTTCTTCTCAGGCATAATTTCCACAGCCTTGGAGTCATCTAGAATGCTCTGTGTAATCATGAATAATATAAGAACCACCTGGAAGGCCTGGTAACTCTACACCTTTCTTAATAAAAGGCAAAGTGCAATTTAGAAATATGACTGCAGACACATTCCCCAGAACATTGTTCTCACCATGTAGATCTGGGAGTGTAACAGAGGGCAGAAAGTGAATAGCCTCTGCTCTAGGATCAGAGGTTACTTTTGTGTGACTTGCTCACAAACATCATTATCTCTGATGCCCTGACCTGTCCAAATGCTGGAAATTCCATTCCCAGACCTACCATTGGGACCCACCTGGCACAAACTGCCTCTGCTTGCTACTTAAGCCTAACCTGAACAGCATTCATCCAGTTTTGTTGGTTGCTCTGGGCTCAACCTATTGCCCTGTATTTCTAAAAGATGGAGATGATGGGCTTTAGTGAGAGACCCAACTGGTCAAAAGGGCTTGAAACTGAATTTAGAGGGAAAGTAAGAACAAATCCAGATAAAACTACAAACCCATACACCATGATAAGGAGCATGGCTGATATCCCCACCCTTTGTTCTGTCCCTGTGAAACCAATACCCATTTATACGGATCTGTTCATACCACCACCCTATTCTAAGGTCTTCTAGGGTTTCCTTATAACCCTGGGAATAAAATTCAAAATTCTTGGCAGGACCTTTGAGGCAGTTTATGACCAAGTTTTAACTTATCATTCCAGTCTCATTTCTTGCCACTTTTCATCCTGCCCTTAGTTCCAGCCACATTGTAGTGACCTTTCCCTAACACAGAGGGGTTCTAAACACACTTTTGTCTTCTTGCATATGTCAGTACCTAGTTGTAAATTGCCATTCTACCATCTTTTGCTTGAAAAACACCTCTATAAGCTTCACATCCCATCAAGTCCCAATATAACCTTTCCTGGAAACTTTCCTTAATATCTATAGCCAAAGATAATGGTTCCCTCCTATATGTTTATATACATATACATATACATATACACATACACATACACATATACATATTTGTAATTGTTAAGAAATATTTTGGGTAGGTTGGTAGGCTAGAAAATCTTGGACCTTGGGCAGGAGCTGAATCTGCGGACCACAGGTAGGATTTCTTATTCTTCAGTGACAATTCAGTTTTGCTCTTAATGCTTTCAGCTGATTGAATGAAGTCCATCCAGATTACCAAAGATAATCTCCTTTAAAGTCAACTAATTGTAGATGTTAACCACATGCACACAATATTTTTACAGCAACACCTAGATTAGTGTCTAATTGAACAACTATTATAGCCTAACCACGTTGACACATAAAATGAACCATCACAGGTAGATAAAGTTATTATTATCCCACCAGAATCAAATTTGCAAATATTTAAAAGGAGCAGTAGCACAAGGATCTTACTGTAGTATCATATGGAGCCTGTCATATAAATTGTTTATCTTTATTGGTCACATAAAGTAGCTATTAAATACCTAGAAATTATTTTGTGGATGTGTACATTGCTTTTTCTATTAAAGTATTATCAAAAAGGAGTGATAATTATTGGGAATGATAAATATGAGATAAATATAGAAGTTTTTTTCTTTCTTTTATATATATATATATGAATATTTATTTTTAATTTTAATATAGTTAACATCCAGTATCCTATTATTTTTGGGTGTACATTATAGTGATTTGATATTTTTATACATTACAAAATGATCCCCAGCGATATGTCTAGTTGCCATCTGTCACTATACAAAGTTATCACAATATTATTAACTATGTTGCTTATGCTGTACATTACATCATGATTAATTTATTTTATAACTTGGAGTTTGGTCCTCTTAATCCCTTTCATCTATATTGCCCACCCACCTGAGCCCTACCTACTCTGGTAACCAGTAGTTTGTTTCATATATCTATGAATCTGTTTCTGTTTTGTTTGTTCATTTGTCTTGTCTTTCACTTAGCGTAATACCCTCTAGGTCCATCCATGTTGTCACAAATGGCAAGATTTCATTCATTTTTGTGGCTGAGTAATATTCCATTGTGTATATACACCACACCTTTGTTATTCATTCATCTATTGATGAACACTTAGGTTGCTTCCATATTTTGGCTATTGTAAATAATGCTGCAGTGAACATTGGGTGCACATATCTCTTCATAGTCATGTTTTTGTTTTCTTTGGATAAATACCAAGAAATGGAATTGCTGGATGGCATGGTACTTGTATTTTTAATTTTTTGAGGAACTTTCATACTGTTTTCCATAGTGGCTGCACCAGTTTGCATTCCCACCAACAGTGCACGAGGGTCCCCTTTTCTTTACATCCTTGCCAACACTTATTATTTCTTGTCTTTTGATAATGCCAGCCTGACAGGTGTGAAGTAATATCTTATCACAGTTTCGATTTTCATTTCCCTGATGATTAGTAATGTTAAGCATCTTTTCACATCCCTGTTAGCCATCTGTGTGTCTTCTTTGGAAAAACATCTAGTCAAGTCCTCTGCCCATTTTATTCAGGTTGTTTGTTTTCATTTTAAGTTGTGTGAGTTCTTTATATATTTTGGATATTAGCCCATTGTATACCATTTGCAAATATTTTCTCCCCTTCAGTAGGTTGCCTTTTAATTTTGTTAATGGCTTCCTTTGCTGTGCAAAAGCTTTTTAGTTTGATGTAATCTCATTTGTTTATTATAGCTTTTGTTGCCCTTACAAAAAGGAGACTGGTCCAAAAAAATATTGCTAAGACCAGTGTCAAAGATTTTGTTTTTTTCTTGGAGTTTTATGGTTTCAGGTCTTACATTCAGATCTTTAATTTGAATTTATTTTTGTATATATGATGTAAGACACTGGTCCAGTTTTGTTCTTTTGCATGTAGCTGTCTAGTTTTCCCAGCACCATTTGGTGAAAGGACTGTTTTTCCCATTGTGTATTCTTGGTTCTTTTGTCATAGATAAATTGACCACACATACATGAATTTATATCTGGACTCTCTGTTCTATTCCATTGATCTGTGACTGTTTTTGTGCCAGTACCATACTGTTTTGTTTACTATAGCTTTGTAGGATAGTCTGAAATTAGGAAGCATGATACCTCTGGCTTTTTCTTGCTCATGACTGCTTTGGTTATTTGGGGTCTTTTGTGATGCCATATAAATTTTAGGATACTTTGTACTAGTTCTGTGAAAAAAGTGCCATTGGTATTTTGATGTGGATTGCATTGAATCTCTAGATTGCTTGGGTAGTATGGACATTTTAACAATATTAATTCTTCCAATCCATGAGCACAAAATATCTTTGCATTTATTTGTGTCATCTTCAGTTTCTTTCATTAATGTATTATAGTTTTCAGAGTACGGGTTTTTCACCAGTTTTGTTAAATTTATTCCCCTACTAGGCATTTTACTCCTTTTCATGCAATTGTAAGTTATTTTCTTAATTTCTCTTTCTGGTAGCTCATTATTAATGGATAGAAACATGACCAATTTCAGCATTCATGAAAAAAATTTATGTGATAAAAAAATATATGAACAAATAAAGCAAAACTTATAACATTGTTTTAGAGGTTATGTAGCATATGTAGATGTAAGGTTTATGATCACTATAGCCTAAAGGATCAAGGGGACTAAATGGACTCTTAACAGTTGAAAATTTTCTACAGTAGACTGAAAAATTAAGAATGAATATTGTCATTCATAGGGCAATCACCAAAAAAAAAAGAGTGATTTATAGCTAAGACCCAATGATCCCAATCCTATTTGTTTACCCAAAATACTTTGAAAGAAACTTGTACAAGGATGTTTATAGTAGTTTTATTCATAATAGCACAATGTGGAGATCCCAGATGTCAGTCTATAAGGGAATGGATAAGTAAATTGGTATCTACATCCAGTGGCAGATGACTCAACAATAAAATGGGAAGATTTACTGATACGTGTATGCATCAACCAGATAAATTTGCAAAACACTATGCTGAATAAAAGGAGTCTTATACAAAGGATACATACTGCATGATTCTATTTATATTATATTATAGAATAAGAAATCTAATTTGTGCTGGAGAAAAATCAGAACAAGGGTTATCTCCAGAGTAGTAAGGGGATTGACTGGAAGAGGGAAAGAGAGAGCTTTCTGGGGTTATGGTAGTGTTCTACATCTTAATAAACTCCTAGGTTACAACAGATAAATGCAAAATAGTATTTGTGCATTAAATTGTACGGAAATTTTAAATCCAAAGAAAAGAACTACCAAACAAATATTGAATTCTACTTAGTGATATGCATGAAGTATTTAGAGGGAAATAGATGTCTGCAGTTTGCTTTGAAAAGCCTAAGGAATGGATAGGATGATTGTATATATAGAAGTATGAATAAATCGGTATTAATAAATGCAAGTCTGCTAAAGGTTAATGATATAATCTAGGTGATTAGTATACAGGTGTTCATGGTAGGATTCCTTCAATTCTGCTGTCTGATTGAAAATTTTTACAATACACTTTGGGAAGTGAGAAACTGGATGAGCAAGTAATCAGAACTTTTCTAGGGTTTGGTTATTTAGCTGCAGTTTCAGAATCATTAGAGTTTTTTATTTATTTATTTTTAAATATGGTACATGTTACCATATTTATCCACCCCAGATCATCCTATGATGAAGAGATAAAGGAATCCAGAAGTGTTTTTCAGATATTCCTGAAGAATCAGCTTCTGCTTAGACAAAAGAAGTCCCAAAGTCTGGCTTTAAGAACCAAATGTTTCTTTTAGCATGGAAGTAGATTAGGTTAACTTCTCCTTTTCTCAAAACCCCGGGGCTTGGAGCAGGTGGAGTGTGACTTTCAGTCTGAAACTGAGAAGTGCCTTCTTTATTCACTAGCTGTATCTGGAGGAATCAATCACTTGATTGACAGAGCCCTTAATGACCTGGTGCTTTACATAGCATAATAGTACTGCAGGTGTCTTTGAAAAGGATGTTTCAGGTAGGACAGTGAGCCCCCTTGCTTGGTAAATCATACTTGATCATACACAAATAAGATCTTTGTTTGGCCTGAAGAGCGTGTTTAAAAATCTACGGTCTCCTCTTGGACTTACAACTGTTTCAGTTGTATTTTTCTTTTTCACAATAGATACATTTATACTTGCTCTTCACTTGAAATCTTTCTTTTGCCTGAAACAAGGTAGTAGTTCTGTAGCTCAAGAATTTCACTTTATTCTAACATATAAAGTTTATTATCTAGCTTCTGTCCTGTTGATTCACAAGTTAGGGGATGGTGTCTCATAAGCCCTGGATTGGCTTGGAGAAAGCCTGTGGTCTCCGGGAAGTAGTCGTGACTGACTGGGAGAGATCTGAATTGATTTCCCCTTTCTTCGAATAAGGACAGAATATTCATAAACAAAGTCATATGGTGGATAGGAACCTATAAAAGAACACGAATGTTCTTTTATTGAGGTACTGTACTGATGGGAACAATTCTCAAATCTTACGAGGGAAGGAACATTGAGAAAATGCTGAAATGGACACAAAAATTCTAGGAAGAAAGTAATGTCCTCCTCCATATACACCTTCTCCTCTTCTCCCTCTCTCTCTTCTTCCTCGTTTTCTTCCTATCCTTTCTCCTATTCTTCTTTTGCCAAGAAACCGTAGTATATGGATTGCTATGTATAATATAGCATATCTATTAATATCTTTTCATAGGTAAGCAGATGTGAATATTGCTGATTTATAGATTATAAATCATCAACATAGGAGGTTAGAACCATCACTATAATATTGTTTGGGTGCAGAATTAAAGAGGAATGTTGCAAAAAGATGAACAAGAGTCTTTCACCCAAGAGGCAGTATGTTTGTGGACAAATTGTTCTTTTCTAAACATTGTATTGGCTTGTTTGTTTAGCTATCTTCTTCCAAAAAAATAATTTGATGTACCTCAAAATATAACATATATATACCATACTATCATCAAAGTACAAATAAATAAATATCAAGTAGAGGGAAGTAAAAATATGTATATAAACACTAGTAAAATATGCTCATTATAATGAAACATTACAGTTAATTGTGCATTTCTTTTTTTTTAATTTTTTTTTAACGTTTATTTATTTTTGAGACAGAGACAGAGCATGAACGGGGGAGGGTCAGAGAGAGAGGGAGACACAGAATCTGAAACAGGCTCCAGGTTCTGAGCTGTCAGCACAGAGCCCGACACGGGGCTCGAACTCACGGACCGCGAGATCATGACCTGAGCCGAAGTCGGCCACCTAACCAACTGAGCCACCCAGGCACCCCAATTGTGCCTTTCTTATCAACTAAACCAAAAAAATCGAGTCACAGTGAGTCATATACTTCTTTTCAACAGAATAAAGGAAGCACAGCACTTCTTTAGTAAGGAAAACCTTTGTGCTGAATTTTTAAAGAAATTTAATATACTCATACTATGCATGAATATTTACAGAGCTCTTTATTTTTTTAATGTTCATTTATTTTGAGAAAGAGAGAGAGAGAGAGCGAGAGAGAGAGAGAGAGTGTGTGTGTGTGTGTGTGTGTGTGCACGAGTAGGAGAGGGGCAAAGAGAGAGAGAGAGAGAGAGAGAGAGAGAGAGAGAGAGAGAGAGAGAATGAATCCCAAGCAGACTCAGCACTGTCAGCACAGAGCCTACATGGGGCTCAGTCTCACGAGCCCATGAGATTGTGACCTGAGCTGAAATCAAGTGTCGGATGTTTAACCAACTGAGCCACCCAGGCACCCCTTATGGAGCTTTTTATAAAGGTCTCTTGCTTCTTTTTTTTTTTTATTGATACAAGTCTGTAAGTATTTGTGTCTCATTTTACAGAAAGTAGATTGAGGCTCAGAAAAATATAGTTTTGTGACTCTTAGTGAGCAAGAGTGCCAGCCTATATCTTTTACCTCCAAGTGTTGTACTCCTCCCATGTCACCACGTCGGGGATATTAGCCACAATAATAGATGCTGTTTGCAACAACACACTTACTGAAGATACAGGAACGGAGATGGCATGTGACCATTTCCTGTATTGACCTTTGGTTAAAAGCTGAGGGCACAGAGGTTAAAGCAAAACTCAGTGAGTGACTTGCTATTTGGAATAATTTACTGAAGTTTAGGTGTTTTGCTTTTCAATAATTTAAATTTATGTGAGTTTAAGGCTTTAGAACTGAAGGAATTGAGGCAAAATGTGCACCTTAGACTAACAATCTCAGTAGTATTTCTTTGTATCGATCAGGGGCCTGCAGAAGACCATAGGGGAGGGGAAGGGGAAGGGGAAAAAAAGTTAGGGGGGGAGGCAAACCATAAGAGACTCTTAAAAACTGAGAATAAACTGAGGGTTGATGGGGGATGGGAGGGAGGGGAAAGTGGGTGATGGGGATTGAGGAAGGCAGCTGTTGGGATGAGCACTGGGCATTGTATGGAAACCGATTTGATAATAAATTATATATTTAAAAAAATCAAGGTCCTGGCATCAAACAGATGGCACCTTGTGAACTGGGTAATTGACATGATTTTAATAAAGGGACTATTTACAAAGGAGTGGGCAGAATTTAGGGAAATCAACAAGAGACTGTGCAAGACGTCCAGAGAGGAACCAGTCAAGGAGTAGCACCCCTACAGGAAGGGATATAGAGGAATAAATTTCTTAAAATTTTTTTTCAATGTTTTTTTATTTATTTTTGGGACAGAGAGAGACAGAGCATGAACGGGGGAGGGGCAGAGAGAGAGGGAGACACAGAATCGGAAACAGGCTCCAGGCTCTGAGCCATCAGCCCAGAGCCCGACGCGGGGCTCGAACTCACGGACCGCGAGATCGTGACCTGGCTGAAGTCGGACGCTTAACCGACTGCGCCACCCAATAGAGGAATAAATTTCTTGATAAACTCTCAAATGTCCTGCTGGAGCTCCCATTGACCAAATTCCAACAGATAGGTAGAGGGTACAGGAGCCCCTTGATACATTCTATACAGGTCAGCGTCCACAGGCAAAGAGCAGAGTGGAGAAGGGTGAAGAGCAAATCTGGAGCATGAAAATGGATGAAATGTGGTCCAGGAATGACTTCTCTGGAAAAAGCAAACAGAACAGAAATTTGGTAAATGCTGATCAAAGAAAAATCTATGTGCTCTCAATTACAGCTAGGATGGTTACAGTATAGATTAAGTTAAAAAAGAGAAAATGGAACAAACTTTTCTTGAACACCAGTATACTCCAGGTATTGTGTAGTTTACTTTCCATACAGCAGTCTGTTTCATTCTTGCAATACCGACATCGGATGTTATCACCACCATTATGTATATGGGAAATTAGGCTCAGAGAGGATAAGAAATGTATCCCACAAAACAGCAAATGGCAAATCTGAGATTTGAAACCAGGATTTTCTAACATCGAAGCTTGGAATTTTTTTTTTCATTTTTACAATTTTCCTGCCCACTTTATTTAAGTCACCAGAGGAAAGCCGCAATACATCTGCACTGAAGTAAAACCTTAATGTTTCTGAAGAACCAGTTTTAGATTACTTAGATATACAAACCAGTATTCGATCAAGACCAGAAGTTACCACTCATGAGATTATGGTAGAGAGTATTCAAATTTGAAAACTTCAGAGACAATAACTAGTCACATGCCTTTCCCATAATGATAACTGCCACTTACTGAATATTTAAAATAATAGACTATTCACGTTCTGTGCATCATATTGATTACATAAAGATGAAATTGAAAAGTAAAGCATAGAGACTGAACAGTAAAAAGGGTGAGGTAAGAAACTAGACTTCTCTGAATAAACCTTATTTCCACAGTTATAAAGCAAAATAAATTTTTAAAAATGAAAAAAGAAAAAAATTTCCCAGAAGCAGAAAAAAAATTTGAAAAACTTGGTATACATTTGTTGGCATAATCCTATAGAGAGGAACATCTTCAAGTGATTTAAAACAGGGTAATTTGTCTATATATCCTTAGTTTTTGTACCCTAAGGACAAAAAATAAAAACACCAAAACTAGAAAATCCAAAACTGTTTGGTATAGTAATATTTTGCGTCATAATATTGATATTGTTATTCTAAAACTATTCTGTACATAATGTATTATATATAGTTAACATGATATAATAAAGCAATATCACTTTAACATAATCACTGTCATTAGAACCTAAGATTTTTATTATAGAAGAAAAAGAGATATAAAATCAAAGAATTTAAACCCCTATGATTTGTAATAGGAAATATCAGGATGTACTTATGACATATCGCATTGTACCTGAAAAGACTTAAAAGTAATAACAAATCCAGTAGCAAAAGCACCACCAGCATCCAAATTATGTTATGTAAATATCTTTCTCTACTAGAGGAAGCATGGCTGTTTGGAGAAATGGCTGATTCCAGGTCTGTGACAGGATATATACAAGATGAGCTTGGAACACCTTATATCAGAAAATAAGGAAGCTACTAAAAACTACTAGGGTCATGCCAAAAGGACTCAGGGGCCAGTGTGAACAGATTCCCCCTGGACCAAGATGAAGCAATTTGAGCATCCATAAGAATAATAAATTCATGGATTAAAATACATTAAGATGTGATTGGGGCGCCTTGGTGGCTCAGTCGGTTAGGTGCCGACTTCAGCTCAGGTCATGATCTCGCAGTTTGTGAGTTCAAGTCCCACATCAGGCCCTGTGCTGACAGCTCAGAGCCTGGAGCCTGCTTCAGATTCTGTGTCTCCCTCTCTCCCTCTGCTCCTCCCCAGCTCGCACTCTGTCTCTGACTCTCTCAAAAATAAATAAATGTTAAATACATTAAGATGTGGAAAATACATTAAGATGTGAAAACACAATGTAACATAATGATACATTTTTTCCTTTTTAATATTTATTTTTGAGAGAGAGAAAGAGTACAAGGGGGGAGGGCAGAGAGAGGGGGTGGGGGACAAGATCTGAAGCGGGCTCTGCTCTGACAGCAGCGAGCCAGGTGTGGGGCTCAAACTCAGGAATCATGAGATCGTGAACCGAGCCAAAGTCAAGAGCTGGATGCTTAAGTCACTGAGCCACCCAGGTACCACTTAATGACATATTAAAAAAATTTTTTTTAATGTTTATTTTTGAGAGAGAGAGAAAGAGAGAGCACTATCGGGCTGACGGGGAAGGGGCAGAGAGGGAGACACAGAATCCGAAGCAGGCTCCAAGCTCTGAGTTGTCAGCACAGAGTGTGACATGGGGCTTGAACTCACAAACCCATAAGATCATGACCTGAACTGAAGTCGGATGCTTAGCTGACTGAGCCACCCAGGTGCTCCAAAGGTATATATTTTTTTAATGTTTGTTTATTTTTGAGAGAGAGAAAGCATGAGTAGGGAGGGGAGGAAAGAGAGGGATAAAGAGAATCCTAAGCTGACTGCACTGTCAGCGCAGAGCCGGGGACAGGGCTTAAACTCATGAACCATGAGATCATGGCCTGAGCTAAAATGAAGAGTCAGACGCGTAACTGACTGAGCCACCCAGGCACCCAACTAACATAATAATATTTTAAAAGGAAAAAAGTTACTGGCAACCTTTGCAGTGTGCTAAAGAACCAATTCTTATTTTTCTGAAAATTGGTAAATAGAGAAAGAAATATTCTACCTGCTTTTCCTACACAACCTCAGGTCAACCAAATATCTTGAGGCTTATTTTTATGAAAGTAGCAAATGAAGGAGGAAAGAATTAGAAAATTACCATTCTGTAAGCCTCTAATAAAATAGTGGATCTAGGTAATTATAATCAATGACTACTAACATCACAAAAAGCAGACACTATGTGCCTCCTGTTGGAATTACGAAATACGTTCAATGAAGTCTTTTTTGTCAAACCATCAACCTAAGCCTGATCAAACTTCTGGCTATAACTATCATTTTAAAGGAAATACAGTGGTAGAGGGACATGTTAAATATTACCATAGATAGAGTCAGCAATCAACAAAATCTGGAATGTGAGAAATACTGCAGAACAGCACAAATGACTTGATTTCGTTAAAATTAATTGTAAGGGAAACAATTAATTGTAAGGAAAAGAGAAGGGAGAAGCTAAACTTTAAAAAACACCTAAGATATCCAGAAAATTCAGTGTATGGAAATTGTTTGGATCTTGATTCAACAAAACAAATTGTAAGAATATATTTATGAGAAAATTAGAAATACCAGACTGGATTTTTAATGATAGTAAGGAATTATTAGAAACATTTATGTAGATTCATGGTATTATAGCTTATGTTCTTTAAAAGAATTCTTATTTTTAGGGGTACTTACTGAGCTAAGGAAATAATATGATGTTAGCAGTTTGACTCAAAATAATATAGGGGCTTGGGTGGTGGAGTTATGTGGGAGGGTTGAAAGAACAAGAATGACTCTGATTTGATATTTGTTGAAGATGGAAATGGGCATGTGGGGATTCATTATATTTCTCTTTATATGTATATTTGGACTATTACACAGTAAGTTTTTAAAAATGTGTTTCAATAGGTAAGATTACTAAATTCACATGTGGATAGCTCAGAGATCTCTATAATTTAAGAAAATCACTTTAAATTAAAAATAAATAGCTCAGGGCACCTGGGTGGGTGGCTCAGTCAGTTAAGCGTTGAACTTTAGATCAGGTCATGATCTCACGGTTCATGAGTTTGAGCCCTGCATTGGGCTCTCTGCTGTCAGCACTGAGCCTGCTTTGGATCCTCTCTCTCTCTCTCTCTCTCTCTCTCTCTCTCTCCCTCCCTCCCTCCCTCCCTCCCTCTCTGCCCCTACCCTACTCACGTGCTTGCCCTCTCTCTCTCTCTGTCTCTCCCCCTCTCTCTCAAAAATAAATAAAAACATAAAATATTATACAAAAATAGCTCATCCAGTCATCAATTTAAAACCGTACTGTATTTAAATCCTTTTACATGTATGAGTCTTGCTCTGTAAACTCCAGTGTGTAAGAGGAAGAACTTCTTCAAAATTTTTCTGAAACCCAATTTAGGTTCTATTTAAAGATCCAAAGAGTGGAAATTTAATTTCAGCCAATTGACGATTACCTGCTCTTTTTCCCTGAGGTGCGTGCAAGTTCAAGGGAGTCACTGTGCTGCTATGGCCTGGGATTAGAGGGTGTGTGGCCCTCAGTGTCATCTGTCCATGCTGACATCTGTTGAAACAGTCGTCCGTGCCGTCTGATCTTTGAACTTCAGTCCACACAGATCACCAGGAGTTATTTTATCTTTTTCTCAAGTCTCCTTCAGGTCTGCCTTTTTCTAGTTGATAATTTGGTCTACCTCTCAGATGCAAAGGAATCATTGTCTCTAGCAGGCTGTGGTATGGAAAATGTTTGTGAAGTTCTCCCAGCCCTGTCTGCTTGGATACACAGCACAGCTGCTCCTTCTTCAGGGTCTTGCCTCTTCTGAGGATTCCAACCTGAAAGGAAGCACAGGTCTCCTCTGCTCTTGCATTCCATGAATGTTCTAGGGCTCCCTTCATTCCTTCTATCGCTGGTCCTCAGCCCATAACGGGTCAGTGAAGTCAGGTGGTGGGATGTGTTCTAGATATCCACTTATGTCTACTACACTTAACTTTCCCTCCATTACCTTCTCTGTTCCCCCTCAAGAACACTGTTCTAGCCTTGCAGCAGGAAGCCTTATTCATAATTTTGACTTTGCTCTGAGTCATTTCTGTTTCCCTGACAGCTAGGCATTTGAAAATCAAAGACCAACGAGAGACTCTTATTGCCTTTCCAGAACAGCCCCTTCCTAGTGGGAATGAGTGAATGGCCTAAGTATGGAGCTAGGCAAGGAGATGGATGGTAGAGATAATAGCATTAAAATATTTTTAAAAATAACAATAAGCAACACTAAGTAGCAAGAACTATTGTAAGTGCTTTACATGTATTAATTGATCTGATTCTAACAATCCTATGAAGTAATTACTATCATCACCATGTTATGGATCATAAAACTGAAGCACGGAGAAGTTAAATTACTTGTCCAAGATTGCATAGGCAGTGAGTGGTAGCACTACAATTCCAATTGAGGCAGTCTGGCTCTAGATCTGTGCTCTTTAAACTATGAAGACAAAAATATGCTGGAAATAGGACCCAATGCATTTGAAAGTTCTAGGTGAGGTCTCTCTCTCTCTCTCTCTCTCTCTGTCTTTTGCATGAATATTCCATTTTTTAAATCACCAAAAGTATAAAACCAGCTGCCTCTTTTTAATTTTCTTTTCTTCATCCACACACAGTGTACATAATATAGAGGAAGAAATTTAATACTTACCAAAGTCCCACAGATACATCTCACTATAGCACTGGAATGTATATTATTAAATTTCCATTTTATTTCAGATAAGGACACTAACCTTTAGTTTAACTAATGTTCTGATGGACCCCCCCCCCCACCCGCCCCTGTGAGGAAGTAGGAGTGCTGGGTCGTAAACCCAAGGTCATCTGATGGAGCGAGGTGGTGCTTTTATTCCCTGACCACGCAAGAGCGCTTAACTGCATTTTGACCTGAAATTGAAGGTGGACATTTGCACAGCCCTTGTGAACATCTGACCCTGCCAGGGGAGAAGAGAGTCAGGCCTTGAGCCTGTCAAGCAGATACCTTTTCACCAGCTGTAACTCTGCTTGCCTTTACGCAGCATTAATGGAAAGCTAAAGGAGTAACAGATGGAACACACTCGAACCTTCCAATCAGGGGTCTTCGATCCCCTTTGGCTCCTCTCAGCGCTGTGCATCATCTGCATTAAAAAGCCCAGTGGATCTTTTTTCAGCTGCGTCCCGTCAGCCCATATAACGTCCTTTCTGACACTCCTCTGGGAAAGTCCTGTGTCCTGCAATAACAGACTGAGAAGGGTGCAAATAATTAGAACTTAGATTGTCAACTCAGTCTCCAAAGTCAGTCACACAGAAAATACACCAGCTTGACATATGATGCATAGTGCCATTTTATGGAAATAAATGATCTAAACCGCTTATTTTTTGGTAAAAGTTAATAGCATACTTTATATGTCCCAATCCCTCATTTTTACGGGAGCAGAGGCAATAACATTGATTAAGATGAATTCGTGGGAGCCAATGTCAGTTAACTCAACTTTGGTTGCTCATGAAGTACCATTCATTTAGTTTTTGCTTTTCTTCTCCTCCCCTCACCCACCATCAGAGATGATACATTTCATTTAAAAAGTAATTTGCAGAGGGGCGCCTGGGTGGCTCAGTCGGTTGAGCATCTGACTTCAGCTCAGGTCATGATCTCATAGTTTGTGAGTACGAGCCCCACATCCGGCTCTGTGCTGACAGCTCAGAGCCTGAAGCTTGCTCCAGGTTCTGTGTCTCCCTCTCTCTGGTCCTCCCCCACTCGCACTGTCTCTCTCTCTCTCTTAAAAAGTAAATAAAGATTTAAAAAAAAGTAATTTGCAGATAAAACGTATTTAGAAATAAAGATGCTCAGGTACAGAAGTGCAGTGGTCTCTGAGAAAGTGCGATTGATTGCAGACTTGTTCCCGGAATCCTAAATTGATGCACAGAAAACACACACACCCAGACGCACACACCTTGACTGAGGTTAAACTCCTTTCCTCCCCCTTCTTGTCATAATAACTTAACATAATGATAGTGCTGTCATTATAAATATTTGGAGGCTTCTGCATCTTGATAATTGATGGATTCTGAATGTTGGAGAACTCGGAGAATCATTTTTAAATCAGCACGAGCATCATGTTCAAAGTGTTTCCTTGGATTTTTCAGAATGAAAACCAGAACCATCCTGGATTTCTTAAGAAACGATGGGGAAGCATGAGAGAGGCAAACACACCCAGCCCTGTCATTTCCCAGGTCTTCTCTGGTAAATTGAAAATGGTACCTCCCCTCTGTGAATCTGCCACCCTCCACATGCTTGGCCCGGATGCCACACACCTGCTCAGCGTCAGGCAGAACCCACTGGAGCATATGGCAGCTTACATATTGCCTCGTCCCGGGACGGATTGGGAATGCTGGTCACCTGGGCTCTGTTTTCAAGTGGTGTGACAGCAGCTGTGGGAAGCCCAGAGAATGACAGGCTCTCACTGCTCTTCTTACTAGTGGGAAAGAAGAGCGAGGGGAACAGAAGGGAGATGTTTTCATATACCCAGCAGCTACGACTTGACTTCTGTACAAGAACACACTACTCACTGGCTTTCCCCACCGTGAGCAGCTGCAACAGAAGGGAAACCCTGATTCTTTACATTTAAAATTGCTAGCCAATTGCAGTAGACAGAATTGGGGCCCCTGAACATGTCCATTTCATACTCCCAGAACCTGTGGTTATGTTACTTTGCATGGCAAAGAGGAATTAGGTATCAGATATACCTAAGGTTGTCAGTCATCTGATTTTGAAATAGGGAGGATTATCATGGATAACCTGAATGGGCCCAGTGTAATCACAAAGGTCCTTAAAGGGGGGAAAGGGAGACAAAAGAGGTCAGAGTGATGCTAGATGAGAAAGACTTGACCTGCTGTTGCTGGCTTTGAAGATGGAGGAAGAGGGCTCCTAGCTAAGGAATGTGGGCAGCCTCCAGAGCTAGAAACGGCAAGAAATGGATTCTCTCCCACAGCCTCCAGATAGGAACACAGCCCTGCAGACACCTTGACTTTAGCCCAGTATGACCTATGTGGGACTTCCAAATGTGTCTTGTTTTGAACCATTACATTTGTGGTAATTTGTCACAGTAACCGTAAGAAACTGATATATGGAATGATGGCTTGAGTTGTGGTTCTCAATTTAAGAGTACCTTAGAATCATCTGGGGAGCTTTTAAAAGCCCTTGTGCTCAGGCTCCCCCCCCAGACCAATCATCTCAGAATCTCAGGGCACGGGACCCCAAAAGTGAGAATTTTATGAACTCCTAGGTGATTTCAGTATGTAAGCAAAATGGAGAGGCAGTGATTTAGTGGATAGAGCCCCAACAGTGTTTGGAGTCAAGAAAGCTCTGCTCAAATCCCATTTTTATCATTTTAAGGTTGAGCTCAGACCATTTATTTCACCTACACGTTAAATGCACAGGAACATATATATATTTGTATCTATAACATATAAATATATATGTGTGTATTGTATACAAACAGCCCTTCTATAAAATGGGAAGTTAATTGTGAGGTTTTATATGTGAAGAATCTAGCACATAGTAAATGCGTGTAATGAAAGGTTTTTTTTTTTCTGTTTTTTTGGGGTTTTTTTGGTAGAAGTAGTTGAGAGCTACTGAAGAGATTAAAAAAAAATATTCTCTGGTAACATCAAAATGTGTTTATATTCCTATTTTATGTTTTTCCGGGCCCATGAGTCTTAAAGTATATTCTAATGTGGAAGCTATTCTTAAATTTATGTCAGATCCCTGACATCTTGGGAAAAGCAAAATTATTTTATGAAAGTATTTTTTTTAATATTAATACACACAACCAGTCCTCCCTGTTATTCGGGGTTTGTCTGCACTTCCTGATTAGCTTTCAGGCTCAAATTGCCAGCCGTGACCTCAGGCAACTTTCTTAACCTTGCCTTGCTTGAGCCTTCATTTCCTTGTTAGTAATATAGAGACCACAATTCTCCTCATTCCCATAGCTGTTGTGGGGATTGAAGGGAGCAAGTATTAAGTATCTAGCACTATGCCTGGCGTGTAATCATGACTTAATAAATGAAAATTTTATAGCACTATTGGTCAAGTCCAAATCCAATGAATGGAGTAGAAGAATAAAGTGGAAATTCAGTGGGTAGGGGAATAGAAGAGAGTGGGTGGCTGGGTGTGGAATCAGTGGGGAGCTTCAGGGCTTTGGCTGGGCCAGATGTCCGCCGTTTTACAGGTGCCCAGCAGGTGTGGCCAAGATGGGCACAGCTGTGTGCAGGAGCTCTGGCCTGCTGAACAGTAGAACTGAGCCAAGCCTCTGGAGGTGCAGAGACACAGGGAACCTGGTCGGCTTCGTGGACATTTAAGAGTGCACCAGACCAGCCGGGGCCCAGGTGACACAGGTGATTGCCATTACACCTCCCAGCTCCATTGTTAAGCCCTTGAAGGCAGGGGCTGTGGCCAACGGTTCTGTCATCTAATTCTGCGGATCAGTTCTGGGCACACAGCAAACACACAATAAAAGCTTGCTGTTTCATTAGCCCATTGGAGTCATATAAAAATGATTAAGAGAAATGTAACACATTCTGTCCTTTCAATTTCGGTAACTAGAAAGTATAATGGTTCTTGAAGCTGCAGGGATTGCTCTGGATTTGGGGCCACAGAACTGACTAGTGCAAGGGTCAGCTCAGGCTCATGGTTTGATCTTGGCTAAATCACTGGTCTTTCTTGGGGCA
Source organism: Panthera uncia (assembly GCF_023721935.1). Taxonomy (NCBI): domain Eukaryota; kingdom Metazoa; phylum Chordata; class Mammalia; order Carnivora; family Felidae; genus Panthera; species Panthera uncia. Next base: position 65,769,447 of record NC_064807.1, read on the forward strand.
AGTTCATCTATTTAGTGGTGATGGAGTGATGGCAGGATTCACAGTGTTTCACGGGATTAGTGCCCCAGTCAAATGTGTACAAAAGTTTTCTATAAATTTCTATAAATTCCATAAAATTGAAATAATGTAGTAACTTAAGGTTCAAAGGAAGAAACGCTCACATCTGGCTGGGGAGAAAAGAGAAAATGTTTGAAGAAGCTACTACCAAGGGTAGTAGCTAAAATAAATTTTTAAAGTTGTTTAGGATCCAGACTCTCCTGTTTTCCAGAGGCAACTGGTAGAAATGTGTTCCTGGTGAGGATAGATTGTATGGGCACACACTCTTGTCTGGGCTTCTGCACATCTGTATTGCCTCACAGTATGTGGGACCTCAGCCAAGACACAAATTCTCTGACCCTTAGTGTCCTGTTTTACAAACAGGAGTAATGATCCAGATATGGCAGGGCTGACTGTTAGGAACTTCCACTGCATTCCTCTAACAGTGCCTGCAACTTGGTGTGTGAAAACTGGGCGTCCCTCCCCCCCTTTCCTGGGGCTCTCTCAAGAAGCCCAGTTGTCTGAAGGACAGATTATAATTGGAAGCCTTCTCCTTCTGAAAGACAATACTACTTTATCTTGGTTATAATTTTTAAAAATTTATTTATAATATGTAGTTTATTATATATATATATGTTATATGTATATATGTGTGTTTGTATAATGTACATATGTGCATATAGAGAGAGAGGCATTCTTACAGTGAAAAACTTAATGCCAATAAAGCAAAAGTTCTATTAATCCCCTTTCCAGAGGTAGGTTTCCTTTTTTAAAAAAATCAGTTTACACCAGCAAAATGTGAGGTCAGATTATTGTCCTATCTGACTTCAAAGACCAGACAGCTGGAATTTGTTCCCTTGAGGCATAGTCAAATCTAAAACCACCCTCAGGAGGCTCTAGAGAAATGCACTTAGCAACCCTAGTGATTTGTGGGTTGGCAGTCTCTTCCTGGGTTCTGACTGGGGCCAGATCAGCTGTTTCGAGCCACTCTGCAAACGCCCTCCTTACTCACTCTGCCCTTCACCCTTGCCAGGAACACACCACTGTGGCGTAGTGTATAAGAAAGAACTTGGGACCAGAAATAAAAGATGGCAATGCTCAAAGCCTAACGCTTCCTGCTCATAGCCAGTAGCACAAGGCAGGTTATGGAAACTCTGCTTTTTATCTTCCTCATCTGTGAAATGGGAACAGTAGTTATAATTCTGTCACAGGATCACCATGAACTTTGAATGACATCGTGCTTTAGAATGTTGAAGTGTTTCTGGGGCGCCCAGGTGGCTCAGTTGGTTAAGTGTCTGACTTCGGCTCAGGTCATGATCCCGCGGTCTGTGGGTTCGAGCCCCGTGTCAGGCTCTGTGCTGACAGCTCAGAGTCTGGAGCCTGCTTCGGATTCTGTGTCTCCCTCTCTCTCTGACCCTCCCCTGTTCATGCTCTCTCTCTCTCTGTCTCAAAAATAAATAAATGTTAAAAAAAAATTTTAAAAAAAGAATGTTGAAGTGTTTCTACAATAGGAGCCATTATTATGACATATATATAATAAAGAATGAAAGAGAGTTTGAGAGATATTAAGAATGGAAAGTAATAGGTTTAATTGCTTATTACTCCCTTTTAACCATGCCCTGATTTCATAAAATCTCATAGCTTTCATCCTTTGCCATTGGACAATATCTACTCACACTGCAGTTTGTAGCTCTGGAATGGTTTGTAACGAAGCCCTTTCATTCAACAAATATTTATAAAGCACCTACTTAGTACCAGCCCCGATGACACCAGTAAACAAAGCAGACAAAAAGATTTGCCCTCCTGGTGCTTACATGACTTTAGGAAATCCCAGGGATGGTACCCAAGGAAGTTCTCTGACCCACAGCTGCCATAGTGAGGTTCCAGGGCCTTGTTTCCTCATCTTACACCCAACATAATCCTGGGGCCCAGGTCTCTCAAAAATCCACTACTTGGCTTCAGTCCAGGGCAGGCATTTGGAATTTTAAGCCAGCCCAATGTTTGGTGCTCAGAAGTTGGACAGGAACCATGTGCTGAGTGCCAGCAATGCTGTTTGAGAACTAGTATCTGGGTTTAATTTCCACTGTCTGTCAGAAGGAAGCTTTGATCAGACCCTGCATTTTTTTCACTTCTCCTAAGTGACTAGAGGCTACTTACTACCGGCCCATTACCACTGCCTCTGTGTGAGCTCTAGGTTGGCCATGATATCAGAGATTTCTTTACATGAATTTCCTCCTAATTGCCCTGCCCATTGCTTCTTTCTCTCCCCTCCAGTCCTGGTACAGTGGGTGCTAGGGGCTCAACCTGGGAGTGGTTGCATGTCCAGGAAGCTAAGGGATGGGAAATGGGGAGGGGTACCTACACGTATTGCAGAAGGAAGTGCTGCCCAAGTAAGTGACTGCAGCTGGCTCTTAATGGCTTTTCTCCTCTGTCGTCATTTTCCTTTAAGCCCAAAAGAAACTCTTTGTAATACGTGTTAAAATTATGGTTCAGATTTCTGATGATCAAGTTACATAGATTAAAGTAATGGATACCAGACTCCGCATCAATTCAGGTATAAATATGGATGAAATGAATGTACATTATCCACTGTTATAAATCTGTGTGTTCAAGGAAAGATATAAATCTCCTGAACCATTCCTACCTCAGGGTATGAGAGGTTTTTTTTTTTTTTTTTTTTTTTTTTTTTTTTCCCCCAGTGTTTTCGATGAAATTATGATTTGGAGTAATTTGCTGGTTTTGCAGAAACCCCTGGCTTTTTTTTTTTTTTAACAAGAAAGGGTAGAGTGTATTATTTATAATGGCGAGTCATTAAAATGCTCCAGGAAGTCATCATTGCAGAGGGGGCTGGAGAGGGAAGGGGTTATACGGCATTCCAGATGTGCATGTGTGGAGAAGGGCCATGCATTTGGAGAAATTTATAGCACCTGGCTCCATTGTAAAGGGTTCTTGGCCCGGGGGCGTTTCTGTTCTTTCCCCCTCCTCTCGGCCCTATCAACACTATACATGCAGGGGCTCAAAGGCGTCAGTGCGTGATGGACACATGGCCACAGGATGTTGTGGTCTGGAAGAAGACTGAGCTCTCACTCCTGCTAAGCCACAGGGCTGATGAAAGGGAGCTCCTTGCAGCTTGGGGCCCTCACAGGAGCATGAAGAAGCCTTACAGTGAAAGGGAAAGAACAGAGCCACATGCTTCACAGAAAGGCGTTACCCCAGCGTGCTGCTCAACAGCTGCACGTTTGGTCACCTTAGTTTACCTTTTCAAGTTCACAATCTGTAAAATGAAGATAATAATATACATTCCAGAAGGTTGGTGTGGGAACTAAATGATACTCTGAGTGTGAAGGCATCTAGTACAATTCCTTCCTTTTTCCACTCAAGCTCCCCACTGGTAGGTTAATAGACTCATGACCACCATTGTCCCAAATGGGATTGCATCATGGTCTCCCAGCCATTCTCTGGTTCCCCTCAGCTAAGGCCACTGCTGATCTCACATGGAGTTGTGTGTCCTGAGTAGTAAATGAAGAACTCAATGAGTTGGCCCAGGTCTTTCCACTACCCCCCGCCTCGGCGCATCCAGATTGGCAAACAGCCACTTCATCTTCATCCCAGCCAGGAAAAGGGAAAAATGGGCAAAGCATGGCCTGTCCTTTCCCTCTAGGGACTGACCTGTAAAGGATGTACATCACTTTCCTTCATATGACACTGGTCAGAACTGTCTGGTACCTAATCATGAAGGGGACCGGGTGTATTCTGTAGCTGGCATAGCCATTGATGTAGTTAAAGTCCCTTACCATGGAGGAAAGTGAGATGGCTATTGGGGGATAATTAGCAGTCCCTTCCATAGAGGAGTCACAGGGAGCTGTGTCAGAAACTCGAATAGAACCATATGCTTGAAGAGAGAAATTTGGGTTCTGTGGGGGTAGAGAAAGGAAGGTTGTTTATGTCATGGATCATGAAATGTGTTTATGTCTCATAATCAGATTAATCAGGATGTAGCTATGTGGCCTACTTTGTTAATGTGCAAATTCCAGAGGCCAAGGTAACTGGGCCTGTCCTATTATGGGTCAAGCAAAGTTTACTTTCCTCTGCAGCCATAGTCAGTCATCCTGTGCCATGCCCAACATGTTTTTTCCCTCTGTACTTGCAGGGCATTTCTCATGGTCTGCCATAGAGATAGCTGTTCATTCAATAATTGCTTAATAAATGGATGAGGGAATGAATAAATGAGTTAGAGAGTAAAGGACAAGTGGGAATGGGCAACAGGATGGCAGTAGTATCAGTGGGCACTTTCAATAAACAAAACTAAATCATTTCCACTCTCCTGAGCCACCACATCCTTTACTGTTAAGAGATGTTCTTGCTTCTCATTTATACAGAGAAAACAAAAAGCAGAAATTCCTTAGTGCCTACACCAGCCCAGCAAACTTACAGCCTGCATGTCCATCCTTTCTGTCTTCCCTTCTATTAAACTGAGTGAGGTTTTCCACCAGAACCTGCTGTTCTTTCCTTCTGCTCCTCAGGGCCTTGTTCCACCACAGTGCCCTCTCTAATGCATTTGCATATTCTTCCTTCTCTTCTGGCTCCTTGAGACTTTAAATGGATTCAAATTCCCCCCGTCTTTAAAAAATCAATATTCACTCAATCCCTACCTAGAGTTGTATCTCTCCCCTCCCCTTCCCAGTCAACTTCTTAAAGGAGTTGGCTAAATGCACTGTTCCTCTGTCTAGAACTCCACTCCCTTTCCATCCACTGATGTTTTGCTTCCATTCCTGCCACGACCCTGACATGGCTAGACAAAGTCACTGATGACCTTCCTGGTGCAATTGCCAAGGGCAGCTTGCAGTTCTTATCTCACTTGGCCTCTTAAAAGGATCTGACCCTGTTGATCATTCCCTTTTTGAGAAGCTTCTTCTCGTGGCTTCTATAAAACACCATTTATCCTGGTTTTTCTCCCATTTCTTGGGTCTCTTCTCTTCCCTGCCCATGATTAATGTTAATGTTTCTCAGGTATCTGTTCTGGGCTGTCTTCTATTCTCACTCTACACGCAGATCTTTGGACAGGTCATCCACTGCAGTTGTTTTTATGCAGAGGTAATCTCTATGCATATGATATCCAAATAACAAATATCCTCTCCTCTCTCTACAGCGTAGATCTAACTACCTTTTGGACTTCTCCATTTAGATATTCTAGAGGCATCTGGACACTCCTTGTCTAAAATTAAATTCAGGCTCCATCCCTTTCTATTCTCGTACATTGCTTGTGTCTCGTTTGTAAGTAAGGGTAATAATAATTCAGGATTGTAGTGCGACCAAATGGATTGATATATAAAAATGTGATATGTATACTGTGAAGTGCTCCTTGCATGTAAATGATAACAATTACTTCATATCAACCAGCAAGGCTTCACTGAGTACCTGCAGTGTGTTCTGCATGATTCTGGATGCTGGTGATTACAGAATAGAACAAGCCATGGCTCCTGTCCTGAGCAACTTACAGATTGTTTGGGTAAGGTGAAAGTAAAGTAATAAAGCACTTCATGTGATTTAGGCAACAGAGTTTGCAGGAATGGAAAGGCCAGTGGCATCACCATTGGAGTTCTGGAAGAGTTCTCTGTTTCCTTCCAGCCCAGATCATCCTTTTCTTAAAGATATCAACCTGCCCACAGCCTGGAAGATACATCTCTAGTTATCAAATGACTTGTAACCCAAAGCCACAGTCATTTGGATTGGTATTCATCCAACCTAGATTCAATGGATCAAAATGTCTCTCCCAAGGAGATGTCATTTAGGCAGGGTTGAGAAATGGTAATGTAGAGATGACTCCAGATTTAATGTTGTGGGACATGTAAAGTTATGGGTAATAAAACCCCAAAATCTGGTAGTGAAAGCCCGTCCACTAAAGGGAGAATGGAACAGATAAGCAGGGAGAAGAGGAAATGAAAGACCATGTGGTCCCAGAGAGAGCAATAGAGAAGATAAGCTGTAGAATGGCTTTCTAGTTCTCTTGTGACCTCGCTAGGTTTCCTGCAATCATGTTGACCTACAACTCTAAGTCCTGTGTTCATTCTGCTGTCATATGGCACCATATCAAACTTAGGTTTGTTTTCAAAATTATAGGAAGATATTTCAACAGTATGCTCTTAGACACTTTACCAAAGTCAATGTAAATTGCAATTTGATTCAAGTTCACCAAATGGGGATATATGGGGATTTGATGTTTTTCCACCTCTGGTTTCTAATGGAAATTACTTTTCTTCATACATTCCTCACACATTAATTACTTTAATAATAATAATTATAGTACCCAAGTTTTGCTTTTAGAGTAGTTTACCATTTACAAACGGATTTCACACACATTATCTCATTTGAGCTTCACAATGACTCTTCGAGGCTCAGAGAGAGTAAGTGAATTATTTAAGGTTATGCAAGCAGGATTGGGATGTAAATTGAGGTCTCCTGACTTATAATTTAGTGCCAAAGCAAATTAAAAGTATAAAAGTTCAATCGGTGCATTCTGCAACTTAGGCCCGAGATAGGGTATGTGCAGATACCTCTTGGAACATTGCAAAAACTCTTATGTCATTCTTGTTTGGCTTTTATATTCAAATTCCCGGAGTTAACAACAGGAAAGAAAGTCCAAATTCAGCTCAGTTCACCAACATTTTGTGATTTCTGATTATGTGCTGGCTCTGAGCTAGGCCCTGATTCTTTGTGAATAGACTTGCTGAGTCTGAAACATCTGTATTAGAGCAAGTAGACAATTAGAGCAAGCCTGACCTGTTAAAACATCAAGTGTAACTTTCAAGAGGTCTTCTTTACAGTGATAGAGCTTGTGTTACCCAGGGACGGTAGTCAGCCGTTTTGTGGAAACTTCCCATCTATTCAGCGCTGACATCTGGTTCCCAGGACACCTGATATAGAGGATGCTGAAAGCAAAGTAGCTTGGTAGCTCAAGGCTTCTGCTACTAAGAGCAAGAGCTTTCGCATGCTCTCATAAAACTTGCAAAACCTGTTAGATCATTCCTGGGACAGCCGTCCTCTGTCCCATTTATTTGGAGAGGAGAAGGAGGAAATCCAGTTTGGGGCACCCTTTTCAAAGAATGGCCTGAGGAAATGCTTCCAAATATTCCCCAGGCTCAAAAGAGCAGACAACTTCCTGGGAGGAAGAACAGGTGACCTCTTTGCAACATAGTCTAGGAACAGGCTTGGCTGATGAATGCCCGCCAGCCTGTCCCCACTCTCCACATGCTCTGCCTCTTCTGTCGGTTCCCCCTGCCCCTCCTCCCTTGCAAATGAAGAGATGGAGTGCCTTGTGGTGGTTAGACTAGAAGGTGATCCTGATGAACAAAAAGACACTGAACTACTCGCATTCCCTACTAGCATTTTTCTGCCTTCTCCTAAGGTCCCCAAGATAAAAAGGGAAACATTTAGACACCAAGTCCCTGACTAAAGAAGCACAAAACAGGACCACCAAAACTTAGGTTTTGATCCAATTCCCAGTCATCAGCTGCCTTTTCAAGAAATAAGGTGGTCTTGGGTACAATAGGTGAGACCTCTCAATCTGTCAGAAACGGGAAGAGGAACTATCAGGCAAGGAATCTACCTTCAAGCTTCCTTTGTGTATCACAATCTCCGAGGAAACCTCCAGATCGTGGATAGGCCGGACGTGTGGTCCTGTCTTCTCTGAGGAGAACCTCCAAGCTCCTCTCCCTAGGCCCCCAGGCTGTAGCTGAGCTGCTCAGAAATACCTGCTCTTGCGAGTCCTCAGGCTCTAGAGGGGCAGCACTTTGGGTGGGAGATTGCCTGCTACTGTGCTACATTTTTAGTGAGAGCAGAGGTCAGGCTTGTCCAGCAGTGCTGCAAATACTATCCCTTCTGGACTTGAGCTTCTTGGGAGGTGCCTCACACAGCTGCATGCAGTTTGGGATCCCAGGTGGGCTATAATCTAATTTGATTGGCTCCCAGAGGCCTGTTCCTTTCTATGTGGAGATCCAAAACACCAACAGTACTTCCTCAGCCCAAAGGAATCAGGGCCAACAGCCCTTCCCTTAGTAGGAGACCTCAGACCTCAGAGAATCTGGCATTGCAGTGAGGAGGGCAGGGTAAGTACAGCGTGTAGCCCAAACCCAGGAAAGACAGCAAGATCACAGAAAGAGGTGGATATGAGCCATCCTCCAAGAGACACTGGATACGTGTGGGTAAATTCAGTGTGGCCAAGGCCTATAACTTAAGGAAGAGAGAATAAATCTCCCAGAGGACCTATCAGTTTGCCCACTTGTGCACCCCCCAAAGGGTAACCTTGAACATCCATCCATGGGGAGCCTGGTTGGCTAAGTCGGTTAAATATCCAACTTCGGCTCAGGTCGTGATCTCGTGGTTTGTGAGTTCAAGCCCTGCGTCAGGCTCTGTGCTGACAGCTCAGCCTGGAGCCTGCTTCTGATTCTGTGTCTCCCTCTCTCTCTGCCCCTCCCCCACTCGCATTCTATGTGTGAGTCTCTCTCTCAAAAGTAAAGTAAAAAAAAAATTAAAAAAAAATTTTTTTTAAATCCATCCTTCAGTGTAATCCAAAAGGAATCCCATTTCCCTCTGTGGCCTCCTTTGCTGTTTCTAAGAAATGTTAACTATCATTTAATGAGTTTGTGAAACATGCACATCTTTGGGCTCTGCACTGGAACGCCAAGAGTGAACGAGACTCAGTTTGCTATTTCATTGCCCTTAGTCTGTTAGGGGAAACAAATGAGTCAAATGACAGTTATGACTCAAGGTGATAAGGAAAACACAGGGGTCGCTGCTCCAGTTGGCCTGGTAGTCAGAGGTGTGAGAAGGCTCTCGCTAGGGTCCAGTGTCACGCAAGAGCCCCAGAAGAGGTGACAGCCAGGCACAGTGGTTTGGAAGCGAAATGTCATTGAGATCATTAGGGGAATTAATAACTGACCCTTAGGTAGTCTTTTTAAATAGACGCTGTTCTAAGCTCCTCGTATGTACTTATGTCATCCTCACAGTAGTAACCCCATGAGGTATATAATTATTAGCCTCATCTTAGAGCCAAAGAAGCCAGGCTCAGAGATGTAAAGTAGTTTGTTTGCCCAGGGTCATGAGACTGGCATGCCTCAGATTCTTATCCAGACAGTCTGCTTTGCAGACCATGCTCTTAGCCATCGCCTCCATGGCCTCTACTACAGTGACAAAAATCTCAGACAGTTGGAGCTGGAAAATAAAGTGGCAAGCCCGGAATTAACAATGGGGTATGAAAGTGAGAGCAGGAATTCTGTATACCATAGAGAGTCCTTATTTCCCAAACTAGGCTACAGATATTGCCAGGGATACATGATGACAGGTTAGGGGACATGATAAGCCATCATCCTTCATTTTGGAAGTATAAATTTACAGGAAGAAAATGTCTTAAGTTTGTACTCCAAAAATATTTTGGTGATACACCACACAAAAACAACAAGCAGCTACTTGATCCTACCAATTGCATTTGATCAAATGTTTTACTTATTACAAAACAGGGTTTACAAAACAGAATGTGTTTAATTCTGTTTCCTACCAGTGAATTCTCTATAAAAGTATAGAAAATTCTTATTTGTGTGTGTGTGTGTGTGTGTGAGAGAGTGATTTGGAGCTTATTATTTTCATTTATTTTAAAGCTTAATGATCTTGGGCTTGAGAATATTTATCTGTGGTTAAAAACAAAAAGTTTTAAGCATTAACTTGAAAATGGTAAAAATTCTGAAAAATGAGCAAAATCTAGCATAACCTGAAATCACTGACCATCAAGAAAGTCATGGCCTTGTCTCACTATATCCTTCACAGGAGAAAAATAGTAGCACCTAACCAACCACAATTAGTGAGCAAATCGTTTATTTCAGAAGCTGGCTTTAAAAGTTTGTGCTTAAATGCTCCTTAAAATATGTACCTTGTTCTTATGTAATTTTTTGCTTCAAGTGTTTTAAACTTTGGTGTCTCTTATGTAAGAAGACTTTTAAACATAAATGCACAAATACATATGCATTTGACATTAATTTTTTCATTCCTGAAAATTTTTGTAGGACAATTATCTGAACTTTTTGAACTCAAAAGAACAATTTAAATGGGATCAATATGATGAAAATTCAAGCAAACAAAATATACCTAACACTTCTTTTGAGTTCAATATCAAAACTCATCTTGAAAGGTAAAATGTAAGTAACAGGGTGGGAAGGGGAGTTATGGCCAGATCTCGTTGAGGTCAAAAAGAGGCAGTCCTGCTGAAAGAAGGTGCCATTATTGAATGATATTATTGCACACTGCTTTTTAATGTACTCAGAAACCTATTCTTGAACAACTAGTTGAGAAACTGAAGTTAATTTCATTCTTTAATGTCTGTCTCTTAAAACACTGATGCCAGTTCTGTAGTTGTTTTGTCTTTTCTATGTTATTTTTAGGTTGAAAGTATTGGTATTAAAAGGTTTATTTGCAAAGGGGTGACATAATATAAACATTTTCAAAATGATACATAAATTTTAAAATGTTGGGGGCATCTGGGTGGCTCAGTCAGTTAAGCATCTGGCTTGATTTTGGCTCAGGTCGTGCTCCCACAGTTCATGAAATTGAGCCCCATGTCAGGCTCCGTGCTGACAGTTTGGAGCCTGCTTGGCATTCTCTCTCTGCTTCTCTCTCTCCCTCCCTGGCTCACACATGCACTCTGGCACTCACTCTCTCTCTTTCC
>NC_064807.1:65782696-65886337 GCF_023721935.1 Panthera uncia
CCCATTTCTTCACTGGATTATTTGTTTTTTGGGTGTTGAGTTTGATAAGTTCTTCATAGATTTTGGATACTAACCATTTATCTGATATGTCATTTGCAAATCTCTTCTCCCATTCTGTCAGTTGACTTTTAGTTTTGCTGATTGTTTCCTTTGCTGTGCAGAAGCTTTTTATTTTGATGAGGTCCCAATAGTTCATTTTTGCTTTTGTTTCCCTTGCCTCCGGAGATGTGTTGAGTAAGAAGTTGCTGCAGCCATGATCAAAGAAGTTTTTGCCTGCTTTCTACTTGAGGATTTTGATGGCTTCCTGTCTTACATTGAGGTCTTTCATCCATTTTGAGTTTATTTTTGTGTATGGTATAAGAAAGTGGTCCAGGTTCATTCTTCTGCATGTCGCTGTCCAGTTTTCCCAGCACCGCTTGCTGAAGAGACTGTCTTTATTCCATTGGATATTCTTTCCTGCTTTGTCAAAGATTAGTTGGCCATACGTTTGTAGGTCCATTTCTGCGTTCTCTATTTTGTTCCATTCATCTGAGTGTCTGTTCTTGTGCCAGTACCATACTGTCTTGATGATTACAGCTTTGTAGTATAGCTTGAAGTCTGGGATTGTGATGCCTCCTGCTTTGGTGTTCTTTTTCAAGATTGCTTTGGCTATTCGGGGTGTTTCTGGCTCCATACAAATTTTAGGATTATTAGTTCTAGCTCTGTGAAGTATGCTGGTGTTACTTTGATAGGGATTGCATTGAACATGTAGACTACTTTGGGTAGTATCGACATTTTAACAATATTTGTTCTTCCTATCCAGGAGCATGGAATCTTTTTCCATTTTTTTTGTGTCTTCAATTTCTTTCATAAGCTTTCTATAATTTTCAGTATAGATTTTTCACCTCTTTGGTTAGATTTATTCCTAGGCATTTTATGGTTTTTGGTGCAATCTCTGGAGAATCATAATACACCTTCAGATAGTGAAAGAAATTGACAAGTAGACCATTGACAATGAGGACAGTGTATGCTACAAGAGACTTGAGGTTGAGGTGAGCCCCTTCCATCCCTTCTGTCTCTGATCCCATGCTACATGTTGTCTTTACTTGCTTCTATCCGTGTTAGTCTTTCTCTGGAAGAGTTTGAAAAGAATGTTCTAGATAAGGAGGAATTTACTGAAGGAGTATAGTCCAGAGGCCTCACAAGATTTAATTCTAGAAGGACCACTCACTGTTGCTGCAAAGAAGCTAATGGCACAAGGTGGGCTAAAAACTGAAACATAGGTTCAACCAACGTAGTCAGTTGCCCAGGTGAGAAATAATGAAAGCTGGAGCCTCAATCCTGAATGTGAATAGAGAATATACTTTAAAAATGATGAAGCACTACCACTCAGGTCATAAGTGGCTTTGGGCAACTGTGGAGGCTCCTTCTAACTTGGCTTTATATAACCTGATGTCTTAAGTTACTCATAATCAATTGATTCAGTGTCTCAAGGCTTTATTTCCAAATTTCTATTTGAGAGAAACTGAAATGGCAAAGAATTTCCACTCCATTCAGCTGAGGCCAGACTTTGAGTTCACCAGATACAAACATAGCGACCCATTTCCCCATAATTGGGTAGTCAGAAAATAGAAGTATAACATGTTTCCTTTAATAAAATCTGCATATGAAATAGAAATTAGATTAGAAGCATGACAGGAGAGGAAGAAGAAAAGTAAAATAGAAGGAAATTAACATTTGTTAAAAGGTGGCAACGTGGTAGTCACTGTGCAAGTCATTTCAAACATCTGCTGCTTGTGATATTGTCCATGAGGTAGGAACAACCCCTCCTGCTTTATAGGTGGAGTGAGGTAAATTTCCCATGGTCATATGGCTGTTGACATAGGATCAAGATTCCAAACAGATATGTCTGCCTCCAGGACACATGTTTTTCCTGGCCTCTGCATGATGCCGTTTGACCTAGCATGCAGATGTGACTGGCTTCTGGGACCACCACTCTTAGAATAACATTTTACTTCCTGGCAAGAAAACAGGAAGCCCCAAGTATAGTCTAACTAGCCTCTTTCTGGAACAAGTAGGTCTTCCTCAAGCCTTTTCATGATTAAATTTTATCCCTGAAGGCCCAAAATTAGGTCACTTATATCTGTGAGTTCCAGTTCCACTTCACCTACTTAATAAGCAAACTTAAATTCAGTGCCTTCAATATACCGAGCTCTAGGCCATGCTATAGAATATGTAAAAGCTGACCCTGCCCTCAAGAAGCTCTCAGCATAGAAGAGATGAGACATGCATAAAATAATCATAATGTAAGACAAACATAGGTGATGATCATGTTAAAGACACATTTGGAGTGATATGGAAATTTTAGAAGAGATCATCCTAGTAAAACCTGATAGATGAGGAGGCATTTGGGCTGGGCTTGGAAGTACACACAGAAATGAAATGTGTGACATTGGTTTAAAGAGTCTCGGGGGCGGGGGGAGGGTGATGGTAATAAATGGGGGCCCTGAAGCTGGTAATTAGGAGTATGGGCAGTGAACAGCAAGGAGCAGTGCGGTGATGAAAAACCCCATCCAAAGGCAGTGAGAAGTGGGTGCTGGATGTTTTTCCCCATTCTGACACTGACATTTGAGAGTTTGATTGGGTTCCTGGCTGTTCTCAGGAGCAGCTGTAGCAATCTTCGAGGTTGGTGCAAGGCTGAGTGCTTCTATCTTTGTGTAGTCTTTTTCCTTTTGATGAGTCCCTGGACATATAAAATCCACCTCCTCTCCTGGTACTGTTATCAAACCTCATACTTGCATTCAAAATGGGGTCAAAAAAGAAGAAAAGAAAAGGGCAATTGATTTGTATGTTTCAGTCATTTCCTTGGGAACACGCTGAGCTTTTACTCTGGGGTGACTGCGAAAGAGACCCTGCCTGTGATTAGATCTGTCAGGCAGTGGCTGTGTTACACTAGGTACCTGGGGAAATAAAACCACGGGCAATTGCCAGTGCCTGCATGCTCAGAGAGCTGTCTGCGTGCAGTACAACAATGGTCAAGTTTGTGTGTGTGTGTACAGGAACCACATGGCTAGGACTTGGCAGGGGATTCTAGATTTGAATCAGGGTTGGACAGATGAACTCTAAGGTTCCTACTCGAATCTCAGATTATAGGACTCTGTATATGTGGACACAATGCAGTGATGCCTAAGGATACGTGAAGTTGATAGGTAGGTCCCCATTTTACCTCTCATCTTGACTATATCCATTCTAAATACCAGGCAACTATCAGAATGGCATTTCTAAAATATAAATCTGACTACATCACCCTCCTTTTCCTGCTTACAAACCTTCAATGTCTCCCACTTATCTAGAGGATAAAGCCCAAGCCACTAAAGATTTACCATGGCCTGGCTTCAGCTTACTTCTCCAGCTTCAGCTGTCAGTATTCCCCATGTTACCCTTTATGATCTAGCAACAATGGAGAGTGTGCACACATCTTTCTGCTTATATTACTTCCCTCCACCTGCCCCCTTCTCTCTCTCACTCTCAATCTCTCTCTCTCTCTCTCTCTCTCTCTCTCTCACTCTCTCTCACTCTCACACATACACACACACACACACACACACACACACACACGTCTAGAATGTCCTTCTCAATTTTCCTTCCCAGATAACATTCCCTCATTTTTTTTTTTATAAAGACTCAGGTCAGTTCTTATTTCCTTCAGAAACCCTCCCTAATGGCCCTAGTCTCAGACTGGTACCCATATTTTTTTTCTCATTCTTAATATATTGAATTCTAAACTACCTACTTCTATGATTCCTTCTCTAAACTATAACCCTGCATGGTCAGGTACTTGATTTTATGTACCTTTGAATCCCTCATACTTAGGTCAGGGTCTGGAACACTGCTGCACATAGTGACTGTTCACTGCATAAATACAGATGAAGGGGATGGATGAATAGTAGATGGATGTACTTAAAAAGTAGGTAAATTCCAGGATTCTGTTTCCAATCTTGGTGTGATAGTTGATTTTATGTGTTAACTTGACTGGGCCAAGGGATGTCCACATAGCTGGTTAAACATTATTTCTGGGTGTGTCTGTGAGTGTGTCTAAAAGAGATTACCATTTCAATTAGTGACCTGAGTAAGGCAGGTCATGTGGGTGGGTGACATCCAATCTGCTGAGGGAGTGAATAGAACCAACAGGTGGAGGAAAGTTGAATTCTCTCCCTGCCTGACTGCTTGAGCTGAGTCAAAGGCCTCCTCTTGCCCTCAGTGCTGCTGCTTCTTGGGCCTTCAGACTCAGGCTGGCATCGACATCATTGGCTCTCCTGCTCTTAGGCCTTCAAACTACATCACAGTCTTTCCTGAGTCTCCAGTTTGCAGACAGCGGATGATGAGATTCACAAGAAGCCAATACCTTATAATATATTCTGTATAAATAAGTAGGATATATATATAATTTATTATAAGGCATATATATAATTTATTATAAGATATATATGACATATATATTATATATATAATATTATATATGTATGATAAATATATATAGGTTCTGTTTCTGGAGAACCCTGATGAATATACTTGGCAAGATGTTATTTTCTTTAATTTTACAGAAGAAGTTCCTGTGCCACAGAAAGGCAAACATCACACAACTAACACTAACCTTTAAAACTACAATCAGAGCCCTTGTTCCTAATATAGTGCTCATTCCTCTGCCCTTTAGCACCTCTCAGCGACTAAATAACCACTGATTCTTGAATCCTGAATTGCCTAGACTTCTAATTCTACAACTCAAAAGAACCTAAAAGAAAATTCATCCTACCACATCCCCTATTTTCCTTTTTAGTAAATAATTAAGAGCTAGGAGTGGTCAAGTGACTCGACACCTCATTCATCCTTCAAAATCCTGCTCAGTCATAATCACTATTGTCGTCATGTGTAAATGGAGAATGACAGTGATCGATGCTATGGAGAAGTAGGCGGTATAACAAAAGCCTATGATACAATAAAGAAAACTAACCAAATCAGAAGTCTGATGATTAGCTAATTAATCATTCAATAAATATTCATTGAATAAATACTATGTACTAGAGACTCTCAAGTGATGAGTACATAACAGTAAGTAAACCATCTAAATCCCTGCTGCATGGAGCATACATTTCAGTGGGAGAGAAGAGACAATAAACACAAGGAAAGAGATGCTATCTTGGAGAATGATGTAACAGACATTAACTGGCAAATAGAAAAGAGTACTCCAAAATAGAAAGAACATAGACAAGATCCCTGAGGAGTGTGAGGTCATAGAATGTATGAGGAACTGGAAGTTTCCAGTGATTCAAACATGAAGATAAGAGTGTTGCAAAAAGAGACCATGAGACCACAAAAAGAGTCTCAGATTATGCTGGGCCTTGAAGGTCATGTTGAATTTGGATTAGATCCTTGGTGCAAGAAAAATCACTAATGACTTTTAAACAGGAAATAGCATGAGTAGAGGAGAGAGAGAGAGAATGTGTGTGTGTGTGTGTGTGTGTGTGTGTGTGTGTGTGTGTGTTAAATATCTGACCACCCTATAGAAAATTATTAGTAAGGGAACAGCAGTAACTCTGGAGAGGTAAGTTAGGAAGATCTTCTTATTACTCAGGGGAGTGATAATGGTGGCCTAAACTTGGGGCGGTGGGGGCAAGGAGAGATGAAGTTAGTGCCGAAGGAAATGTCAGGGTTGACATATAAGTTTCTGTCTTGAGCATTTAGGTAGCCGACTATGCCACTTAATGAGAACAATAACATTGCAAGACGAACATATTTGGAATAGGAAGTTAGGAGTCCAAGAATTACATTTTGACATGTCATGGTCAAGATGCTCATGAAGCATCAGAGTGGAGGTAGTAGGTAATCACTGGATTATATGAATCTCTAGTTCACAAGACATTGGGGCTGGAAATTTAAGCCTAAGGAATCTTGAAATATGTAGAGAATATCTGAAGCCACAGGAGTGGATCAGCCCCCCAAGGAGAGGCCAAGATGCGAAGAAACTAAGGAACCCGAACATGAAGAAGAGTCAGCAAAGGAGACTGAGAAGTAGAAGCAAAGGAGTAAAAGAGGAAATTGTGATATTATAGAGGCTAAGGAGTATTGAATACTGCTGAGATTTCAAATAAGGTGCTGGTTTAAGATGATTTATTTTGTTTGTAACAAGATGCTTATTGAGCAAGGTGCTTATCAAAAGCAATTCTAAGGAAGCAAGCCAGATAGAATGGGTTGAAGACTGAATGGGAGGTATGTCCAGACACCATGTATTACAATTTTCTTTTTGAGGAGTTGGCTCTGAAAGAAAGTAGTTTCTATCACAAACGTGCTTAAATGATGAATTTTGGTTTTTCATTGACGGTCTATCCATGTTGCTGGGCTTGAAACTTCTTAACATCAGGCAGTACATCTTTCTTATTTACTTCTATATATTCAAGACCTAACACATTTCTCAGTTCACAGTAAAGGTTAGTAATATTTGGCAAATAAATGAATAAAAATGAGTAAACAAGGATTTATAGAGTATCTTGGACAATTGTTTTAAGGAAAATGATAAGGTTGCATTTAGA
Organism: Panthera uncia; assembly: GCF_023721935.1. Taxonomy (NCBI): domain Eukaryota; kingdom Metazoa; phylum Chordata; class Mammalia; order Carnivora; family Felidae; genus Panthera; species Panthera uncia. Next base: position 65,789,263 of record NC_064807.1, read on the forward strand.
ATATATTTATGACATTGGAAGTTAATTTGTTGGGAGCAACTATATTGTCATGCTCTGTCACTGTCAGGGAGAGACTGTGGTCTTAAAAAACCATAATTCCTACTCTGCTATTTTTTGGAAAAGAATTCCACTGTGACTTGTTTTGTTGAACCTTGCCTTTTCATTGTCTTCAATACTGTTGCCTTAATTCCAGCCCTTATTACTCTTCATCTATTCCAATACAGTGTTTAAGTGTTCTAGGCATTGCAATCCCTTGGAAACAGTTTGTAAATCAAAATCAAAATAACACCACACTATAAAACCCAAAGTTTATGCAAATACTGATAATAAAAGAAAAGTTCTCTATATTTCACTGCTTGCAAAATTCTGGAGAAATCATGCAGGTGACAAGGCTAATTCACCCCTGCATTGTTGGAGCTTTAAGCATGAGTTTAACCCACCTACTGAGGAATTCATTATTCCTCCAGGGTAGCTTCTCTCTAGTTCACCCTCTTCCAAGGGATCTTAAAACACAGATGTGATCTTTTCAAGTGAAATCCTTCATTGAGTCCTCATGACCTATATGACAAAATTCATTCTCTTAGCCTGGCTTATAAGATTTTTGGTTTTATGACTCCTAAAAAGTCCCTGGTCACACCCATTGTCACATTGTGGCCCAGCCATTCTGGATTATTTGTAGTTTTCTGAGCACCTCTTGGGATCCCACAGTTTCACACATTTTCACGGCCTGATCTCTCTGCCTGTAATATCTCTCTCCTACTTTATCCAACTAACTCTTCCATCTCTATAGACACAACTAAAACTTACTTGCTCTTCTAAGCCTTCACACGGACTTGGTTACATGCCGTCTCTGTGCAACTGCAGCACACCCTAGTTTTGCCTAATCTACACACTGTATTGAAACTGACCTCATCTCTCTCTGGCACAACTCCTCCTAATGACATTTTTTGGACTTTTTCATGAGCTCTACATGAGTTGTCCCATATGATTCTCACAAGAACCCTATGAAATGCATACTATAATATTGTATTTCATGTATGACAAAATTAAGACCTAGTGACTTGCCCAAGGTCACACAAATATCGAGAGATTAGAGCAGATATTCAAACCAGACTCTCTGACACTGGAATATAGTTGACTCTTGAACAATGTGGGGGTTGGGAGTGCCAACCTTCCAGGCAGTCAAAAGTCCGCATACAACTTTTAACTCCAAAAACTTAACTACTAATAGCCATCTCTTGACCAGAAGGCTTACTTATAAACAGTTGATTAACATGTATTTTGTGTGTCATATGTATTATATGCTGTATTCTTACAATAAAGTAAGCTAGAGAAAAAAATGTTAAGAAAATCATGAGGAAGAGAGAATACATTTACGGTGCTGTACTGCATTTATGGGAAAAGAATCCATGTAAAAGTGGACCCATGCACTTCAAACCTGTGTTGTTCAAGGATCCAGCCTCACTTATCTTAACCCACTACACTAGACTGTGCGCTTCTTGAGGGCAAGGAGTGAACCTCACTCATCTTTAAATTCCCAGATCTTTGCACTAGTTTTGGAACAATGAGAAGTTGGTAATATGAATATTCATTATATGAATAGAATGAATAAATTATTATGATTGATTTCTCTTATCTCCTAGACATTATTAAAAAATTAGATTATGTGCATTTTTATTTTTCCTATAGTGTTCTAATGAGAGAGTTTAAAATAAAAAAGAGTCTAGCATAAATCAAAAGGATAGAAGCATTTCCAAGTGGATAAGAGATTAGATTTGGTTGGTTTCATGTCAAGAGCTTGAATTAGGGCCAAGGGAAGAAAGCATCAGGGAAATAGTTCTTACTGGGACTTAAAATATTCTAAATTCCAGAGCTATGTAAAGATGCAGTGGGCTGCCCAGCAGGGTGATGAGGTCCCCGTTCCTGGAAGGTATACAAGCAGAGGCTGAAGGACTATTTGGCAAAATGTGTTGGAGGAATTTCAATAATCTAATGAGGCATTTTATTGGATGACCTTGAAACTCTTTTCCATACAGAAATCCTATGAGTCTATAAAATAGAAAGGTGAGGAGGAGAGGGAATGAACTAAAATCTGAACAGTTTGGGTGACTGTTTTAATTTTCCTGTTGGTGTAACTGAAAGTCTAAATTTGTGGAAGAGCAACAGTTGCTAGAATTTATCTACCAAATGAAAGAGAGCAGGCAGATGGGAATCAGCTAATTGAAAGACGTGCTCCAAGGTATCAGTTTTGCCCTGGTCTTCTTATACCCTTGAACCTCATCATTTCTACCGCCACCTGACTTTCCTGTGAGTGATGGATTTTTGTAAATTGTGAACACAAAGAACTAGAAATGGGTACCCCCTCCAATGGGCCTGGTTTGAAAGCGAAAGGGACAGAGGGAAACTTCTCCAGAAGAGGAGAAATGGAAGAAATGCAGGGGAATCTCATGCTGGCTGGTGGGGCAGAATGAGAATAAGTTCTCCACTTCCATACAAGTACAGAATTAAGGATGATGGCATCTCATTAAGGGATGAACACCTTCACCCTGGTCTTATGGGAGAAAAAGAAAAGAACCAAGAGAGACCCAAGAATGAGAAACAGCATCTGATGGGGACTTGGCGGTCTTGGCTTGCCAGGGAGGCTAAGCCTTCAAGTAAGGGCCAAGGCTGTGGCAGTGGGAAGGGAAGGCAGCTGCATGAGCAGATGCTGGAGGACCCAGCAGTAGTGCTAAGGCCTCAGCAGCAGGCAGTCGGTGAGTTTGGGAGACTTTCTAATACAGAGAGCAACCTACATTCTAGTAGCTTGACTGGTGTGGCTAAGCCAGGAAATACCTCTTTGTTACTGTTTCCTTCCTGGAGCCATAACTTATTAGCAGCCCCTTCAGGTTTTACTTAAGCAACTTGAGAAAAATCCTGCATTGTTTTTGTTTCCCTAGAGTGTAACATAGGGCCTGGGACACCATGCACTAAATCAAGATTTCTTAAATGATTGAATGAATGAATGAATGAATGAATCAACAAAGAGTAATCACTAATTTTGTAGAGGGACTAGATTCTATATTAGACACTGGATAGAGTAGGAGATGGAGTCTCCAAATGAGGAAGACAGTATCCATGTTCCTGAAAAGATGTATGTCAAGTGGGGAAGCTGGATATACATATGCTTCATACAGTGAAATAAAGGTTGATGAAGGAGAAGGAAATGCTGAGTTTACACTGAGTCTAGAAGTCACTTGCCTAAAATTCTTTATGAGTACTTTGGTATTTTGGTCACCAGAGGGTCTTTTCCTTTTTTTTTTTTTTTTTTTCTGATTATTGACGTAATAGGCCAGCATTTTGAATAATTTAGAAAATGTTAAAATGCAGGACAAATACAAATCATTAGCTCACCGCTCAGCAGCAACTTATTATTACTCTTTTGACATATTGCTTTCCAGACTTTTTCTTTGTGATTTTTCTTCATCATTGAGATCATATTGCAAGTAGAATGTTATGTTATTCTTTCCCCTCCCCCACTTACCATGTCATTAAAATATTCTTTCTAAGCATGATGTATGACTTTCTTGTAGTCTATTGTATGTCTGTACCACAAGTCATTTAAGAATCCTCTTTCTGTTGGACACCTGGTTCTTCAAATTTTTAATGTTATAAACATTAGACTGGATTCCTAGGAAAGCAATTCCCAGTCAAAGGGCAGAAATTACTTTTACAGTTCGTGATGTGCCTTGCCTAAGTGCCCTTGTCTTAGTACATTTGGGCTGCTATCACAAATTACCACAGAGTGGCTTATGAACAACAGAGCTTTATTTCTCACAGTTCTGGATGCTGGAAGTCCAAGACCAAGGTGCTGGCAGATTTGGTATCTGGTTCACAGACATCTGTCTTTCCTCACACGGCAGATGGGTTGTAGGGAACTCTCTGGGGCTTCTTTTACAACGGTGGGTGCTAATCCTATTCGTGGGGGCTCCACCCTCATGACATACTCACCTCCAAAGTCCCCACCTCCAAATACTATTACACTGGGGATTAGGTTTCAACATATGGATTTTGGAGGGACATAAACATTCAGTCTATAGCAGCCGTCCAGGATGATTGAACCAATTTATGTTCTCCCTGGCTCTCATCCACCTTACTACATTTAAGGGTATTTTTTTTTTAATTCCAGTATAATTAACATACAGTGTTATATTAGAGTAGGGGTATTTTTAAATTCTGTCGTGGCATTGGGTTGTTGTCAGAGTTTTTCCTAGTTCTCTGCTAGAAGGGAAACCAGAGTAAATAGCTACATTGAAATGTATACCTTACGACTTTCTCAAATTACCAAAATATTAGTATAATGACTAGCTGGAACTGGCAAGTATTGAGATGGTGACTCTTACTTTGTTGATGGCAAGATAAAATTATGTGGCACTTTCAAAAAGATAATTTGGGAATACTTTTTAACAAACATCAATGCCCGTGTAATTTAATGTTTGAAAACCCCTCCCAAGAAAACAATCCAAAGAAAAGACAGTTATTTTCATCAAGGGGACTTAATGCAAAAAATGTTACTACTTTTGTAAATATCCAATCTATAAGGGAATGTGTAAGTAAATCATGGCATATCTTCTCAATTAACTTGTGATGCATGCATTTTATTTTTTATTTTTTTATTTTAATTACAGTCTATTTACATATAGTGTTATATCAGCCTCAGGTGTACAATATAGCAATTCAACAATTCTATGCATTACTCAGTGCTTATCATGATAAGTGTGCTTTTAATCTCCTTTACCTATTTTGCCCATCCCCTCCACCCACCTCCTTTCTGGTAACCATCAGTTTGTTCTCTATACTTAAGAGGCTGTTTTTTGGTTTGTCTCTTTTTTTCCCCTTTGTTCATTTCTTTTGGTTCTTAAATTCCACATATGAGTGAAATCATATGTTGTTTGTCTTTCTCTGACGTGTTACACTTAGCATTGTACTAGATCCATCCATGTTATTGCAAATGGCAAGCTTTCATTCTTTTTTATAGCTGAATAATATTCTATTGTATATAAATACTACATCTTCTTTATCCATTCATCTTTTGATGGACACATGGACACTTGGGCTGTTTTCATAATTTGGCTATTGTAAATTTGCAAAAATCACAGGAGTGCATGTATTTTTTTCAAGTCAGTATTTTTGTATTCTTTGGGTAAATACCCAGTAGTGGAATTACTGTATCATTTGGTAATTCAATTTTTCGTTTTTTGAGGTACCTGCACACTGCTTTTCCTAGTGGCTGCACAAGTTTGCATTCATACCAACAGTGCATGATTGTTCCCATTTTCTCCCATGTCCTCACCACCACTTGTTGTTTCTTGTGTTTTTTATTTTGTCTGTTCTGACAAATGTGAGGTGGTATCTCATTGTGGTTTTGATTTGCATTTCCCTGATGATTATTGATGTTGAGCCCCTTTTCATGTGTCAGCCATGCGTATGTCTTTTTTGGAGAAATGTCTGTTCATGTCTCCTGTGCATTTTATTTGAATTATTTTGGGTTTTGGGGTGTTGAGTTTTATAAGTTCGTTATTATATTTTGGATAGTAGCCCTTTATCAGAATGTCATTTGCAAATATCCTCTCCATTCAGTAGGTTTTTAGTGTTATTGATTTTTCTCCTTTGCTGTGCACAAGCTTTTTATGTAGTTCCAATAGTTTACTTTTGCTTTTGTTTCCCTTACCTCAGGAGACATATATAGAAAAATGTTACTATGGCTGATGTCAGAGACATCTTCTAGAATTTTTATGGTTTCTGGTCTCACATTTAGATCCTTAATCCATTTTGAGTTTATTTTTGTATGTGATATAAGAAAGTGGTCCAGTTTCATTCTTTTGCATGTAGCTGTCCAGTTTTCCCAACACCATTTGTTGAAGAGACTTTTTCCCGTTGCATGTTCTCTTTTCCTTTGTTGAAGATTAATTGAACATATAATGATGGTCTTATTTTGGGGCTTGTTCCATTGATTTATGTAGCCATTTTTGTGCCAGTATTATACTGTTTTGATTATTACAGATTTGTAATATCTTGAAATCTGGGATTTTGATACCTCCAGTTTTGGTCTTCTTTTTCAAGCTTGCTTTGGCTCTCTGGGATCTTTTGTGGTTCTGTACAAATTTGGAGATTATGTATTTTAGTTCTGTGAAAAATGCTGTTGGAATTTTTATAGGGATTGCATTAAATCTGTAGATTTCTTTTGGGCAGTATGGGCATTTTCACAATATTGATTCTTCCTGTCCATGAGCATGGAATGTTTACCACTTGTTTCTATCATATTGTATTTCTGCCATCATTGACTTATACTTTTCAGATTACAGGTCTTTCATTTCTTTGGTTAAGTGTATTTCTGGGTATTTTATTATTTTTGGTGTAATTATAAAGGGGATTGTTTTCTTAATTTCTCTTTCTGCTCTTTCATTATTAATGTATAGAAACGCAATGGATTTCTGTATATTGCTTTGTATCTTGTGACTTTACTGAATCCATTTATTAGTACTAGTAGTTTTTTTGGTGGAGTCTTTAGGGTTTTCTATATAGTATCATGTCATCTGCAAATAGTGAAAGTTTTACTTCTTCCTTACCAATTTGCATACCTTTTATTTAGTTTTCTTGTCTGATTGCTATGGCTAGGACTTCCAACAGGACTGGTTTTAAAATGGTAAGAGTGAACATCGTTGGCTTATTCCTGATCTTAGGAAATAAGCTATCAGTTTTTTCCCATTGAGTGTGATGTTAGCTGTGGGTTTTTCTTAGAAGGCCTTTATTATATTAAAGTATTTCCCCTCTAAACCTACTTTGCTAAGGGTTTTTATTATGAATGCATATTGTATCTTGTCAAATGTTTTTTCTCTTGAAATGATCATATGGTTTTTATCCTTTCTCTTATTATTGTGATATGTTAAATTAATTGATTTTCAAATACTGAACTATGCTTGCATCCCAGATATAAATCCTACTTTATTGTGAATGATTTTTTTAATTAATTAATTAATTTATTTTTGAGAGTGAGAGCACAAATGGGGGAGGGGCAGAAAGAGAGAGGGAGACACAGAATCCAAAGCAGGCTCCAAGCTCTGAGTTGTCAGCAGAGAGCCTGATGCGGGGCTTGAACTCACAAACTGTGAGATCATGAACTGAGCTGAAGTCAGATGCTTAACCAACTGAGCCACCCAGGCGACCCAATGAATGATTTTTTAAATGTATTGTTGGATTCTGTTTGCTAGCGTTTTGTTGAGGATTTTTGCATTTATGTTCATCAGAAATATCGGTCTATAGTTCTCTTTTTTTTTTGTAGTGTCTTACTGATTTTGGTATCAGGGTAATACTGGCCTTATAGACTAAATTTTAAAGTTTTCCTCCCTCTTCTTCTTAAGCCTGGAATAGTTTAAGAGGCACGGGTAATAACCATTTTTATATGTTTAGTAGAATTTACCTGTGAAGCCATCTGATCCTGGACTTTTGTTTGTTGGGAATTTTTTTGATTACTAAATCAGTTTCATTGCTGGTAATCAGTATGTTCAAATTTTTTATTTCTTTCTGATTCGGGTTTAGGAGGTTACGTTTCTAGAAATTTATCCATTTCTTCTAGGTTGTCCAATTTGTTGGCATATAATTTTTCAAAATATTCTCTTATAATCCTTTGTATTTCTGTGGTGTCAGTTGTTATTTCTCCTCTTTCATTTCTCATTTTGTTTATTTGAGTCTTCTTTCTTTTTTTCCTTGATGCATCTGGCTACAGATTTGTCAATTTTGTTGAACTTTTCAAAGAATCAGCTACTGGTTCCATTGATCTAGTCTATTGTTTTTTTAGTTTCTATTTCATTTATTTTCTAATCTTTAGTATTTCCTTCCTTTTACTGTTTTTGGGTTTTGCTTCTTCTTCTTTTCTTTTCTTTTTTTTTTAATGTTTATTTATTTTTGAGAGAGAGAGAGAGCGAGGGAACGTGCAAGCAGGGGAGTAGCAAAGAGAGATGGGGACAGAGAGGATCCAAAGCACTGACAGCACAAGAACATGACCTGAACCAAAATTGGATGCTTAACTGACAGAGCCATCCAGGTGCCCCTTTGTTCTTTTCTAATTTCTTTAAGTCTAAGGGTAAGTTGTTTATTTGAGATTGTTCTTGCTTCTTGAGGTAGGACCATATACTTCTCTCTTAGGACCACTTTTGCTGCATACCAAAAATTTTGGACCATTTTAATTTCATTTTCATTTGTCTCCATAAGTCTTTTTTATTTCCCATTTGATTTCTTGGTTGGCGTATTCATTGTTTAGTAGCATATTATTTAACCTCCATGCATTTGTGTTCTTTCCAGATTTTTTTCTTATAGCTGATTTATAATTTCATAGTGTTGTGGTTTGAAAAGATGCATGGTATGACTTCAGTCTTTTTGAATTTTTTGAGACTTGTTTTGGAGCCTGTGATCTGTTCTGGAGAATGTTCCATGTGCACTTGAACAGAATGTATATTCTGTCTTTTTAGGATGGAATGTTCTAAATAGATCTGTTATGTTAGGTCCTTCTGGCCTAATGTATCATTCAAAGCCATTGTTTCTTTGCTGATTTTGTGTTTGGATATCTATTCATTGATGTAAGTGGATAATACTATTATTGTATTGCTATTGATTACTTCCTTTATGTTTGTTATTAGCTGCTTTATGTATTTGGGAGTTACCATTTTGAGTGCATAAATATTTACAATTATTATATCTTCTTGTTGGATTGTTCCTTTTATGTTTATATACTGTCCTTCTTTGTCTTTTGTTACAGCCTATGTTTTAAAGTCTATTTTGTCCATTATGAGTATTGCTACCCAGCTTTCTTTTCAATTCCATTTCCATGATAAACGCTTTTCTATCCCATCACTTTCTATTAAAATTTTTCTTAAGTTTATTTTGAGAGAGAGAGAAAGAGAGCATGAGCAGGGGAGGGGCAGAGAGAGAAGGAGAGAGAATCCCAAGCAGGCTTCATACCATCATGTGGAGCCCAGTGTTAGGCTTGAAGTCACAAACCACGAGATCATGACCTGAGCCGAAATCAAGAGTCAGATGCTTAATTGACTGAGCCACCCAGGCACCTTTCCATCCCTTCACTTTCAATCCACATGTGTCTTTAGATCTAGAATAAGTCTCTTATAGATGATGCATGCATTTTGAAATATTGGATCTTTATGGAAATATGAGAAAACAATAAAATTTTACCTAACTTTAATTACAATTAAATAAATATGATGTCATTAGATGGGTAGAATGGAAAGGGCTAAAAAATAGAAAAAAAATATAAAAGTTGATGAATACAAAAGTAAATTCTGCATTTATAATATATATATTTTTGGAGCGCCTGGGTGGCTCAGTCAGTTAAGTGTCCAACTTTGGCTTAGGTCATGATCTCATGGTTCGTGAGTCTGAGCCCTGCAACAGGCTCTGTGCTGGAACCTGGCTTGGAGCCTGGAGGCTGCTTCAGATTCTGTGTCTCCCTCTCTCTCTGCTACTCCCTGGCTCATGCTCTGTCGATCTCTCTCTCTCAAAAATAAATCAACATTAAAAAATTAACGTATATACTTTTAATTGCAGGTAACATCGAACAGTTACATATTTCATAAATTATCTCTGCCATATGCAAAGCACTTTACATGTACTATTTAGACTATTTCTCCTGACATCTCTATTAGATTCTTACTCTCACTGTATCTATTTAAAAGAGGATGGAATTGAGGCTCAGAAAGATAAAGTAACTTCTCTAAGGTCACCTAGCTAGTAAAAGGCAAAACACGTGCTCAGATTCAATTCTCTGTAACATAAGTGCTGCTTTTTAACCATCACACTGTGTTGCTTGAATTCTTTTTTTTAAGCTGATAATTTTTTTTATTGTGGCAATACAGTGTTGTTAATGTAATTTTTCCAAATTTATCTCTTTTTTTGTCCCCTCTTTATTTTTAGCTCTAGAAAGTAGTGATTTCCCTTTCCATCCCAAAGTAAAATGGTCTCCTAACTAAAAGGCATATAGTTGATGTCTTCAGGGTGAGATCAAGGTCACAAGTAATATGAGATCTTTCTATATGACCTCAACCTGAGAGAGCCAAGGAAATCATATAGCAGTTTGTTTTTCAAGTTGCAGCAAAAACCCCACCATTCCAGTCAGTTGAAGGAGGATTCCTCCAGGCCTGGAAGAACTTCACAAAGATTGTGAAGAATGTGTTTGGCAAGAGAGTCCCTGGCCTGAGTAGCTAATTTTTAGGGAGAGGGAAGGAAATCCCAGATAAAACTGCAAGAGCAGATGTCACAGAGGACAATAGGTATGAGAAAAAGAAGTAACGTAGTGTGAAGTATCACAGGAACTCTCAGATAAAAATATGTTCAGAAATAAGTCCTTTAGCCACCCTCCATACATGCCAACACATTCAGGACAAAGATCAATCAAAAGAAGGAAGAAAGCACAAAACTGTCAAAATTTCACAGGTATCAGGGCAATTTGACAGAGTGGGGATCAAGGATGAAAAATGACAATTGAAAGTCACGTATATTTTAAAGAAATAGAAATATAGGAAAAGATAGAGGAAGAGATGAAGAAGTAGCGTGTGTCTGGACAGTAATGAGTACTAAGGTAATTTAGGACCTGAACTAGGGTGAAATGAAAGAGAAAAGGAGAGAGGAACTAACGTGATATTGACATGGAACTATAGCACCAACCACCTGGTGAGAGGGAAGAAACTGATGGTGCTCTCCTGCAAAGGGTACAAAGCTGGCCCAGGCCTTTGGGAGCCTGGGGAACTCTATAATTTCTCATGTCTCCTGAGAATCTCCATTTTTAAAAAGCCAATCAATGATACTTATTTGCAACCTTTTTTGATTTCACCTCTCAAAAGATCAAGAGAGTAACACAAACAATAACCACATCAAATTCAGCTGGGAGCAAGAGGGAAAACATTAATATCAAAGTAGATTTGATATAGAATTGGGGAAAGTGACTGTAGTCCTATATCCCTGAGGCTCAAAAATGGCTTTTTGAAAAGTTTTAGAAAGTAGAACTTGTCATCTGAGAAATGGAAGGGTCAAAAATGAAATGCTGTCCTAAATATTAAAATGGAAACTGGCTTCAAGTCTTATCCCAGTCTGTCCCAAATTTCTACTAGAATCCCCATAAAAATATAGATGTAAACTGACATACATTAATACATAAATACATACATAAAATATATTTCTAGGCTCTAGTGGAAATTTCACTTATATAACAGCTTGTGAACCCAGATTAGGAGATGGAAAATGGTGGGCTGTCCATGTCACAGAAAGGCAGAGCAAAGGTGGGAAGGCACACTGTGTCTATTGCACCACTGCCTTCTGGCCCAGAGATATGGAGATCATATAGAAATTACAAGCTTATACTCAGGAGCAAATGGATATAACCCCATGCTATCAAGTTGTTATTTGGTCAAGGCATTAACTTTCTAAGTCTTCTTTTTATCATCTGCAAAATGGGGTTCCTATAGTACTTCCCTTAAAGAGTAGCCATAATGATTAAATTAAAAGAGCTAATTTAATGCAAAATTCTAAGCACAGTGCCTAGAACATAGTAAACATTCAATAAATACTTATTATTTTTACTTCATCTTTTTGAAAACTTGATATCCCAGAAAACAGGGTATTTCCCACGGTGGTGAAAAGGAAGTTGAAGGAGGAAAGGTAAGCATACATAACATCCCATGATATGGAGTTCTCTCCAACATTGTAGAGAGGGGGAGAAAAGAGGAAAAGCAGGGCTTCTGGTATAGTACAGAATTTGCAGAGGACCAGTGGATAGAAAAGGGAAAGAACTCCCCTCAGTAGATCTGCAGCAGATAAAAACCTGCTACACAGAGGGAATTGGGCTGGATTTCATGTGTATCAGCCTAATCAAGAGTTGTCAGATAAAACATAGGGAGCTAAATTATACTTGAATATTAAATGCTTTTTAAATAAAATTATCATAGTATATCCCATACAATATTTGGAACATACTGATAGTAAAAAATGCATTATTTATCTAAAATTCAAATTTAACAAGACATCGTATCTATATTTGCTAAACGTAACAATCCTAATTTACTCGCTGGCTGCAGTTGTTAGGACAAAGTTTGATTTGCAAAGAAATGGAGAGTGAATGAAGCCATAGGAAATGCATATACCCTAACACTTGGTAAATTCCTATTGAGTCAGGATCTCTCCTCCTCTTAGAATGAATAAATAAAAAATACAACAATAGCAACAATAGACAGCCCATCAAGAATTTAGCAGGAGAAAGGAAGAAAGTAATTCTGAAGATTTGTGCAACAAGACTTTGAAAATATTAACTACAGAAAGCAAAAAAGTTTAGAACTTATTTAGTATGTACAAGAAGGCTTGCATTCTGGGAGAGAAACTGACATTTTTAAAGGAGAGAAGTTTAAAAATAAAGTTAATTAAGCAATATGCAATAGATAATCTTAGTACAAAAGGTAGTTGAGGCAGAATTCCAAGGAAAGTAAAATGTGGAGAATAAAATTTAAATAATCAATTTTGGAGGCAGTCTGGAGCAGAAATGGTGCTGCAGGAAAGCAAATCAGGAAATGGGGTTGAAACTGGAGAGGCATCTTTATCCTCAGAGAAAAGGAGCAAGAGGTGAAACTAGAAAAAGATAGGTATGAGGCACAAGGAATGGAGACCAGATCTCAAACTATATGAAATCAAAATAATTACAGTGCAAACAAAAGCAAACACTCATTAAAGAAAACTTTCTCAACTTCAGATGAAGATGGTGACATAGGAGTCTCCTGAATTTCCCTCCTCCCTTGGATGAGCCAAGGAGAAATCTAGATGAATGATTCCTGAACATTAGGTAGCTGAGAAAACACCCTAGCCAAAACAGGAAAGTCTGCAACACATTCTCACCATACACCCCATCCCTGGCACAGTGTCATCCAACTTGGAGGGGATGCACAATGTCTAGTTTCTCGCTGAGGAGCAAAGAGCTTGAACCACACATCTAATGCCCCAGCTTTTAAGGCTCCCACATGAGACACAGGCCCCCAAATCGACTAGCTCTGAAAGTCAACAGGGTTTGCATTCATAAGTTCCACAAGACTATATAGTAAATGATGAATCAGTTGTAAATGGACACACAAGCACTTGTTGAGGCTCTCTGTACAGAGGGAGCAAACAAAATTGCTCATTTTCCAGTCTTTCCCTGGAAGGGTTTTGATTTCATATTGCACAAGCTGCTTCCTGGGGGTCTGGCTTCTAATTAGCACACACCTAGGTGCTGACTATGATCTTCCTTGGAACCCAAAAGAGCCAGTGGACACTTTCCCTGCTTTCTCCCGCTGGCCCATTCTAACAATAAAACCAAGTTACCATGATCTGCTTGGACTAAGCTGTCCACACTTCTGAAAATTTTATGGTCACCACCTGAGGGATGGGTCCCAAATCACATAGCTCTGACAGCCAGTGAGGCTTGCATTCAGGAGTACCACAAGACTCTAGCAAACAAAGTTTTTAAATGGATGCAGGAACTTCCCACCTCATGGATATATATATGTGGGCTCAGCATAGAGTCAGCAAGCAAAAACACCCATCTCCTAGTTTCTTCCTGGAAGAATTTTTGCATACTTTCCTAGATGCTGCTTGAGGATTTAGCTTCTAATCAGCCTATAGCTATGTGCTGACTGCAGTCTTCCAATTTGGGACACTGATGGGTTTAACACACCCTCAACTACTGGAAGTCTCTAAGAACAAGACAGCAGGTGGACAATCAAAGGTTTGAGAGACAATCAGGAACTTGGTCCAGGCTAATTAACAAGTTTGAGCTCCTACATGAGACCACTCTGTCAAGACTGAGAGGAGTGGCTCTCCAAGAGAGAGTCAAGGGAATGAGGAAATGGAAATATATTTTAATCAAATAAAATACATCAGAAACTGATCTTAATGAAATGGAGAGAAGTGATTTACCAATAGAGATTTAAAAATAACAGTTACAAAACTGCTCACTGAGATCAAGACAGCAATACGTGAAGGGTGCCTAGGTGGCTCAGTCAGTTAAGTGTCCAACTTCAGCTCAGGTTCATAGTTTGTGAGTTCAAGCCCCACGTCTGGCTCTGTGCTAACAGCTTGGAGCCTGGAGCCTACAATCTGCTTTGGATTCTGTGTCTCTCTCTGTCCTTCCCCTGCTCGCACTCTCTCTCTCTCTCTCTCAAAAATAAACATTAAAAAAAACTTTAAAAAAAGACAGCAATACATGAGCAAAGAACATTTCAACAGAGAGATAGAAAATATAAGAATACAATAACTGAACTGAAAAAAATCAATAGAAGACAACAGACTAGATCAAGCAGAAGAAAGGTTCAGCGAACTTGAACGCAGGGCAGTGGAATTCATTCAATCAGAAAAAGAAAAAAGAATGTAAAGAATAAAGATAGCTTAAGGACTTGTGGGACACTATCAATGGACCAATTATTCAAAGAAATAGTGGCTAAAAACTTTCCTAACTCAGGGAAAGAAATAGGCATACATATCCAGGAAGCTCAAAAAGTAGTTAATAAGACAAATTGAAGAGACCCACTTCAAGACACATTTATAGATACACAATATACAATGACATAAATTGTGATATAAAAACTATAATTGTAGGGGGAAAGGGGTGTAAAAAATGTAGAGCTTTTGTATGTTTTCAAACTTATCAGCTTGCTGTTAATTAGGTATTTTATGTAAACTTCATGGTAATCACAAAGCATAAATCTATATTAGATACACAAAAGAGAAAGAAATCATAGCATACCATTACAGGGAATCATGAAACCCTAGAGGAAAAGAGCAAGAGAGGAAGTAAGGAACTGAAGAACTTCAAAAACCCGCCAGAAAACAGTTTACAAAATGGCAATAGTAAGTCCATACATATCAACAATTACTGTAAATGTAAATGGCTTAAATTCTCCAATCAAAATACATATAGTGGCTGAATGCATTTAAAAAACAACCAACAATAAGACCCAAATAAAAATGTCCCATAAGAGACTTCAGCTTTTAGGACACACACACATTGAAAGTAAAAGGATGGAGAAAGATTACATGCAAATGGAAAAGGAAAGCAGAGGTAGCTGTATTTATATCAGAAGAAAAATAGATGTTAAGCCTGAAACTGTAATAAGAGACAAAGAAGGTCATTATATATAACAATGGACTCAATTGGTCAAGAGGATATAGCAGTTGTAAATATCTATGTACCCAACATAGAACACCTAAATATATACAGCAATTATTAACAGATCTGAAGGGAGAAATAGACAAGAATGCAATAGTAGGGAACTTCAATCCTCCGCTTTCATCAATGGACAGATCATCCAGGCAGAAAATCAATAGAAAACATTGGAGTTAAACTACATATTAGACCAGATGGACCTAACAGATGTATTCAGAAAATTCCATGCAACAGCAGCAGAAGCTACATTCTTCTTAAGCACACATGGAACATTCTTTAGGATAGATAATATGTTAGGTCACAAGACAAATCTTAATAATTTAAGAACATTGAAATCCTATCAAGCATCTTTTCTGAACACAGTAGTATGGAACTAGATATCAATTACAGGAGGAAACTGGAAAATTCACAAACATATTGAGACCAAACAACATGCTCCTACACAACCAATGAGTAGAAGAATAAACCACAAGGTAAATAAAATGCCTTGGGACAGATGAAAATGGAAACACAACATACCAAGACATGAGATGCAACAAAAGCACTTCTAGGAGGAAAGTTTATAGTGAAAAATGCCTACATTAATAAAAAAGAAAGATCCCAAATAAATAACCTAACTTTACACCTCAAGGACCTAGAAAGGCAATAACAAACTTAGCTTAAAGTTAGTAGAAATAAGGGAATAACAAAGATCAGAGTGGAAATAAAAGAAATACTGGAAAGGATACATAAGATCAATGAAAATGACTAATTTTTTCCAAAGGTATACAAAGTTGAAAAACCTTTAGCTAGACACTCTAAGGAAAAAAAAAGACTCAAATAAATATAATCAGATATGAAAGAGGAGGGGTGCCTGGGTGGCTCAGTTGGTTGAGTGTCTGACTCTTGATTTCAGCTCAGATCAGGATTCCAGGGTTGTGGGATCAAGCCCTGTGTAGAGCTCTGCATTGATCATGGAGCCTGATTGAGATTCTGTCTCCCTCCCTCTGCCCCTATCCCCTGTTCATGCATGCTCTATCTCTCTCTCTTTCTAAAAGAAAATGAAAATTAAAAAATGAAAGAGGGGACATTATAACTGAAAACAGAAATTTGAAGGATCAAAAGAAACTACTATGAACAATTATATGCCAACAAATTAGATAACCTAGAAGAAATGAATAAGTTCCTAGAAACGTAACCCACCAAGATTGACTCATGAAGAAATAAGAAATCTGAACAAACCAATTACTAGTAAGGAGATTAAATCAGTAAGCAAAAATTTCTCAACAAAGAAAAGTCCAGGACTAGATAGCTTCTACCAAATATTTAAAGAAGAATTAATGGGAAAAGATGTTTGCAAATGACATATCGGACAAAGGGCTAGTATCCAAAATCTATAAAGAGCTCACCAAACTCCACACCCGAAAAACAAATAATCCAGTGAAGAAGTGGGCAGAAAACATTAATAGGCACTTATCTAAAGAAGACATCCAGATGGCCAACAGGCACCTGAAAAGATGTTCAACATCTTTGAACATCTCATCAGGGAAATACAACGTTGCTCCTCATCAGGGAAATACAAATCAAAACCACACTCAGATACCACCTCACGCCAGTCAGAGTGGCTAAAATAAACAAATCAGGAGACTATAGATGCTGGCGAGGATATGGAGAAACGGGAACCCTCTTGCACTGTTGGTGGGAATGCAAACTGGTGCAGCCAGTCTGGAAAACAGTGTGGAGGTTCCTCAAAAAATTAAAAATAGATCTACCCTATGACCCAGCAATAGCACTGCTAGGAATTTACCCAAGGGATACAGCAGTGCTGAAGCTTAGGGGCACTTGTACCCCAATGTTTATAGCAACAGTTTCAACATAGCCAAATTATGGAAAGAGCCTAAATGTCCATCAACTGATGAATGGATAAAGAAATTGTGGTTTATATACACAATGGAGTACTACATGGCAATGAGAAAGAATGAAATATGGCCTTTTGTAGCAACGTGGATGGAACTGGAGAGTGCTGTGCTAAGTGAAATAAGTCATACAGAGAAAGACTGATACCGTATGTTTTCACTCTTATGTGGATCCTGAGAAACTTAACAGAAGACCATGGGGGAGGGGAAGGACAAAAAAATGGTTAGAGAGGGAGGGAGCCAAAACATAAGAGACTCTTAAAAACTGAGAACAAACTGAGGGTTGATGGGGGGTAGGAGGGAAGGGAGGGTGGGGGATGGGTATTGAGGAGGGCACCTGTTGGGATGAGCACTGGGTGTTGTAAGGAAACCAATTGGAGAATAAATTTCATATTTAAAAAAAAAGAATTAATACCAATCTTCTCAAACTCTTCCAAAAAATAGAAGAGGAGGAAACACATCTAAATTCATTTTATGAGGCCAGCATTACTCTGATATCAATGCCAAACAAGGACACAACAAGTAAAGACAATTAATTATAGGCTATCCTCCCTAAGAAAGTAGATGCAAATTTCCTCAACCAAATATTAGCAAAACTTTCAACAGTACATAAAAAGAATTATACACCATGATCAAATGGGATTTATTCCTGGGATGCAAGAGTGGTTCAATATATGCATATCAGTAATTATGATATACCACATTAATAAAATGATGGATAAAATCATGTTATCATCCCAATAGATGCAGAAAAAGCATTTGACAAGATAAACATCCTTTCATGATAAAAACCCTTGAAAAATTGGGCATAGATGGATTGGTTGAAATGATTTATGGAAAGGTTTAAAACTTTACCTCTAAGATCAGGAATAAGACAACAGTATCCATTCTCACCACTTTTATTCAACATACAAGAAACCCTAACCAGCACAATTAAGTGAAAAAAATATATAAGAGGCATACAGATTGGAAGAGGAGAAATAAAATAGTCTCTGTTTGCAGTTGACATATGTTGAAAACCCTAGACTTCACCAAAAGACTGTTAGAATTAATAAACAAAGTCAGTGAAGTTGCATGTATAAAATCAACATAAAAATTGGTTGCATTTTTTTAGATTGGTTGTGGTTCTATACACTAACAATGAACTTCCAGAAAATCAGTCATGCAGTTATTAACTGCATGAAAAAGAATACAGTGACACCTGGGTGGCTCAGTTGGTTAAGCATCCTGCTCTTGGTTTCAGCTCAGGTCATGATCTCACAGTTTGTGGGTTCAAGCCCCACATCGGTCTCCATGCCAACTGTGCAGAGCTTGCTTGGAATTCTCTCTCTCTATCTCTCTCTGACCCTGCCTGCTTGTTCTTTCTGTCTCTCAAAGTAAATAAATAAATTTCAAAAAAATTAAAAACAAAAAAATAATTAAAAAATGAATACAACACTTATGAATAAATTCAACCAAGGAAGTGAAAGATCACTACACAGAAAACTGTAACAAATTGATGAAAGAAATTAGAGAAAACACAAATAAATGGAAAGATATTCCATGTTCATGGATTGGAAAAATTAATATTTTTAAAATATATATACTACCCAAAGCAGTTTATAGAGTCAATGTAATCTTTATCAAAACTCCAATGGCATTTTTCACAGAAATAGGAAAAAAAAACAATTCCTAAATTTGTTGGAACAGCAAAATATCCTACACAGCCAAAGCAACCTTTAGAAAGAAGAAAAAAGCTGAAATCATCACATTTCCTGATTTCAAATCATATTACAAAGCTATAGAATCAAAGCAATTTATTGTTGTCACAAAAACAGGCACATACATCAATGGAACAGAATAGAGACCCTAGAAATAAATCCATGCATGTATGGTCAATTATTTTTTGGCAAGGGAGCCAAGAATATACCATGGGGAAAGGACAGCCTCATCAATAAATAGTGTCAGGAAAACTGGATATCCACATGCAAAAGAATGAAACTGGACCCCATATCTTACACCATACACAAAAATCAACTCAGAATGGATTAAAAACTTGAATGTAGCACCTGAAACCATAAAACTTCTGAAAGAAAACATAGGAAAAATCTTGACATTAGTCTTGGCAGTGATTTTTTGGATTTGACACCAAAAGCAGTAACAACAAAAGCAAAAATAAACGAGTGGGACTATATCAAACTAAAAAGCTTCTGCAAGGCAAAGGAAACCATCAACTAAATGAAAAGGTAATCTATGAAACAGGAAAAAATATTTGCAAACCACATAGCTGATGAAGCTTTAATATTCATAATAAATTAGGGAACGTGTGGGTGGCTCAATTAGTTGAGTGTCTGACTCTTGGTTTTGGATCAGGTCTTGATCTCACAGTTCATGAATTTGAGCCCCACATCAGACTCTACACTGACAGCGCAGAGCCTGCTTGGGATTTTCTCTCTCACTTTCTCTCTGCCTCTCTCTCTCTCTGAAAATAAAATAAACCTTAAAAAATATTCAAAATATATTAGGAACTAAACCAACTCAGTAGCAAAAATCAACTAACTCAATTAAAAAATGGGCAAAGGACCTGAATATGTTTTTTCCAAAGAAATGACCAATGGATACATGATAAGACATTCAACATCACTAATTATCAGGGAAATGCAAATCAAAACCATAGTGAGATATCACTTCACACCTGTTAGGATTCTATTATCAAAAAGGCAAGAAAGAATAAATGGTGGTGAAGATGTGGAGACAAGGGAACCCTGTGCACTGATGATAGGTATATAAACTGGTTTAGCTACTATGGAAACAGTGTGGAGATTCCTCAAGAAATTAAAAATAGAACTGACATATGATTCGGCAATCCCCACTTCTGGGTATATATCCAAAGGAAACAAAATCCTTGTTTCAAAGATATATCTACCCTTCCACGTTCATAGCAGCAGTATTCACAATAGCCAAGGTACGGAAACAACCTAAATGTCTGCAAATGGCAATGGATGAACAGATGAAGAAAGTATGTATGTGTGTATATGTATGTATGTATATATATATATATATATATATATATGTGTGTGTGTGTGTGTGTGTGTGTGTGTATATACACACACACACATACATACATATATTTAATATATTATATTTATGTATATTTATATATGTATATATATGTATGTATAAATATATATGTATATATGTATAATGGAATATTATTCAACCTTTAAAGAAAGAAAATCCTACCTTTGTGACAATAGTAATGAACCTGGAGGACATTATGAGAAGTGAAAAGCAAGCCAGACAAAGAAAGACAAATACTGCATAGTATCACTTATATGTGGAATCTTAAAAAAAAAAAAAAAAAAAAAAAAAAAAGTCAAACTCTTAGAAATAGCAGAATTAGTGGCTTACAGGGGTCTAGGGGTGGACAAAACTGAGGGAGGTTGGTAGAAGAGCACAAACTTTCAGTTATTAGATAAATAAGACCTGAGGATCTAATGTATAACATGGTGACTATAGTTGATAACACTGTATGGTATAATTGAAATTTGCTAAGAGACTAAAACTTAAATACCCTTGCTCAAAAAGAAGGCAAATATGTGAGGTGATGAATGTATTAACTATATAGTGGGTGCCCTTTCACAATATATGTGTATCAAACCATCACATTGTATACTTTAAATATATTACATTTTTTTGTCAATTATATCTCAATAATGCTTCTTAAAAAACTCTAATACACAGGTACATAATATATATCAAAAATGATAGGGAAAAATACCTACCTATGCTGGAATATTGGAAATTCAAAATGTTTTATATAGTATATATTAATTTAATTACTATTTAATTCTTAGAGATACCTTATGAACTTATATATTTATTGTTAAGCTAAACCTTATTATTAATTATGGCAGCATAATTAGTCAAATATTTATATTGTTATACTTTTCATCTTAGAAATTTAAAATACCTAACAAATCAATAGATTGTTTAAAAAAATAATAAGGAAACTTTTTAAAAATGTTTTATTAATTTTAGAGAAAGCGCAAGTGGGGGAGGGAAGAGAAAGGGGAATAGGGGGTCTTAAGTGGGCTTTGTGCTGACAGCCCCAAGCCCAATGTGGGGCTTGAACTCATGAACCGTCAGATATGACCTGAGTTGAAGTCCGGTGCTCAACTGACTGACCCACCCAGGTGCCCCTGGAAACTTTTTAAAGCCAAAAAAACAAAGAGAATGAGAAGACAAAAGGATAGTGGCCTAAGAGGTACTTGCTGGACATTAAATGCCCTTCTAGATACTTTACCTGCATTAACTTTTTTTTCCTTTCTAAAATAACAGAAATCTATTATCTCACAGCTGTTTGAGCAGAAGTGTAAAATCAAGGTGCTCTGCTCTCTCTGAAGGCTCTAGGGGAGGATCTTTTCCTGTTTCTTCTTAGCTTCTGGTGTTTGCTGGCAATCTTTGGTGTTCCCTTGGCCTGTAGATGCATCACTCCAGTCTCTGCTTCTGTCTTCACGTGACCTTCTCCCCTGTCTGCCTGTACGTTTGTGCTGCTTCTCCTTTCTTACAGGGATGCCATTTTGGACTTAGGACCCCCTCTACCCTTACAACTACCCTATGAGGTAGGTACTATTATTAGCCTCATTTCATAGATGGGGAAACTGGAACAGGGAAGTTTTGCATCTTCGGCTTTCTTTTTAAAATTTTGTTCAAGATCATAAGCCTAGTGAAGGACAAAGCTGGGACTTCAACTGTGCCAGCCTGACTCTGTAGTGAATGCTCTTAATTCCAAAGCTATATGGTATCCAGGAAAAGCAACCCCCCCCCTTGAAATTTGCATATGCAAATTTTTAAACTTCGCTTGATTACTTCAAGACAACATCAATGTAAAGATAGCCACACCCATCAAGTTTCCTGGAAATATTTATTTTTTTCCTGGAAATATGTAAATAGACAAATATTTGAACAGACAAAAAACAACTTACAAGCATCTAAGCTGAAAACAAAACAAACAGAACAAAAGAAATTGCTTACAGAGGAACAATAATCAGAGTAACCTGAGACTTCTCTGTAATGCTAACTGCCAAAAAACAATGAAATAATCTTACAGAGTTTTGAGGAAAGCTGGATATGGGCCAAGAATTTTGTAACCACCCAGGTTGTTGCTCATGTGTGAAGTCAACAGCACTAAGACATTCCATGACAGGAGCAGGTTCAGAAAATATGCATCACATACCCTTCTTGAAATAATTAGTTGAAGATGCATGCCTGTTCTCTATGACCAAGTTAATTTAAGTTGAAAGCATGAACATGGGGAATTTGTGGCAAAAGGGGGCTAAGGAGCAATAGGAAAGCAAGTAAACATAGCCTTGGAGCATAACCTACAATGATTGGTGAAAATATGGTTTCAAAACTGAATACAAATGTCAATTAAAATTCTTGACATGGAAGGTACATGCTACACAAAAGAATAATTTATTAAACACAGTCTGGTGTGCCAAATCCAAAATTATATTTTAAGACTGAGAAGTGTTAAGTGGGAAGAAAACTCTCACTTGATTCCTCATCTAAACTGCTTGGTTGTGGAAGAATCAGAATGTCGAGTTTCATTTCTAACTTTGAGATTTAAAGAGACAGAAGTTGACGAATGCAGATCAAACTTCTATCAACCTCATCTCAGACCAATATCCTGCCAGCTTCTCTAGGTTCCAGCCAGTGTGCTTTTTAAAGAAATGTTACACTTGGTGTGTTTTTAGGATTCTCAAAGGCTTCCTTCTCCTACAGGTCTTTTCCACCTACTGTTCCCTCTGGGTGGAATGCTTCCACCTTGATCACCATCCTCCCTTTAATGAGTTAACTCCTACATATTCTTCATGTTTCACATCATGTGTAATTCTTGAGAAATCTTCCAAGACCTTCCTAAGTCAGCTGTCTTTGTCATATGCTCTCATAGAACTTCATTCCTTTTTTTGTGGAAAATTTATTGGTGTATAATCATGATTTGTAATGCACTTATTTGCAACTATTAATAATGCAGTTATTTTATTTATATCTATTTCCCCCACTACTTTGCTGCCTCACTCCAGCAGGGACTGAAGATTTTCTGTCTCTCTCTTTTTCTTTCTTTCTTTCTTTCTTTCTTTCTTTCTTTCTTTCTTTCGTGCCTAAAGTCTAGCAAAGTGTCTGCCACATAAGAGGCAGTTTGTTGAGTAAATTAATAGAAAATATAAAGCAAAACACAGTCCAAACAATAGAAGATATAAAAATAAATCCCAAAGAAGCATTAAAAAACAGAAAGCACAATGCAGATGACTGATTTACTAGTATATATTTCAGTCATGACATTCTGCATATGTAGTTTAAGTTGTCTCATTTAAAGTTAAAGACTCCTCTAAGTAAACCCACACACTGAACCTACAACATTGAACAATATGCTGCTGCATTCAAGAGACAACCTAAAATGTATGAAAATAAGAATAAAATATGGGGTGCCTGAATGGCTCATTCCTACTTCAGCTCGGGTCATGATCTCATGGTTCGTGAGTTTGAGGCCCACATCCAGCTCTGTGCTGACAGTATGAAGCCTGCCTGGGATTCTCTCTCACTTCTCTCTCTGACCCTCCCCACCATCTCAAAATAAATAAACTTAAAAAAAAAAAAGAAGAAGAAAATAACTTGGTGGTGAAGATATAACAATACAATAAAATATAAAGGAACAAAAGCAGAACTAGTGATAATTTCAGACAATACGGAGTTCAAGTTTTTGTAGAGGATCTTATGTAAGAAAGAAGGTAAATGGAACAATGTGTTTGTTTTAGGATACTTTAACCCATCTGTCTCAGTCATAGATCTATCATGGAGGGAAAAAGTATAGTGATAACTTATATAATATAAGGATTAAGATTATTTATATATATGTACATATATACAGTTAGTTATACACTTCATAAATAAACTAAGGTTATACCTACCAAGAAAAAGATTATTTATATATATGTACATATATACAGTTAGTTATACACTTCATAAATAAACTAAGGTTATACCTACCAAGAAAAAAATATACTTGCTATGAACACCTAATGCAATAATTAGAAAATATGATAATCAACTAGGCTAATGAAGACATACATAAAAATAGTCAAGTATTTGCAGAGGCCCCTGTTTCTATCCATAATGCCAGGTAACTAGAAATGTTTTTACAAGTATGAATTTTAAATATTCCTTAAGCTCAAAAATTTAATATTGTTCTCATTACTATTAGGACAAAGATAAATTTTACAAACTCATAAACTATTTTATAAGTGTTTAAAGAGAGAACATCCAAACAAAAACTTAAGTTCAAAGTTATTCTCAAAAAGAAATGTAACATACACATGCTGCTTTTCATAACTAAGAAAGAATTAATACTAAAGAGAACTGAAAAAATAATAATAAAAACAGAAAATATTGATGTTGTAAAATGTTTAAAATTACATATAAATCAAAGTCCTATTTTTTTTTGAAAAACATTAAAATAGAAAATCTTTGAAAAACCTAACCAGTGAATGGAGAAAACAGAAATAATTAACATTAGAAATAAGAAAAGTATTATAAGAATTCCTATGGCACAGATTTTGGTTTAAAAAAGAGAATATATGAATACATTCTACTCAAATAAAATTTGAGATTATCAGTGAAATGGAATTTGAGGAACATACCAAACTAGCTAGAGAAGAAAAAGGTGAATTATGCAATAACCATGGTAGGGTTTGGAAATTTTACTAAAGTACAAAGTAGTTCCCACAACTAACAGAAGTTTGATGAATTCTTTTTCTTTCAAAGATTGATAATTCTCACTGATAGAAATTATTCTAGAACAAATAATAAATTTAGAAGTAAAGAAAATAATTTGCTTTCTACAAGTAGGGAAAATAATTTCCCTTTTCTCCAAGTGGTTTAAATTTTGGGATACTTGTTAATATAATAGCTAACTTAAGAGTTGACCCTTCTACGTGAAAAAGTGACATGAACAAAATGAAGACCCCAGTCCATGTTCACCTTAGAAGTCATAAACCATTAGCAGTGCGTGTAATGAACAAAAAGAGAAGAGGAGAGGAACCCAAAGTAGAGAGCACCATCATTAAAGTTCTAGGAGGACGTAGGAAGCTGGATAGAAAGAAAGAAGTAACTTTTCAGTGTCTCCTCTCACAGGAATGAAGCTGCAAGATTTATACAGATTGTCTTCAAAGTTCTCCAAAACCACTCCGGAGTAGATTCTTTCCTCTCCATTTGGCAGATGAGAAATTAGACTCAGAGACGTTAGGTAACTTGCTCAAAAGTCACAAAGGTAGTGGATAGTGGACCAGATTTCTGAAGACAGGCCTGCCTAACCCCCAAATCTTTTCAAAAGGTCACCAAGGCATCAAGGTTGGGCAAAAGACAGATTGAGAAGAGAGGTCACTAGTGTAGAAACACTGCTTTTTCGAGGGGAAAGACAAAATGACATCGCTGGAGAGACATGTTCAGGGGAACATCATTTTTTGCATGTGGGCATCTTTTGAAATTTCACACTCTCTCTTCCAAGGCGAAGTCTGCTTCTTGTTAAGGCTGTCAAGTTGTTTTGTTTAAAAGGCTAATGCCTGGTACCCAACTGTGTCCCTGGGATAGCACTAAGTCAGTGCCGGTAATGGGAGATAAAGGTTTAAATTCTGAGTCCCTATAAAAGCTGTGCAAGGCCTACTTTCCCCACATCCCCATATCAAGGATCAATTCCCACAGTGCATTTTCTGAGTCTCAGTGAGATGACAAAGCTTTTGAAGTGGTACCCAAGCTTGAGAAAGCTAACAATCCTATATCCTAAGCCTTTGACCCCAGACTCCACAGGGAAGAATTATAGGAGCCTCAAGGACTCATCCACATAGTTGGAAAGTATGGCTAGAAAAATGCTGGGCCATTATACACTCTACATAGTTATAAGTATTATACCTATGATTTATCAAACATGTTCAATGATTTAAGATTGCACTAAGTGCCTCATGTTCTTTATCTCACTGAATCCTCACGGCGACCCTACATGGTGGGTATGTTAGTCATTAGGACTGTTCATAAATAATCCACTTCTTTCTTTCCAGGCATGTGGTGTGATTGCCCTTCCTTATCCTCTTTGAAGTTTCGGCTCAGCCTTGTGACTTTTTGCCAATATAATGTGAGATGAATTGACAAATGTCACTTTTGGGTAGAAGCTTTATGAGACAAATTACATTCTTTTTTCCTGTCTCACCAATTATGGTAACATATGTCAAGATGGAACCTCCATCAGACTGCATTCCCAAGTGACTATGACTAGGGCTCCCATGCTGACTTTTAGTGACTGTGTAGTAAAGACAAAAATTAAACTTCTGTTGTTTAAAACCTGTGGCAGATTGTCCTAAAGATGGCAATGTATCCTATTATACATGCTATTATATTGTGACACTGACACTCTTCCACTGAAGGGGAGGGTCTATGTTCTGCTTGAATCTGGGCCAGCCTGTGTCCATGGCAGAAGTGACACTGATCTGAGTCTAAGTTATAAATTGCATTGTAGCTTTTGTCTGTTTCCCTTGAGATACTTATCCATGGAATCCAGGCTCCATGCTGTGAGAAAACCAAGCAGACACATGGAAAGGCCATGTGTAGTTATTCCAGCCACATTCCCAGCTGAGGTCCTAATCAACAGCCAACATGAACCACTAGACACATGAGTGTGTGAGCCTTCATACTATCCCAGCTAATGCTGACTGGAGCAGAGTAAGTTATCCCCACCAAGCTCTGCCCAAAGTACAGATTTGTGAGCAAATAAATGTAGTTGTTTTAAGTTTTGGTGTGGTTCATCACAAAGCAATAGCTAACTGGAATAACCACTAGAATTTTGGGATTGTTACTGCAGCATAGTTATGCAAAATTATACCTCCTGATGGATGCAGTAGGAGTCTTAATGTTTTTCTCCATTTTACATGTGGGGAAACAGAAGTGCAATGAGATGAAATAGTTGGTTCAAAGCACACAGCCAAGGACAGACTGACCATATTAAAGAAATAGGAAAAGGGAAGTAACACTGACACTTATATGAATAAATTGCACTATACTCATTTATTTTTTATTTTTTTGTCTTTTCAAATTTTTACTTAGATTCTCATTAGTTAACATATAGTACAATATTGGTTCAGGAGTAGAATTCGGTGGTTCATCACTTACATATACACCCAGTGTTCATGACAAGTGCCCTCTTTAATGCCCTCACTTTGTTTTCTATCATTAAGAGTCTCTTACGGTTTTGGGGTGCCTGGGTGGCTCAGTCGGTTAAGTGTCTGACTCTTGATTTCTGCTCAGGTCATCATCTCATGGCTCATGGGATCATTGCACATGTCTGGCTCCATGATGACAGTGCAAGGCCTGCTTGGGATTCTGTGTCTCCATTATCTCTCTGCCCCTCCCCTCACTCATGCGCTCTCTCTTTCTCAAAAATAAATGAATTTTAGGGAAAAAAAAGAGACTCTTATGGTTTGTTTCCCCCTCTCTCTTTTTTTTTCTTTTCCCATATGTTCATCTGTTTTGTTTCTTAAATTCCACATATGAGTGAAATCATATGGTATCTCTCTTTCTCTTCCTGACTTATTTTGCTTAGCATAATACACTCTAGCTTCATCCACATTGTTGCAAATGGCAAGATTTCATTCTTTTTGAGGGCTGAGTAATATTCCATTGTGTGTATGTATATGTATATACACATACATGTATGTACATGTACACATATGTATATACATATGTATATGCATGTGTATATGTATATGTATATGTATATGTATATGTATATGTATATATACATACACACCACATCTTCTTTATCCATTCATCAGCCGATGAATCAGTTCATCAGTCGATGGACATTTGGGCTCTCTCCGTAATTTAGCTATTGTTGATAATTCTGCTATAAACATCAAGGTGCATGTACCCGGCCCTTTGAATATGTGTTTTTGTATCCTTTGGGGAAATATGTAATGGTAGAATTGCTGGATCACAGGGTAGTTCTATTTTTAACTTTTGGGGAGCCTCCATACTGTTTTTTAGAGTGGCTACAACAGTTTGCATTCCCACCAACAGTGTAAGAGGGTTCCCCTTTCTCTGCATCCTTGCTGACACCTTTGTTTCTTGTATTGTTAATTTTAGCCATTCTGGCAGATGAGAGGTGGTATCCCATCATGGTTTTGATTTGCATTTCCCTGATGATGAGTGATGCTGAGCGTCTTTTCATGTCTGTTAGCCATCTGGATGTCCTCTTTGGAAAATGTCTATTCATGTCTTTTGCCCATTTCTTAATTGGATTATTTGTTTTTTGGGTGTTGAATTTGATAAGTTCTTTATAGACTTTGGATACTAACCCTTTATCTGATCTGTCCTTTACAGGTATCTTCTCCCATTCCGTAGGCTGCCTTTTAGTTTTATTGTTTCCTTCACTGTACAGAAGTTTTTTTATCTTGATGAAGTCCCAATAGTATTTCATTTTTGCTTTTGTCTTCCTTGCCTCCAGCAATGTGTCTAGGAAGAAGTTGCTATGGCTGAGGTCAAAGAGGTTGTTGCCTATTTTCTACTATTTTGATGGTTTTCTGTCTCGCATTTAGGTATTTCATCCATTTTAAATTTATTTGTGTGTATGGTGTAAGAAAGTGGTCCAGTTTCATTCTTCTGCGTGTTGCTGTCCATTATTACCAACACCATTTGTTGGAGAAACGGTCTTTTTTCCCTTGGATATTCTTTCTTGTTTTGTCAGAGATTAGTTGGCCATTTCATTGTGGGTCCATTTCTGGGTTTTCTATTCTGTTTCATTGATCTATGTGTCTGTTTTTGCGCCAGTATCATACTGTCTTGATGACTATAGTTGTGTAATATAGCTTAAAGCCTAGAATTGTGATGCCTCCAGCTTTGCTTTTCTTTTTCAGAATTGCTTTGGCTATTTGGGGTCTTTTGTGGTTCCATACAAATTTTAGTATTGATTGTTCTAGCTCTATAAAAAATGCTGGTGGTATTTTAATAGGGATTGCATAAATATGTAGATTGCTCTCGGTAGTATAGATATTTTAACAATGTTTGTTCTTCCAATCCATGAGCATGGGATGTTTTCCCATTTCTTCATGTCATCTTCAATATCTTTTATCATTGTTCTATAATTTTCAGAGTATAAATCAAAAGATTTATTTATTTATTTTTATACCTCTTTGGTTAGGTTTATTTCTAGTTACCTTATGGTTTTTGGTGCAGTTGTAAATGGGATTGATTCCTTGATTTCTTTCTGCTGCTTCATTATTGACATGTAGAAATGCAAAAGATTTCTGTACATTGATTTTATGTCCTGCGACTTTACTCAATTTGTGTGTTAGTTCTAGTTATACTCTTTTAAATAGTAGCACATTAATTCTTAAAACAAATGTGAGGAAAGTATGGTATTTCACTCCATACTATATAGTTCCTTGGGGTTTGAGACTGTATTTTTTCATACTTTCTTTTTTATCTCCAGGATTAAGCACATTTTAGATGCACTCAGAACCTCAATTAATGTTTGATGGATTAAATTAAATTGAACTGACAGACTGAAGGTCAAGAGAGGCTTGGAGGATGCCCAGGGTTGCACAGCTGCTGACCGGTTGATCTCATAGTTAAACTCTGATATGATTCACTCCAAAGCCTGTGCCTTTTTATTTTTATATCACAGTACAGTGGTAAGGGGACTGACATGTTCTCCCATAGGTATTGGTAAGGTCCTAGCAATGTGCCCTGTGAGTGACACTGATTCTTTAAAAAGTCAGAGCAATATGGGCAATGACCCTCAGGTAGAAGAAGCAGAGATTTGGAAATTTCTGAGTTGCTCCAGCTTCTTGACAGAGTCCTAGTTCAATATCCAGCTGATCTCAACAGAGTAGACTTTGACAATAAACCGTTTACTCCACTAAGATCTATTTTCAAATAAGGTCACATTCACAACTTCTGGGTTTTAGGACTTCAACATATCTTTTTGAGAGACACAATTCATAACACTAATTATGTGGGATAACTTTTGCTATAATTATTGACCATTTGGGTATCTCCTTTTGTGGAGTACCTATTCCAAACATTGAGTCACTTTAAAAATTGGATTCTCTCTCTTTCTTATTAATTTGTGGGATATCTTTATATTTCTGGATATGAATCCTTTGCTTATCATGAAATTGTATTGAATTTTATCAAATGCTTTTTCTGAGTCTCTTGATTTGATTAATTTTTCCTTATTAAGCAACTACTGTGGTGAATTATGTGAGTTTCTAATGCTAAACCAATATTGAATTATTGAAATGAGCTCTATTTAGTTGTAATGTATTATCTTTTTCATATATCACCAAATTTGGTTTACACTTATTTAAGATTTTTGCAATTACGCTCATGAGAGAAATTAGATAATTATTTTATTTTTTAATGTTTATTTATTTTGAGAGACAATGAGTGAGCAAGGGTGGGGCACAGAGAGAGAGAGAGACAGAGAGAGAATCCTAAGTAGATTCCACTCTGTCAGCACAGACCCCCATGAGGGGCTCGATCTCACCAACAATGAAATCATGATATGAGCCAAAATCAAGAGTCAGATGTTCAACCGACTGAGCCACCCAAGTGCCCCAATAATTTTATTTTATTGTAATCTCCTTGTCATGTGTTGGTATCAAGAATATAATAACTTAATAAAATAAGTTTTTCTCTTTCTGTTCTCTGGCAGATGTTATAATTTTGTGTTATTTTTTCCTTAATGGATTATAAAAATCCATTTACACATTTATGTGTAAAGCTATGTAGTCTAGAGTTTCTTTCCTTCTTTCTTTTTCTATTTTTTTTTCTATGAGTTACTAAGAGATGTTATCACTTTATGTTTTGATTTTGTGTTATTAGGTGCATATAAATTTAGAATTCTTACATTTTCCCTTTGAATCAATTTTTTAGTGAAATATCTTTTTCTCTAGTAATACTTAGTGTTTTCAAAATGTCTTTATTTGCAATAAGTATATAGTATAGTATATTAACTATCTGTGTCTTTATATTTGAGACTTGTCGCATAATGCATGTATACTTGATTTTATAACTTAAGTGTTTAATTATAATATTTAGTACACTTATATTTAATATAACCACTGATATGTCGGAGTCAAAATATACTATCTACTATTTTTCCCTTTTAGCTTGTGACCATGATTTTTAAAATTTTTCTATTTTACTAATTATTTTTAAAATCATTGTATTTGCCTTCTCTTTGCATACATATACACTTTTATTAATTTTTACCAGTTTTCCTGCAGATTGCAATATACTTTGACTATTAATGTTTCCCTTACATTAACGTTTATCATTTCTTAAACAATACAAAGACTGTGCCCCACCGGGGCACCTGGGTGGCTCAGTAGGTTAAGTGTACGACTTCAGCTCAGGTCATGATCTCACAGTTCATGAGTTCAAGCCCTGTGTTGGGCTCTGTGCTGACAGCTCAGAGCCTGGAGCCTGCTTCGGATTCTCTGTCCCTCTTTCTCTCTGCCCCTCCCTTGCTCATGCTCGCTCACTCTCTCTCTCAAAAATAAACATTAAAAAATAAAAAAAAAAAGACTGTACCAAACTTTAGCTCCATTTTCTCCTCCTGATCTTTGTGCTGTTGTCATATACTTTACTCATGTCTCTTTTTATTGTTCCTGAATTACCTGCTTCCATTTGGAATAACATTTCTTCTGCCTGAGGAGCTCTCTTTAGTATTTCTTTTAATATAGTTTGGCTGGTGATAAATTCTTCTGATATTATTTTCTCTGAAAATATCTTTATTTCACCTTAATTCTTAATGAATATTTTTATTGGACATAGAACTTTAGATTGGTACTTATTATCTTTTAGCCCTTTAAAAATTCTGTCCCATTGCCTTCAGCTTTCTATCATTTCTGCTAAAAAGTTAACTGTAAGCCTTATTATTGTTCCTTTGAAAACAATATGCCCATGCCCCACTTGCTGTCTGTTTTCTATTTGTCTCTTTGGTTTCCAGCAGTTTTTCAATGTGTCTAGGTATGTTTTCTTTGTGTTTATCCTGCTTCGGATTCATAGAACTTTTGAATCTGTGACTTGCTGCCATTTATCACTTTTGGAAAATTCAGCTAAAAATTCTCAGCTAATATCTCTTCAAATATTATTTCTGCTCATTTCTCTTTTCTCTCCTTTTAGGCTTCCACTTGCATAAATATTAAATCTTCTCAGCATACCCCAACAATCTCTTATACTGTTCCTATATTTTCTGTTTGTCTGTGCTTCAATCTGTATATTTGTATATTTTGTGCTTCATTCTGTGTATTTTGTACTGACCTATCCAGAGGCTTAGTAATCTCTCTTTGGCTGTGTCTTATGTTAAGTTAAAGAAATCTTACTTTATTTTCAGTCTTTGAATTTTCATTTGCTTATTTATGTAAATTACCAGCTCTTATTAGAATTCTCCACCTTTGGGACACCTGGGTAGCTCAGTCGATTAAAGGCCTCACTTTTGATTTTAGCTCAAGTCATGATCTCATGGTTTCATGAGTTTGAGTCCCACATTGGGCTCTGTGGTGACTCTGCAGAGCCTGTTTGGAATTCTCTCTCCCTCTCTCTTTCTCTCTCTCTCTCTCTCTCTCTCTCTCTCTCTCTCTCTCTCTCTCTCCCCCCCTCCCCCTCCCAGCTCACGCTGTCTCTCAAAATAAATAAGTAAATTAAAAAAAAAAAAAGAATTCTTCACCTTTTAATCTATTTTGTAAAGCATAGTAAGCATAGTTATTTTAAATCCATGTTTGATAATTCTGATAGCTAGAATACCTGTAGGTTTTTTACTATTGTTTTTTTTTCCTTTGGGTCATTTGGTCCCAATTTGGCACACCTCAGAATTTTGGAATAAATGTTGGACATTTTGTTTGAAATATTGTGGAGGCATTGGATGAACTTATTTTCTTCCAGAAATAATCTTGCTTCTTTACTATTGACAGATTATTTCAGTCCCATCAGGGAATGAGATGGTTTGAGGTTGTGGATGGTCTATCAGGACCACTTCTCCTTAAAGCTAATTTTCATTTTGCCAACTCCATGAAACTAACGAAATCTCTGCTTAGCTTTCTAGCTCCTTCAAGCTGTTTTAAATTTATATATACTACTTTGACATTGGCAAATACCTCTAGAAGAAATTGCACTCAGAATGTTGGGTTCAGTTTTCTCTCTTTACCAGAATCTTATGTCAACTACTGGCTGCATTGGTATACTTGAACTCGTTTTGTTTCTCCAGTCCATTAATATTGCCGCAATATTTATTGTTCCATTTTCTTTTTTAATGCTATGTCCTCATTGCAAGTTGGCAAATGGTCCAAGGGGAAAAGTAGTAACAAGTATATATACAGTTTGCCTAAATGCTTTTTCTTTCTCTCTGGGATCTTGGTCTCTCAAGTCCTGGATTCTTTGGTTGCTCTCCCTCAAACAGTTGTTTTTTATATGTTATATATCTTTTATAGTTGTTCATCATGGGAGTGCTAGTCTGATATAAGCTACCCCTTCATAGCCAGAAGTAAAAGTTTTGCATTTAATTTTATAATACACACTTTGTACCAAATGATATATTTGGAACATTTTTCTATGTTATTGAAAAAAATTTTAAATGTAACATTCAGGGGTTATATAATGTGCCACTGTAATGAATATATCATAATTGACTACACCAGTTCCCTGAGACTGAGAGCCTTTAGGCTATTCCCAATTTTTCACTATTTCAGGTTATTACAAGGAGACCTCTGATGTTTCCCTAGATGTGATGTTTATGTTTTCTGTGTGCAAGACTGCACTTTGTGCCTGATATAACATATGTATAGATGAACAACTGCTAAAAATTGTGTGCAAGCAAATAAATAGGAAGATTATGTGAGATAAACAAATTCTACATGATCTTATCTGAAATATTAATCTGTTATTCAGAAGAAATTAGTGAATTCACTATGGGTGAAATAGTTAGGAATTTAAATCTGAATTCTATCAATTTACTTGCTGAATAACCCCGGGGAAAATTACTTAACCTTGTTGAGTGTGTTTCCTTACTTCTTGAAGACAGATGACAATATCCGTCTGACAGAGTTGCTGTAATTTTTAAAAGAAATAATTATCTATTTATGTGTCTATATATACTAGAAACTCACCCAAGAACAAGGTTCAAACATTCATTTATTCACTCATTCAGAAAAAATTTAATGTATATTTATGGCACAAGTCATTGGGGATATAGCTGTGGACACATCAAATAAATTCATGCTCATTTTATATTATGGAAGGGTTGAGATTGACAATAAATGAATAATAACACAATTTTAGGTAGTTATTAGTGCTGTGAAGAAAAATAAAGAAGGATAAAGGATAGAAAGTGATGGTGGTAATGCTGCTAATTTGAAATGGTTGCAGGAAAATTCTCTCTGAGAAGATAACTTTTAGCTGAGATTTATGAAGTGAGAAAGTAAGCCATTTAGAAATGTGAGGAAGAGATTTCCAGATAGAGGGAATAGTAAGTGTGAATGTCTGGAGTAGAGAAGCTCAACAGGTTCATGAAGCAGGTAGAAGTCCATGGGATGGAAATGGAATGAATGAGAATACCAGGAGTGAGGGCACAGAGGTACGCAGGGGATAATTCTAGTAGGTCCATATAGGCCATGATTGATGGGAAACTATTGGAGAGTTTGATCAGGGAAGACCTGTGACTGTATTATTTCATTCAAACACTCACTTTAGTTGCTGTATGAAGAACAGTCTTTAAGGACCAACATGGAAATGAGGGATATTGCCATCTTCTTTATCTTAAACCCCATATACTCAACACACTGTCTAATACCCAACCACAATTAATTGTGGTGGTTATACATATTTTTCAATAAAGAGTACTTTGGCTAGGGAATGTATGGCAGTCTCAGAATGTCGGCTTTTGAATTAGGAGCTCACCAGTGAGTATAGCACAAAGCAGAGACAGACTACTTTCCTAGATAATTGAAGTTCATTCAACAGTATTTTGAGTTCACAAGTAGACAGTACAGTGTCAGGGTTTATAAATGATTTTAAAAATGGACATCAATCAATATCCATCCATTATGGCTTTAACATTGACTGCCTGGTGAACCAACTGCAACACACAGCAATAGTTTCTCATCCTTGTGTCAAAGCCAGAAGATTAGGCTTGGTAGTAAGCCCTGACCCAGATATCTAGCTGTGAAGAAATATTAGAACACTTATGTTTTTAAATTTTCAAACTCATATTTATAAAACACTTTTTGTGAGCTAAAACAAGGAGGTTTTTTTTCTTTTAAATCTGGAAAACGTAGGCAATATCAAACTTGAGAGTCTCTGAGTCATGCCGTGTTTGGGGACACTAAATATTGAGTATCTTTCATCTCCAGAGGCATCAGGTTGGATACCATATATAGCTGTTCTTAAGTGGCTTTTGTAAAATGTCAGAGGGCTAAGAAATAGGTATTCAAGTGTTTGGAGGAATTAATCTATACTCAGAAGTACTAGGAATAATCCTCCTAATAGACTTCCTAATTCTCATCAATGGAAGGTTCTTGGCTTCTCTAGTATCTCCCACAGCATTAGTCAGTGCATAATCATTATTGGCTGAATAAAATCCCAATCAGTCATAGAGCAGAAAGGCACCAGGATCTCCAGAATATTTACCTATTTGTTCACAAACAATTTCAATATAACACTATGTTAGACAGTAGGAATATAAACATGAGAACAATTAATCTAGTGAGGGAATCAGCCATTTAAAAAATTAATTGTAGGGGTGCCTGGTTGCCTCAGTCATTTAAGCGTCTGACTCTTCATTTCAGCTCAGGTCCTGGTCTCACGGTTCATGGGATTCTCTCTCTCTCTGTCTCTCTCCCTCTCTCTCTCTGACCCTCCCCTGCTTGTGCTCTCTCTCTCTCTCTCAAAATAAGTAAACATTAAAAAAAATTAATTGTAAAAACAATTGTTTAGGTGCTGGAATAAAAGATTCTACTATAATAGAGTGGTGGTACGCAATTAAATGGAAATTCTGGAATCGGTCATGGGTACTTACCAGGACGGATGGGAAATGTTAGGCACCTACAGAGAGGGTAGGTATCCTTGTGAAAAAATAGTTTATCTTATCCTGATACGTCTGAGTTTACCTTGGGCAACAGACTCTGCTCCTACCCTCTAACCCTTCCTTACCTACTTGCTAGTTATTCTCACACATATATTATTCAAGATTAGCTTTTGAATGGTTCCATCAAGTTCCAAAAGTAAATTCCTTTGTAACTTTGGTTGACATTTTCTTAGTCCTATGCACTAATTTTAAGAATTTGTAGTCTTTTTTTTTTTAATTTTTTACATTTATTTATATTTGAGAGACAGAGTGAAAGTGGAGGAGGGGCAGAGAGAGAAGGAGACACAGAATCCAAAACAGGCTCCAGGCTCTGAGCAAGAGTTCAGCACAGAGCCCGATGTGGGGCTTGAACCCACGAACCGTGAGATCATGACCTGAGCCAAAGTCAGACATTTAACTGACTGAGCCACCCAGGCACACCAAGAATTTATAGTCTTAAAACACTTGACTTTCTCGTAGAGGAACACAATCTGCCTCCCCACTTATTTGACTCCTAATTTGTATTTCTCAGTATAGGTTTATAGGTTTTCTTTATTTTTATTCTAAACGTTTCCCATCCAGATTATTGTTAGGATTTTTTTATGACAAATTGAGTACTTTTTGAATTTGCTTCTAATGGATACTTTTTGGTATATAGGGAAGCTATAAAATAGCTATCTTATATCCAGCCACTTCATTAAACTTTCTAACAGATTACTATGACAGCTTCCTAACTGGTTGCTTCACTTCCATGACTGCCCAGCATGATTCCCTCATCCAAACACAGCTAAAGGAATTTTCTTAAAACTTCTACTCTATTTCATCATTCCACTGCTTTAAACACTTACAGGCTGTGGTAATTTTGCTAGAATAAAATATAAACTATACCATAGTCTCCAAGATCCTCAGTGACTCTGCCCTTGCCTCTCTCCCTAACCTCATCTCACATCACTTTTTCGTCTCCACTGTTTACACTCCAACTACATGAACCTTTCCTTAGTTCTCCCACAGGCCTTTGCAGATACTATTCCATCTGCCTGGATTGTTTATTTCCCTACTTATCGCATGGTTAATTGCTCTCATCTCTTATATCCATTTGGTCTTCAAATGTTTTTGATTCTCTATTGTGGGGAAAAACATTTAACCTAAATTTCCAGTATAGGTATATTCATTTACTTGAAAATTATGTATAACTACTTCTTTGCTAATATATTTTGTACAAAAATATATTTTGTACAATATATGTAAATATAGATCTATAAGAAAAACATTAAAGATAGAATAATATTTTAGGTAAACCATCATGTCATTTTATTAACAGTGCATTTTATTTATTTTTTACCTCAGCTTTGTTGAGATATAATTGATATATGACATTCGCAAGTTTAAAGTAAACAATGAGTTGAGCCGATACATTTATGTATTGTACAATAATTACCACCATAGCATTAGCTAACACCTCTATCCCATCACATAGCTACCGTTTTGTGTGTGTGGTGAGAACATTTACTCTCTTAGCAACATTCAAGTATATAATACAGTATTATTAGCTATACCCACCGTGCTGTACAATAGATCCCCAAAACTTGTTAATCTTATAACTGGAGGTCTATACCCTTTGACCAATATTTCCACATTTCCCCTACCTTCCAACCTCTGAATAGTGCTTTTTTTTTCTGAATAGTGCATTTTTTTAAAGTTTATGTATTTATTTTGATAGAGAAAGTGCGAGTGGGGGAGGAGCAGAGAGAGAGGGAGAGAGAGAGAATCCCAAGCAGGCTCTACACTGTCAGTGCAGAGCCCCATGAGGGGCTTGAACTCATGCACCATGATATCATGACCTAAGCTGAAGTCAAATGCTTAACTGACTGAGCCACCCAGGCACCCCCTGAATGGTGCATTTTTAATAGTAATTGCTAAAAATCCATATTGAAAGTCATTTTAATAATTTCTGTTTTGGAGAGCATATTTGTTATATCTATTTTTCACTATAGTTATGTTTAACTCCATAATGAAGCTAACAAAGATTTTATGCAAGGAATAGATTTGCTGTTTTCTTAATGTTCTCACCTTTACCTTATTGCTATTGTTTTCCATCCATGGTTTCTTTAGAGGAATCCTTTTTTTTTTTTTTTCAATATATGAAATTTATTGTCAAATTGGTTTCCATACAACACCCAGTGCTCATCCCAAGGCACTTGTTAATTTGGTGAATATTCATTTCTTTAACACTAAATAATGTAATCTGGAAATTTACTGAACCAGGCACTAATAAAGTGTAATGCATTACTATCCATAGAAAGAGAAAGAACAAGTGAGATGCCATTGTCTGTCCCTAGACATTGTGGATTCCATTTTCTATCAAGAGATCCAACCTACTGTATGACATGTGGTTATCTGACAAAGGATGGGCAGGAGGGGCGGAGGGAGAGAGAGATCATCAATAGATATGAAGGGTATAGAAGTAACTATTTTTAGATTTAAAAATGTTTAAATATATTTCTATATATATTTTTTCTATATCTCAGTAGATCTGTGGCACAGCATTTTGTCTGTGCGTCCCCACGCTGGAGACAACTACTTTATCAGCTTAAATGTCACCTCTTTCTATATTCTTTCCACAGCCACCTACCTAAAGCAGGTCTCACTACCCCTGCCCCATGTGCTTCCTTTATAATTATTACATACAATTTATACATATAAATTATAAATTATATGTATTTATACATATAAGTGATAATTATTACATACAATTTATACATATAAGATATATGTACAAATATGTATATTTGTATTTATATATTTACAATTATTTTCACATGTACAATTATGTGTTACTATGTTACCTTGATTTGCAAACTTCACGAGAACAGAAACAACTGTCTGTCTTTTTTCAACATTTATCTTCAGCCATCTATACAGTTCTGGGCTTTGTAAATACATATGAAAGCATGAAAGTTAGGCAGTTCTCAGCTGCAATTTGATCATACATTGATGTGATGTGAAATACTATAAAGCAAATGGCAAATAATTTGTTAATATAATGAAAATAAATTTAATTTGCAGATGGCTTTTAATTTAAATTAAGAGGAACCAAATGTATCCCTGTAATAATATTACTTTGAGTTCATTTGCTTATAAGTTTTATTTTTATTTATTTTTATTTTGAGAGAGGGTGAGGGGGGAGTGAGCGGGGGGAGGGGCAGAGAGAGAGGGAGAGAGAGAATCCCAAGTAGGCTCCACGCTGTCACATGGAGCCAACACAGGCTGTTGGCTGTGAGATCATGACCTGAACCAAAATCAAGAGTCTACACTTAACCAAAAGAGCCACCCAGGCACCCCTATAATTTTTTAAATGGAGGGAAATAAGTGGAATTTCTCCCGTTTCCAAGAGAATTGTGCATGATCACAGTTTATCTTGGTATGTCCATTCTCATCCTTACTTATCAATGAGAACTTCATCTTTCCTGCACATCATGGGACACTGTGGGTTAAGAACTGGTGATGTATGGGAGGAGAAACATATGAAGATGTACAGCATGGTGCATGATCTGATACCAGAATTGACCGAGTACTATGGAAAAGACAGAAGTGTTCCCTGATTGCTTTTTGGGTCAATAAATCTCAATGAGAAAAATGCCTGAGAAATAGACCTTAATTCCAGTCTTGCCTCTATAATTTACTAGTGGTATGACTGTACATATAGCTTTTGCGCTAGGAACCATCTAATGGGAGAGACAGGCACTTGCACAGGTAAATATACAGAATGTATTTCGTGTAATAATAAATGTAGATTGTTATAATCCAGAAGAAAAAGCACAGAAATAGGACTGGTGAACTCTGTTGTGTTGGGGGAGGGTATTGTTTGTGAGAGAAATCAAGCCTCAGGGGAAGTTCATAGGGATGAAGTCTGAGTGGTGTTTCAAAGACATTTGGGAATAGGAAAGGGCTTTGCAGAGGAAATAGTATGTGTGAAGGCAAAGAACCTGTAGCATCTCTTCTCATCGTGTGTGTGTGTGTGTGTGTGTGTGTGTCTTTATATATGATGATAAAAGAATGATGGAGAAGTTGGCAGGAAACCCTAAGTAATTCTCTGTGGTTCAAGAATAAAATAAGGGGAAGAGGGGCAGTAGATGGAGCAGGAGCGATACGGGGAGTTTAGTTCGAGAGGTCTGGAAAAATATTACTAGGTTATACATAATGAGTATTTACTCTGAAACAGGCTTTTCCATGCACTGCCTCACCAAATATGGTCCTTTTTATTATGAACTCATTCTACGGGTGAGGAAACAGGTTGAGTGGGGTTAAATGACTAGCCTAGGACCACATCCCTAGTAAATTGAGGAGCCTGGATTCACACCTGGCTCTGGGACTGTAGAGCCCAGGAGCTGATTCTCCAGAGGGGACTGGGTTAAACTAGGGCCAGCCTTTAGAACTTGCTTTGGTATGTGATGAAAGTCATGTGACACCCCCACCCCTCCTACAAATTGTAAACAAAGCAACAGAGTTCATTTTCACTTCCACCATGCCAACTTCCAGAAGTATTTTCCTACCCTGATCCCTGATCATGGACCTCTTAACCCTGTATTACAAGGGCATGTTTCTTTGTTCAGTTCCAAGTGGAGCTGGAGCCTTTCAGCCAAAGAGGAGATACCAAGTTTCTTCCCTGCAACACTATGCCTACAAACCAACTTGCAAAAAGTTCTTTTCTCCTTCCTGTTACTTAATTTGACTGACCAGGGGACGTTATATGGAGACTGAATTTATAAGCCTCACTTCCTGTAACATTCCCCACCCCACCCCCATTCCCTTGAAGGAATCAGCCTGGAGCTTGGAGCCCCCTCCCCTTGGAATCCAGGAAGCCTGAACTGCAGAAACCTATATAGAGCTCCTTCTGAATCTTGTCTTTGCACAATAGCAACCTCATTGGGTTGCAGCCCTGCCTGCAAAGGTCACTGTGTGATGAACCCATGATTAACCTTATTCTCCGATCAGAATTTTGATCTAATCTCTAGGACAGCATGGTTAACACACATGGTCTTTTTGTTTCTGTAGAACTGGAGACCTGAAATGTGACAGCCTCGTCTATGCCAAGCGCCAGAGGAAACCACAGAGTTCATATTACATATATTAGGCTTTTATTTCTTTCTTTCTCTCTTTTTTTTTTTGAGCTGTGATTCTCAACGGGCTCAAGCAGACCTTGGGTGGTGGAATAGCTTCCTCCAAAGGAGGCTCTCCCCTTCTGTGGCCTTGCCATGCAAAGGACACTGACACAGCAGTGTGTATTTTGCTTGGCTGTAATGTAGTGCAATTGCATTTTGTAGGCAGGCTGGAAGTGGCCACCCTGGAGCTGAGAGCTATGGAGAACATTCATTTCTGCCACCGCAGACAGCTCAGCCACAGACATGGATGATGAAAGGGAAATTGGCATTGACCTTATTGCTTTGCAAGGAGCAGATGGGACCTGGAGTCTGGTTAGCAAAGAAAAATGAACGAAGCCTCTTTGGTGGTGTTTGAAGAGTTTGGGCCCGGCAGAATTCTTGGGTCTCTTCCTCACTGCTGTGTGTGTCTATGTGTGTGTGTTTGAATGTGCATACATACGCACACATGCTGTATTTGACATGAACAGGAGAGACACAAGTACCCTTGCCTGTGCTGGAGCTCCCTTTTACACATTCGGCATTTGACTGACAAGTAAAACTCTCACGGACATCACTAGGACAGTAGCTCAGAATGCACAAGAGGTTTTTTGCTGTTGATAAGAAGACAGTTGAAAAGGAGAATGTTACTGAGACTACTTTCCAATCCTTCCAGGGGTCCTCCTTCAGAGTGGGTCTCTCTTAAGAGAGTGATGCAAGAGGGGTGCCCGGGGGGGCTCAGTCAGTTAAGCATCTGGCTCTTGATTTCAGCTCAGGTCATAAGAAGGGAGAGAAGGGAGGCTCTACCCAACGCATGTGTACCAGGTGCTCAGTGGTGGTGCAGTTGAAGAGCACAGACCTGGAAGCCTTGGGGCCTGAATTCAAACCAGACTCTCCCACACTGGAGCTGAGACTATGCGTATAGCCTCTCCAGACCTCAGTTTTCTCATCTGTAAGCATGGATGAAAATAACTCCTTCATGGGATGAATGGGAGTGTTTAATGAGATAATGTGTATAAAGAACCTAGCACATAGTAGGTAATTCAGTACATGGGCTTCCTTTGCCCAGACACTGGGTCTGATATCTCTTTGTACTGTATTTTGTACAACTTGACACATTTTAAGCATGAGATAAATCTTGATTAAAGTAAGTAGAATATTTTTTCTACTTCAGTATTCTAACGCATTGATGTCAAATAATAAAAATAATACTATTAAGAAAAATGAGAGCCAGCACTAGTACACAAAGGCTTTATCTTTGCACGAGTTATTTTATCTATTAAAAACTGGAGGTAGATATAATATTCATTCCCTTTTGCAGAGAAAAAAACTGAGACCACACAGCTGATAGTGACAGAATAAGATTTCAAGCATAAACTTGGTGTTTAGCTCTCACTCAGTGGTTCTCAACCATTATTGCACAAGAGTATCATCTGTGGAACTTTGAAAAGTGCCAATGCCAGGGATGCCTGGGTGGCTCAGTCACTTAAGCATCTGACTAGTGATTTTGGCTCAGATCATGATCTCACAGGGTGCTGACATCACCAAGCCTGCTTGGGATCTCTCTCCCTCTCTCTCTTTCCCTCCCCCACTCATCCTCCCTCTCTTTCTCTGTCTGTCTGTCTCTGAATGAATGAATGAATGAATGAATGAATAAATAAGCAAGCAAGCCAATGCCTAGACCACACCCTCAGATTTAGACTCAGTTGGTCTGAAATGGACCCCAGGGATTGTTTTTAAAAGTCCATGTGCAAACAGGGAAGAGAACTTCTGACTTCAGACAATGCTGCAGTGCAAGTAAAGTTTTGTATCTTAACATAGCTCATGTACTCCAGCTTTATCTTGCCCAGAGTAAGTAGTCATCCACGATCCAGTTTGAGGACAGAATATCCCAACTACATAAAATTGCTCTGATGAGAGAATTCTGTCAGCCCTCTCCAGCAGGTCTGGATTTCTGAAGTGAGTATGTCTGATACAACATTCACTTCCAATCATAACTTCTGAATGCTTCATTCATTCACTCATTTAATCATTCAGCTGGCCATTCTTTCAATCAGGAAGCACCT
The DNA here is from genome assembly GCF_023721935.1 of Panthera uncia. Classification (NCBI taxonomy): domain Eukaryota; kingdom Metazoa; phylum Chordata; class Mammalia; order Carnivora; family Felidae; genus Panthera; species Panthera uncia. The sequence goes on from NC_064807.1 coordinate 65,832,741, forward strand.
TGGGCACCCATCAAAAGCAAAGGCCCAAGCTTAGCACTGGGAAATCAGATGCAGGTAAGTCAGAGCAGTGCTGACCTTCAAGGTGCTCAAAGTCTGATGAAAGAGGGAGAAATGAAAGCAAAGGACTGGGGATCAATGCATTTGGTACTGGGAGAGAGACATGGTAGTTGTGGAAATTTGTAAGGAACTTTGAAAAGCTTCCTCTCCATCCTCTTCTCTTGAACTTCCTCTCTTACCCAAGCCCCTAAATCCTGTCTACAATAAGTTTGTAGCCAGCCATCACACCCTCAGAATGGTAGATGTGCCAGCTATTCCACAGAAGCAGAGAGCTGATTATGGGCCTGAGTCCGTTTCTAGGGTCCCACTGTGAAGGAATAGAGGAGCCCCCAAGATTGTAGGCCCTCACCTACCTGGGGGGATATGAGGGAAAGGAAAGGAAATGAATGAATTTGTGGGGTGCTTGAGGCATATGGGAAAACTCTGGAACTTTCCCTCTACCCTGGACTTGGGGGCTTCAGCCAAGTGTGCAGGTGCTGAGTTGAGTTCTGCAGCCTAGGGCTGGAATATGCTATTCATGATCCTGAAAAGGCAAACATGAATGGACAGAGGGTGAGGGAAAGCCATGTCACAAAAAAAGCACAGAAGTCAAAATCAGAGGTGCCGCATCCTCCATTGGCTGCAAGGGGGCAAATATGGCCTAGGGTATTGATGAAACTAGGGTTAGAAGCCAGGATCAAGGAGAAATGGAGCCAGGTGCTAGGAACAAAGCAGGAGTGAAGAAGTTCTTCCAAAAGTCAGACTGCAATGTCCAAAGCTCATTTTGGCGGTCACTGTCTCTGCCATATCTGAGTGGAACAGTCCAAGCAGAGATAGCAGCATAAACTAGGGCTAGGATTCACTTTCAAGGTAGACAGTAGAATGTCAAGCTATTTCACCATCAGGGATCTCAGCTTTTTTAGGGTTATCTCTATTAGTCTTAGAACATGGAACTCAAAACTGCTAACAGTACTCTGGGTGTGTTTGAGTCAAGCACAGATGGGCAGGCTGGTCCCTTCTTTCCACATTCTAGACTTAGCACCCTGACGTGCCCTTCAGTCTTCAGCTGCATTCACGAGATTAGATTATCCTAAGTCCTGAGCCCCAACGAATTTTCATATTGTTGCTTCATGTTGTTTCATGTTGTCTCAATACTATTACCTCTGGACTCCTTTACATGCCACTACTTCTGAATCCACACAATATTCTTGTGGCATTGGTAGGACAGGTACATGTTCCCAGAGAGGCTCAGAGAGGTCATGACTGGTCCAAAGTCCCAAAGCTGGACCTTGGTCTCAGATCTCTGGCCTTATGTTCTAGTGCCCTTTTCATCACTGTGGTTTTTGTTTTGTTTTGTTTTGTTTTTTGTTTTGTTTTTCTCAAGAGAGGTGGCCTTTTGGCTTTAGAATTCATTCTTTGATTTGATTTCTGGAGTGGCTGGTCTGTTTGGGTGGTATGTGAGGTTTCATAGGAAGACAAACAGGATGCAGTAGCGGCTCACAGGGCAAAGTCTGCATGACTTCAGGTGTGTTGGGGAGTAAGTGTGGGTCCCAATGGAGGAGCAGGGAGAGGGTGAGCTGGGATGTGCTGAGTCTCAAGGCTCAGGGAATGGTGGAATTAAGCCTGAGGAGCCGAAGCTGTGACCACACTTTCTAGAGGAAGTCCAGTCTAGAAGGCTCTTGGGAGATCTTTGGGGACACAGGGGATTTCTTGGATGAGAAAAATCTGGGTACCCTCCTGCTGAAGGCTCTCCTCCCAAACTTCTCTGTAAGGGGTTTGGCGCACATCACCTATCACACAATCTCCAGTGCTCATGGACTCCACAACCCTGCCTCAATCAGAGTCACAGCACAGGTGCTTTGTCCCAGGGAACTGGCCAGATGTGGGACCTAAATGTATGGGAGGGACTGCAAGGAACTCAAGCCTCCAAGGAGCCCAAAGGGTGTGGAACAGTGACACTGGTTTCTGACCAAACCCTGGGATGATGTGTAGACAGCTCCAAGCTTTCTCACACGTTTTCTGGTCATCAGTAGCTTAAACAAGGTAGAATGTTTTTTTGTGCAGTCTGCCTGAATAGCTAGTTGGTATACGTGAAAAAGTAATGCTGTGTTACAACCCGAGTTCATTCCTTGGTGAGTCAGAAACTGCATTAGGTTGCATAGTTGCACAAAGAAAACTTTATTTACAGTAAATAAGTAAATAAGATGGCTCCCAAACCTGTGACTCCTCGAGCAAGGGTGAATGGGTTCCTTTCATTTAGGGTTAGAATGAATATTTAGATAGGAAAGCCTTGTCATCGTATGTGAAAGCAGGCATAACGTGGTACATGCACCTTAAGGAAACATGCCTATACATACATTATATATTATATAAATGAGACTTGTGCTCCTCTTTGGTGGAGATTTTAGTATTATAATGAGGTAAAGGTAGTTGTCCATCATTCTAGAGGTCACTTGATGGCCCTCCTGCATAGGCATGAGTCTGGAGTCACACTGGAACTGGTCTGGGTGGTCTGGGCTTGCTGGGGGTCTTGTCAGGGCAGTTGCTATTGCTTGAGTGGTGGCTTCAGTTTCCGTCTGCCTGAGTTACAAGATAAGTTGGAAAGAAGAATTTAGGGAAGAATGTGAGACAAAGGTCAGTGAGTACAAGCAGGTAGGCAGTAAAGGTCAGGTCTTGGGGTCTAGCGGATGACATTGTGACATGAGTTTGGTGACTATCCAAGTAATCCCAGGGCAGCATTGGTACTAGGATTAGAACCAGCAGATTTGCACTTGAGTCCTAATTATGCTGTATTCATTATGGGACCTTGGGCAAGTCCTATAACTTCCCTAAATCTCACTTGTCTTGACTATAAAGTAGAGTAAAATCTCTTAGGTATAATTTTCAAAGCTAGTGTTCTGGAAAGGGCTGTATAAGCTTTTGATAACTATACAAATGTGAAGACTTTTAATGCAGACCCTAAAGCCAGTCTGGATTAGAATCCTGACCTAGCTTAGGCAAGCTCCTTAATGCCTCTTTAATTCAGTTTTTCCATCTTTTTCATCTGTAAAGTGAAGATAATAATGCATGTTCACAATCATGGACTTGAAATCTTTAGGTTGGAATATAATTTGGAATGTAGAATCTTTCAAATTCTATACAAGTAATAAAGTATGTCTACTGTCTAATACGTAAAACCCTTAGAAAGTTCTGGGACAACACCTTATCATTAAACACATTAAATTTTTTTTTCAGTGAAGGTTGACTATTCATAAGTAAGGTAAATAAAGACTATGAATAGCCTCATGTCAGATCAGATGAGGTTTTTGCTACCAAAGGAGATTATACCAAATTTACCAAAATGTTCCTTTTTTCAGAGCTTTTTGGACTGTGGAACTGTAGGTAAGGGATTATGGACCTGTAGCACCTGCCATTTAGGGTAGTCATGAGGATAAAATAAGTTAATATGTATAAAGGGCTTAGACCAATGCTTGGCATATAGTAAGCACTGAATAAATATTAGCTATTATTACTTTTATTATCTTAAAGAGTAAAATCAAGAGAGAATGAAGCTTCACGGGCCTTCACTGACATTTCTCAGATTTCTCATAATTAATGAACTAATAGATTTGCTGGGGAAGTAATCTCCTGTCCCTTTGCCTGCTGAGAAAATATATTTCCAAGTCTGAGCTGTAGTCAGCACTTAAAGGGACAGTATTGTACTCTGAGGACATGTGAGTATCTGTGCAAGTCAGAGAAAAAAAGAATTAAGGCCCAGCAAAATGCTAACAGGTTGCAAATATAAGTATTTTAATTTTCTTCTACTTTCAGGAATTTTCTGAATTTTATGTTTTGAGCTTACGTTACTTTTATAATGAGAAAAAAAAATCTCTTTTAAGCATTCTACTATTTCCTCTTCTTTAGAGAACTGGTCCCCACACTCAGGCTCCCATTTATAAGACAGCCATCAAGCAACAAACTTTTATTGATTTCCAACTATATGCCACACACTGCAGAAAGTGCTAAGAAACAAAAGGAAATCCCAGAGACATTATTTGAAAAATCTTTAGCAAAATCACTTCCTATCTGTATAGCAACTTACAGTTTATACCATGCTTCAATATAAATTCAATCGGTCCTTCTCTCTAGACTGGGGAAAGTATATATTTTGGTAAGTATTTTATTACTGAAGAAACTTGCCTGAGGTCACTTAATCCATTAGGGATGAGGTTGAACTCAAACTTTGGAATCATGTGGGTGGTACAACAGGGCGGAAGCAGCCTTCCTAAAAATTTGGAAATCAGTGACCCTTTAAGAAAGTAAATATTAGTAAATCAAGTTGTAAGTGATTGACCAACTATATGTAAAATATTCATGTTGGCAACAAATGATAATGGAAGCTAAAAAGATTTGGGGGCATCAAATGATATCCTTACAGTGCCTTCAGAATAGTTTAGCTTTCTGAAGCTGGGCATTACCAGATATAAGGAAAAATCTTCAACCAAAGACAGCTGTTTGGAAGAGAGTAGTGGAAAGAGAAGGAAGAAAAGTGGATATGATCTTCATATGTTTTACACCATCAAAGGGGAAAACTGAGGAAGAGGCACCCTTTCAGATTAAGGAGATCAGTAAGAGAAGAGTCCCTTTGTTAAGATGCTACTTTGGGATTATCTTTTGACTTCCCAGAGAATCAGAGTGTGGGCTGGGATGCTGCTACCAACACCGTCAACTGCTTGAGAATTCTTGTTTGGACTTTGTTTCTTTTGACTTTTGTTAGGAGTTGGTCCCCGAATGGCTGGTTGGCATGAAACTGCACTGCCCAAGACAAATTCGGGAACCCAGAAAACAACCGTCAGACCCTGTTCACACAAGGTCCTATTAGCTCAGGCCCTGCCTGCCTTCTTGAGGACAACATGACTCCATGCTCTAGCCCCCCAGAATCCAAGTCAGTGCTCCATCTGTGTCTTCAAATCAGATCTTCTAATCTCATACAGCTTTTGCTGGGCAAAAGGGAGTGGGTCTGCCTGCCCTTGTTAAAAGGAAGGGAATCATTCAACATTTTGTTCTGCATTCTTCTACCCCAGATAACCCTCTCTAATTCGAGGTTGGCTAGAAATCTGGAAACCCTTATTCTTATCAGAAGAATTTCCATTGCTAAAGGGGAGGGCGCACTAGGCCACATCCTGTGTTCTGGGAGAGGCTCAAAAGAGTCAGTTGCAATGCTTTGGACTCAAACAAAGTCAGGGACTTTCTCAAGTGGATTCAAAAAACAAGCTGGGACAACAGGCTCACTGTAATTTTTCTTGTTCCTTCTGCCTTCTCTTGCAGGAGTCCCATTGCCCCAGGCATCATAGTGGACAAATTATCCATTTGCAAAGTTCCTTCCATGGACTAGCAAAACTCCTTGCTGGCTCCTGACTTGAAAGTCTTTGGAGCCTCAGGTGATCAAACTAATACTTTATAGACCTGGAGTCCTCAGTGTCTACAGAGCACAGCCGCGGGGGCCTGGGAGATACTTGCTTGTGTTTCGGAATGTGTAGAGGTAGACTGCACTCAGGGGATTTGTTCATTTTAGCAAACTTGGCAGAACTTCCCTGCGTGACCTAAATAGAATATCTTCCTCTACATAAAGCATGCATCAGGGTATTTCCTGATTTATTCATGAAAGGTTTGCTTTACAAAGGCCTCAGGAACTGTGCAATCTCAAAATACATGATACATAGAGCGGGATACTAGAGTGGCATTTGCACAAATTGCTGTGATAGATGGGCTGTGCAGTATGGCAGCAGAGGTGGATTAATTTAAATACTCACTGTTGGGGGTTGCTCTTTCAGGGGAGGAAGTGAGACCCAACCTGCAGATTGTTAGTAATAACACTGGAAAGTGTTCTTTCTCTGCAGCAGAGAGTAATTGATCAAGGAATAGAAAAAGAAGTGAATAAAATTCATGTGCACTAAGTGGGGAAATAGAACCTTTATCTGCTAATCATTCACAGGTTCATTCATTTATTCCCAACTATAGAACCAACCTGTCAGCAGCTGATAGGCTGAGTTCCATTGAGAGTGCACAGTAATAGATACACGTGGGCGCTTAAGGACAAAAGGATGCGATATTTGAAATATGATCAGTCTTGGGAATTTGGGGTTCTTTTGTTACTATGGGGGTGGAGAGTAATCAGTCTCCCACCTAAGAGAGAAAGAAAGATGGATTTCTTCAGGTCAAAGGCAGGCATTTTCAGGTGAGTCCACTATGGTGTCTCTGATCATGGATTTTCATGCTGGGGTATTTTTAACAGAGCAGCAGATGGACCTCGGTTGTTTGCAAAGAAGTTTTATTTTGGAGCTTGTGAAGAGATTGGGGTTAATGTACAATAAAGTGAAAGTGACATTTGTAAAGATGGTGCGAGCAGAATGCCAGGATCCATTACCCTGATAACCCCGCAAGCAGACCGGCAGCCTCCATTTGGTGAACTGCTGCTCAGATCCCATCAGCGTTACCTGCAGGACGCATCACCATTTTGTGGCAAATTTCCAGAGCTTTTCACATGCCAGGCAACTTGTCCTAACTAGGACAAGGAGACACTGTTTGACAAACTTTGCTTTGGAGCCCAGAACTTTCATGAGAGCCAGACCTGGTTCCTTCTCCTTGTTTTATAATCATGGACATTCACTAGCAATGATGAGAAGGAAAACCTAGATGCAGGCCCTTGAATCCAATGCCCCAAAGCAAAGGTGTCAGAATGAGGTGGTCTGATGATGCAGAGTACAGTGAGTGTGGGCTATGCTATGTGAGCTGATGTTTCTTTTTAGAGGGGGGACAGGCATTACCCAGGACAGTTTGGATCCCTGATGAGAAAGTAAAGACTTTCTGGGAAGTATCTTCCAGGAAAGGAAAGCAACTGGAGGACAATATTTGAATGAATTAACCTTCAGTGATTTCCCATGACCCACAGGATCAAGTCCAAATCCTTCGTGCAGCTTCTGGTTCCTTCCCTGCCTGGTCCCTGACTAACCTTGGGGCTAACACACAGCATGTGTTTCAACCATTCCAAACTGCCCTTTGTTCCCTGAAAGTTATGATAGTCAACATTTAGGCTGGACTTTAAAATGCCAGGAACTGAGCTAAGTGCTAATATGCATTTCATCTTTTATTCTTCAGAGCCATCTCGAAGGTAGACACCATTAGAGTCCGCAGTTTACAGACAAGGAAATAAAAACAAAGGTTATAAAACCAGGTCACAAACTATTGACAAGGGTGAAGTTGGAAGGCAGTATGATTCCCCCACTTTGCCTTCCCTGCCTCCTTTTCTGCATGAGAAAATACCTCTAGACCTTGCACACACTGCTTCCTCTGCATAGGATTAGCCTCTCTTCTTACCAGCCTGATTTAAAAAGCATCTCTTTCTTCATCATGACCTTCAAGGTCAAATAGCCCTTTCTCTGGATATCATTCCTGACACCCCCAGGTAGAGTTAGTGGTTTTCTCCTTGAAACTCCCATACCCCTTCCACAAACTCACAATACACACTGCAGTACATTGTCCTCCCGCCATGCATTCATTTCATGGCTGGTCTGTGCAGACTCCTTCGACCATTCTCCCAGATGAATCAAAGCTCCAAGAGAGTAAGCAGTAAGCCGGGAGCAGCCAGTTCCGTGAATCCAGAGGTCGCTCAGCCTCCAGGAGATGAGTACAAATGCCATGTGACATTTCATGAGCAGCTCCACAGACAGGTCTAGACGGGTGCCTGCCTGCCTGCCACATTCCTGCCTTTATCATTAACCACACCCCATGGTGACTTCCTTCAACATGTGAGGCAGCGCCTGCCTGTCTGATAACCCAGCCTCCTTCTGGAAAGGATTTCCTTTGGCCTGGGTGCATACCTGGCCCTGCAAGAGTTAACCACAAGGCAGCCCAGATCAGGAGAACATGAGGTTTCCATTAGCTGGTGGTATGCGGACAAGTGGCACGAGCATGGATTATGCAGCAATAAAAACACACTGCACAGTATTTATGTCAGAGGCCTCACTTCTCTCCTTCCCTGCCTCCCACCCCAGCACAGACAGACCAGGCCCTTGCTGCTTTGGTGTGACATTATAGCAAAAGTTGGTATCTGACTTCTCTCCCAACTTGTTTTAATCCTGCTGGGAGTGCTCATCGTGTCTCCAAAAGACACAGATGGGAAGAAAGAGTGCCAGAGGAATTCAGTTCTTTCCCTGGGATGAATCCTGAGTGAACCAGCTGTGAGACAAAGTAAAAAAGTGAAGAGACAGAAAAAAGGAAAAGAAAAAAGGGAGAAGGAAGAAGGGAAGCAAAGAAGGAAGAGAGGTTAAAAGGGATGGTGAGAGGATTTTGAGAATTAAGTTCACTTGGGAACAGTTGGATGGAACATTGGGTGATTCTGAAACCATATCTTCTGGAAGGAAGAGAATTCACATGTATGGTACATTTGCTATATGACTGGTATGATTGTTAATTCTATGTGTCAACTGGACTGGGTCATAGGGTTCTTAGACATTTGGTCAGATGTTATTCTGAGTGTGTCTGTGAGAATGTTTCTGAATGAGATTAACATTTGAATCAATGGACTGAGTAAAGCAGATTGCTCTCCCTCATGTGGGTGGGCCTCATCCAATCAGTTAAAGACCTAAACAGAACGAAAGGCTGAGGAAGAGAGATCTCTTCCTGCCTGAGTGCTTGACTGATTCATTGAGTGCTTGACTCATTCTTTTCTTGCCTTTGGACTCAAACTGAAATATTGGCACTTCGTGGGTCTGGAAACTGCTTACTCTCAGACTTGATCTTAACACCACTGGCTTTTCTAGGTGTCCAGCTTGCCAACTGCAGATTTTGGGACTTCTCAGTCTCCACAATCACATGAGCCAGTTCCTTACAATATAATAAGTCTTTCCCTCTCTCCCTCTTGCTGCCCTCTCCCCTCTCTCTATAATTTGTTCCTTTTTTCTGGAGAACCTTGACTAGTACAGCAGGCCATGTGCTGAACTCTTTATATATTATTTCAGAGAGGCTGAGACACTTTCAGTAACTTGTCACACAGGTCATACATTTAGTAAGAGGAGTAAGTTTCCAACCCAAGGCCTCTCTGGGTCTCAATAATCTCATCTCCCTTTTTTTAGTTATAGAGTTTCCCAGTCATGTAAAGGCCAGATTAGCCTCCCATTTCCAGATGCAGGTGAGTATTCTTTGATCATTTCCCTTCCTGGAGACATTGTGAAGGACTAGTTACTAGGACACAGCACCCAAGGGATCTCTCAGAAGCTCTGCCCTATGACTCAGCACCCTAGGAGTATGGGTGGCTTTCTGAACAGAGGTCATTCTGGGGTTCATAAATTCTTACTCAGACCACAGTTATTTACTAAACACCTACTGTGTCAGGTCCTGTATTTTTGGCAATGAAGAAACATAAAATAGAACTGTCTTCCTTGTGAAGAGCAAGTCTTTTTACGGTGCCCAAAAGACATGTAAGTAAAAGTATAAACGTTATGATGGCGGTGTGTGCAAAGGTTCAAAGCAAATGAAGAGATTCATCTTGGCAGTTTGAGGAGAGAGCCAGGTGGAAAATTAGGGACAAGACAGAGTAAGGAATCCCTGCCCAAAGCCTTGGAGAGGACAAGGCAGATTTGGGTAACAGAAAGTAATTAGCTGGGGGTGAATAGCGGTTCTCCATTCCTGTTGCTCATTAGAGTTGCACGGGGAGATTTAAATTGTACAAATGCCTGGGGCCCACCCCCCACCTCAAGTGTCTGGAGGTATAGTGTCAGCTCCCCAGGTGATTCTAATATGTCCTGGGATTGAGACCCACTGTGGGCTGCCCAGAGTATGTCTGGGCTTGAGAGATGAGTATGGAGACTAAGGAACTACACAAATGTGAAGGCCTTGGATGCCACCCTCAGCAGTTTGAACTTCCCCTGCAGGCATGCAAGGTTTTTCAACAGGGAAGTGACCTTACTTACAGGAAATGAGTCAGCATAATAGTCAAGCCTTGGGAGGCTGAGCCTCAGGGGGAATTCTGGCTTCATCTTCTCAGAGAGCTTGACCACCTGTGCTTACTAAGACACAACTGATTTCACTTTTCCTTCTGCACACATAGCCAGAGGCCTTGTGTCACTCTGGGGAAGTTGCCTGGCAGTCTGGAGACCCAGGTTCTCACCCTGCTATAGGTACTGACTTGCTGAGGGACTTCAGCCAGAGGATCCTTCCTTCCTCTTGTCCTTAGCTTCCCACATCAAGCATGTGGGAAATGAAACAAATCAGCCCCTTTCTATGAGGTTGGCAACATCTGATTGCTTTGATTTGTTTTTAGTCAAAATGCTACATGCATTTTTACATTAACAGCAATAAAGGATACAGCAAGGTTTCTGTTAATCAAACAGAATGAGTCTAGGTTAGGAGGGGTGGGAAGGGTGAGCCAGGGAATTTCAAACAGTCAGTACTTTCTTGTTTCCTTTGGTCTCTGACAGGATGTCAGTTGTTTTCCTGATATATTCCATCTGTAGGGATATTGCTTAGGTCAAGTTGTTCCCATTATAATCTGCTTGTCCCTCATCAAGATCTTCATAAGTCAGCAACCCAACCTGCTATGTTGAGGTGGAGAACATGGATTCGGAGGTGCCCTGTTCATTCCTGCGGGCCTCAAGCCAAGAGTAGCACCAGCCTGGAGAAGGCCCTCTAAAAGCCTTCCCTACCTAGGGCATTTCCTGCCCCAACCTACCCACATCAAGCCTGGAAGAATCTTTCAAAATCGCTATAATTAATTGTCAGTGATTCCTCACTGCTACAGATCAAACACAGGTTCTCTGACAGGGCACTGAAATCCACTTACAATCCACCGTCCATCGGATTCTCCAAGCTCATCTCCTATAGGTCCTAACAGTGCCCTGCAGGCCAGGCACACAGAACTGCATACTCTTCCCAAAGATGGCTAAGCTCTTTCATGCTTATAGGTCTTGACCCATATAGTTCCCTCTGTTTGGAATCCTTTCCCCTTACCTTTTACTCATCCTATAGGCCCAGCTAACACGTCATTTCACTCATTTATTGAGAACCTAACCTGTGTATTTTAGGAAGAATGCCAGATACCTGGAAGGTGAACAAAATGGAATCTTTTAGTAATGATTCTGGTGTCTGTACTCCTCTCTAGTTTGCTTCTAACTTTGCCTCCGTATGGTGATTATCCATTTATGTTTCTGGATCTCTCTCTAGATTATAAACTCCTTAAAAGTCAAAATGTCTCTTAATTATCTCTGTATCCATAGCACAGAGCATAGGGCCTATCATAGAATAGCAGTTTAGTGGAAGTTTACTGAATGAATGAATGCATGAATGAATGAATGATTTATTTGATAAATGAAGAGGGTGTGTATGAATGTTCCAAGTGAAGTGAGGATTGCTTTAGCTCTTAGGAACACAACAGGCTATAACAATGAAGAGACCCCTTGGGTCCCTTAGTCTGGATTAGAAGAGCCTAGAAGGTACCATCAGGGATCACTGACACCTTATATAAGGGAAACTGAGATGAGACAGGAAAGGGACTTGTGTAAATGACCAAATGGCCAGCAGCTGGTCCTCACCTTTTCCCACACCAGCTGAACAGACAGCCACAACTGGCTGTAACCCTGTCATCCTAGCACTCTGGGAACCCTTAGTTCTCTCTAACTCCCTTCACCAAAAGCATGCAGCCCTTGAATCATCGCCTTGGAATCTGATCACCAGTTTGGTTGCTTTCTTCCTCTGTCTATTTGATATGGCCAGCCAGGAAGACAGTGCTGACGAGGCACTCTTAAGCCCTGAACTGACAGAAATCAGGTGTCCTCGCTTCATAAAAGAAACATTAACCGATCCGATGGGAGCTGGAAGCAGAAGTGCTGACAAGGATGTAACTCCCAAGGATTCTATGGGGGCAAGGAGAAAGCATCATTCTCTCCTGATTTAGAGGCATTCTGGGGTTTACAGACAAGACAGAGAAGAATGGGAGATGCCAGGGAGGAAGGCCACTGGGGAGAAAGTCTCAGTTGCCTGGCTAAGGGGATCAAGAGAAAGGGAATGATAAGGAAGGCCACTGTCCCCTCCTCTCTATCCCCACTGTACCATCCAAGTCCTGATGAGCTCTCTCCTGGACCCAGGTCTTTCCATTGGTTCCCTTCTCTCTACTGTCTTCAGCCTCAATCTGTCCCTAGCCCAGACAGTCTGTCCCTAGCTCAGTCCCTACACTGCTGTCTGATGGTCTTTCTAAATTACTTGAATCTTTTCTTTGCCAGAAGTTCTCAGACCCCCCAGTGTGAGTGAAAACAGAGGTAAAGAAAAGTTTCAGGAGACAGAGATGGTAGTTGGGTGGCAGAGATGAGCCCTCTTTCTAGAAGAACCACCTTCCTTCCTATACCCATGCATGTATCTCCTTTCCTTTCATGGGAAAATCAATTCTAGGAAGACTCAGTAACTGAGACACTTCACTGTATGCCCAACCCTATCTGAGGCACCACTGTGAACTTGGAGATGATCAGACACAGACCCTTTACTCAAGGAGTACACAGTCTGATGGAAGAAAAGGAAGTAGAAACAAATAATTGTGGCAAAGAGGACAATGCTATCCTGAAAGTCTGTTCACAGTGATCTGAGAGGGTATGGGGCTGGAGCCCAACTATATGTGGTGGGATTGGGGAGGAACTGGGGGATATTTGCACTAGTCCTTGGAGGATGATTAGGTGTTTCCCAGGAACAAAAGGAGGGGAAGAAATGAAAAAGCTTTTCCTATGTTATAAACCATGTTGTGCAAAGACTTATGGAAGACAGTTGTGGAATGGTTGGAAAATGAGGCATAATTAGAGAGTGGGTGGGACAAGGTAAGAAATTTGAGTGGATGTAAGACCTCACATTGTGTCATCAGACCTGCCCCTCTCTCTGTCCCTATCTCTCTCCCCCACCCCTTGTCTCTTCTTCCCTGACATTGGTCTTATTTTCTCTTATTTGAAGGAGCATCTTCCATGTAAAGTGGTAGGGAAGAAGTTAGCGTTACATACCGCAGCTTTAGACTTAGATTATCCGAGCTGAAGGAGCTCAGAGGGAAAAGCTTTTTTCAGCTTCAATGTATGCTAATCCCAAGAAAGGACCCAGATTGACCAGTCTGAGACGTGTGCCCACCTCCAAGGCTAACCCCTGGTCACCACTATCAAAGATGTATTTGATCAGGCCTGGATAATGTGACTAGGGCAGGGCTCTCGGATTTCTGCCTTTTCCAAAATCACATGCTTAGAATAAGGGAGAAGTTCGCCCAAAAAGGTTGGATGCTGTAACCAGAAGACAGGAGAAGGTTTTAGACAGATAAAACTATGGTTGTCTGCTTCGTTTGTGAATTCCCCTCCTCCAGGGATACCTTGGTGACTCTCTGGGAGTACCAGGGATTTCCTGACCTACTCTTTATCCAGGGGGACTTGTACACAACATCTCCTCAAGGAGGATTTATTGATAATTACTTTGGCACATCTAAAAAGGAAAAATTAAAAAATATAGAGATGAAGGAAAAAGAGTATAACCTGGCAAGCTGGGAATTCAGACACTGTATCAGCTTTGAAACAACTCATTTGGATGAAATGTCTTGCTGCCCTTGTGAGTCTGAAGAAAGAATAAGAAGACACTCAAAGAACATGTGGAGTGTGTGCAGCTGCGTTTGCACCAGGAAGCAGAGCTCAGCTGAAGAGCTGCAGTCAGCATCCGAGATAGGAGGAGCCTGTCCTGGCTTTGATGCTGTTGGGATAATGGAGCCACAGTGCAAGCACAGGGCCTTTTATTGACAGGGTAAAAAGAAGCCAGCTGGGGTTTGTCTATAGCCGAGCTTCTGATTCTATCCCATACTTCTGAAGAATGCCCTCTTTGTTACTTTGCTGCAGGTGGCACCTGTCATTACAGGACGTGGAAATAGGATAAACAGCCCTGAGCTCCTTAAGAGATGCCCCTTCCTCAAATGTCTCAAACAGCTCTCCAAGTTCATCTCTTGCGTGCCCTCTCGCTCTGTCTCTTTCAATCGGAGGATTCAACTGAACAAGGAAGATGGTGGTGGCCACAGAGCTCTGTGTTCTAATAAAGTATCACGAATTTTTGTTACAAGATGACAGTCTCAACGTTGCTGCAGCTCCTCTCCCATAACAAATCCCTAAAAATTATAGGAAATAAAATAAAAAATAAATTCAAAATGAGGCTCCAAATCACGAAATGAAGCCCTCAGTGGGTCCAGAAGCAATGGAGAATTCTTTAAAAGCAGAACGTAAGTGGGATTGGTATAAAAAGGGAAACTATAACGCAAAAAGGAAGTTCTACCGAAAAATACCTACTTGCCTGGAGGGGGTAGAAACAGCAAAGAGGAGGAGACCCAGGGTGACTGAGCAGGTGCCATCAGGTTCATTGGTCTGACTACAATTCCCTCCCCTAAGGGTGGCCAGCCATTACTGGGGTTATTACTTCCAGGAAAAAGTGATGTTGCAAGAATCTGGAATGGAGAAATAGGCCAGACATAGGGGGCTGAGAACAACCAGGAGGAAGGAGAGCATCCGTTCCCAGAACACAATTACCTCACAGAGCTATCCAGAGGCAAGTCCCATCACTTCCCCAACCTCCCTAAAAAGGGCAGATCAGTCCAGGAAGTGGGTACCATTCCTCTTCTAGGACAGGCTGCAGGAACATATAGAGCAGAGCCAAACACAGAAACTCAGCTGCACATCCAGTTCCACCATTGACTCAAGGAAAGCCAGCACCATGAAAGAGAAACAGCAAACTTAAATCCAGAACCTAACCTGGTGACTCAGAGGTATGAGAGTAGACAGAACAGAACTTTAGAATAAGGAAAATTAAAATCACATAGAGGTAAAAGGACTTATATTGGTAAAATGTCAACTAGAGATCATGTAAATTAGAAATTTAGTGAACAAAAAGAAAAATCCCAATACATCAGTCAAATGGTAGAATGCACACAATTGAAAATGGAATTAGTGAGCTGGAAGATTGAGCCCAAGAATTCTCTGAGAATGCAGCAAAAAGAAATAAAGAAGTGAGATAAGTCAGACAGAGGAAGACAAATACTGTAGGATCTCACTTATGTGGGATCTAAAAAAAATGAACTCATAGAATCAGAGAGAAGACTGGTGGTTGTAGGGGCAGAGGGCAGTGGGGGAAGGGGAATGAGTGAAGGTGGTCAAACAAACTCCAGTTGTAAGATAAATAAGTTCTGGGGACTCATAATCAGAAAAATCCTGAACTATTCATTTGAAATTTGCCAGAAGAGTAGATCTTAAATGTTCTCATCACAAGGAAACATTTTGTAACTGTGTGAGGTGGTGAGTGTTAACTAGACTTATTGTGATAATCATTTCCCAATATATACAGATATCAAATCATTATGTTTTTAAAGAATCGTGGGAAACAGATAAGAAATCTTTAACATCCATTTAAAAGGTATTCTCAAAGAAAGGAATATTTAAAGAAATAATAGAAGACACCAGAACTAAAGGAAGATAAGACTCTGCATATTTTAAAGTGTACCACACATCCAAATTACAGAACATCAAGGGGGAAAGAAAGTCAGAAAAGCAAAGGAAAAAAAGGAAACAGAAAAGGAAATCCATCTACAAAGTGAAAAGAGTCAGAATGCCATCAGACATCACTTTAACTATAAGAAAAATTAGAAGTTCTAGTTGAAAATTACCTCAAGTCTAAAATTCTATAGCCAGGCGAAATTTCACTCAAGAGTGAAGACAAGTGAGGCACATCTGGGTGGCTCAGTCCGTTAAGTGCCCAACTTTGCTCAGGTCATGATCTCACAGTTCGTGATTTCAAGTCCCGCACTGGGCTCTGTGCTGACAGCTCAGAGCCTGGAGCCTGCTTCGGATTCTGTGTCTCCCTCTCTCTCTGCCCCTCACCCATTCATGCTCTCTCTCTCTCTCTCTCAAAAATAAACATTAAAAAAAAATTTTTTTTAAAGAGTGAAGACAAATGATATTTTCAGAGATAATATGCCTTGGAAAAACATATAATTCACATTCTCTAAAAAAATAGACTAGATATAGATATAGATAAAGATATAGATATGTATCAGCAGAAGATGTCTTATAAGAAGGAGAAAATTAATCCAGGAGGGAGAGGTGAGATACATGAAGAAGTGACACATAAAGAAAATAAATTAGTAAAACTTATGTTAAATCTACTGTGTTGATTGTTTTAATGTAAACTGTAGATTGGAGCATGGAGGGAGCAGGAAAGTAAAATCATACTAATACTCTTGTTTTCCAAGAGGCAGAATATAGATATTCATATGTATAGTAGTTCATAAAAAATGTTGATTTATGTTTTAAAATATCTTTGTAATGCCCAACACTAAAACTAGGGAGAAACATCATAAAATAACTACCAACCTTTATCCCTCATGAATATACATGCAAAATCCTCCAAAAAAGATACTAACACACTGAATACAGCAACATTTAAATTCTTTTTTATTTTTGAGAGAGGGGGAGGGGGCAGTGGGGGGAAGAGAGAGTGAGAGACAGAGAGAATCTTAAGCAGGCTCCACATAGAGCCCGACCCAAGACTTGATCTCACAACAGTGAGATCACGACCTGAACCAAAATCAATAGTTGGATACTTAGCCAACTGAGCCACCCACACACCCTATGAATACAGCAACATTTAAAAACGATTATGCACAGTGGGGCGGCTGGGTGGCTCAGTCGGCTAAGCATCCAACTTCAGCTCAGGTCATGATCTCATGGTTCCTGAGTTCGAGTCCCACATTGGGCTCTGTGCTGACAGCTCTGAGCCTGGAGCCTGCTTCGGATTCTGTGTGTGTCTCTCTCTCTGCCCTCTCCCACTAAGTTCCGTCTCCCTCTTTCTCAAAAATAAATAAACATTAAAAATTTTTTAAAAAAACATTATGCACCTTGACCAAGTGATATTTATCCCAACAATGTAAAATTGGTTTAACATCCCCAAATTAATCAATATAATGCACTATATTAATAAAATTAATGACACAAGTTTTGTAATAGTATCAACAAATGCAGAAAACACATTTGAAAAAATCTAACACCCTTTGATTATCAAAAAAGTACTCAGAAAACTTAGAAGAGAAACTTGCTCAATCTGGTAGAGTGTGAAAAAACCAACAGCCGACATCAGACTTTATGGTGAGAGACTAAATCCTTTATCCCTAAGATCAGAAATAAGACAAGGATGGCTTCTCTTGCCATTTCTATTTAGTATTATACTGGATATTTATTATATTAAATATTTAGAAGAGACAAATCTATAGAGAAAGAAGGTTGATTAGTGGTCGCCCAGGGCTGGGAAGGGAGAGAGAGATTGCCATTGGGTGCAAAGTTTCTTTTTGTGGCAGTATAAATATTCTGAAGTTAGATTATGATAGTGGTTGCACAACTCCATAAATAGAGTAAAAACCATTGAATTGTACACAATAAATGGGTAGCGTTTATGGTGTGTAAAGTATATGTCAATAAGGCTATTAAATGTAATGACAGCAATTAGAAGACAGATGAACTAATTCGAACAAATAGAACATATTTTTTAAAAAATAGGAGTAAAGAAAACTTGATGAAGACAAGAGAGTGCAAGAATTGGAGAAAGGAAAAAGCAATTAGAAATCACAATAAATTGAAAATGCAAACCATGATATAGGAACAAAGCCAAATTTAGTAGTCACCATTAATATTAATGCATTAAATTCACCTATAAGAGACAGACTTAGATTATATTTAAAAAATCTAGCCACTTGTTAGTTTCAAGAAACAGACAAAACACAATTTCCTCTGAAAACAAAGCAGTGGAGGGCACTTGGGTGGCTCAGTCAGTTGAGTGTCCGACTCTTGATCTCAGGTCATGATCTCACAGTTCCTGAGTTTGAGCCCCCATCAGGCCCTGACAGTGCAGAGCCTGCCTAGGATTCTGTTTCTCCCCCTCTCTGCCCCTCACGCGCTCTCTTGCTCTCTCTCTCAAAATAAATAAACTTAAAAAAAAAAAAAGCAGTGGAAAATACTTATTTAGAAATGGCTAACAAACTGAAAGCAGATATACTTGTGTAAAATAAAATTCCAGGAGAAAAGCACTGAAGGAAAGATGTATATACACTTCATAGTGATAAATACAGCCAAGAAAAAGTAACTATTGTGTACCCAAAATATAGCTACAAAATAGTTGAAGCAAAAATCGACAGAATTACAAGAGAGAACTTAAAGATAAAAAAAATCACTGTTGGGGGGCACCTGGGTGGCTCAGTCGGTTGGGCAGCCGACGTCGGCCCAGGTCATGATCTCACAACTCATGAGTTCGAGCCCCGCATCAGGCTCTGTGCTGATAGCTCAGAGCCTGGATCCTGCTTCAGATTCTGTGTTAACCTGTCTCTCTGCCCCTCCCCTGCCTACACTCTGTCTCTCTCTGTCTCTCAAAAATAAACAAACATTAAAAAAAAAAAAAAAATCACCATTGAAGACTTGAACACACCTCTCCAGAAAACAAAATCAAGCAGACAGAAACCAAATAAGGATATAAAGAATCTTAGTAGTAATATATCATTAGGCTTGATACAATATTTAGAGAATTTTATACCCAATAAACAGAGATTCTACATCATTTTGTAACACATGTGCAATAGTAAAATTTGTCTTGGACAACACCACCAATGAAAGGCAACAAATTCCAAAGAGTTAACTTTATAAGCAAAATTCACTAACCATTATGCAATAAAATTAGAAGTTAACTAGGAGATAGATGTTCAAAAATAAAGACAAATAAAAACATCCAAATATAAACACGCACACATTTATTTTTGTGTCATTTTTTTGACTAAAGAAAAATCAAAATGGAAACTTTTTAATTTGTTTAGTGAAGTGCAAAAGGAACAATAAGACAAACTCAAAGAAAAAATATTTTTAACATATTATTAAAATAGTTGACATACAATGGTAACTAGTTTTGATATGTTAAAATATAGATTTGACAATTCTGTACATTACTCAGTGCCCACCATGGTAAGTATAGTCACCATCTGTCACAATACAAAGTTATTACAATATTATCGACTATATTCTCTATTCTGTACCTTACACGTCTGTGATTGACTTATCTTGTAACTGAAGCTTAGTACCTCTTAATCCCCATCAACTATTTCAACCATCCCTTTCTACCTCCCCTCTGGCAACCACCAGTTCTCTGTATTTAAGAGTTTGTTCATTTGTTTTGGTTTTTATTTTTATCTTTATTTTAATGTTTATTTTTATTTTTGAGAGAGAAAGAGGCAGAGCATGAGCAGGAAAGGGGCAGAGAGAGAGGGAGATACAGAATTCGAAGCAGGTTCCAGGCTCTGAGCTGTCAGCACAGAGCCTGATGCAGGGCTTGAACCCACAAACCGTGAGATCATGACCTGAGCCGAAGTCGGATGCTAACCGACTGAGCCACCCAGGTGCCCCTATTTGTTTTGTTTTTTATATTCTACATATAAGTGAAACAAAATGGTATTTCTCTTTGTCTGACTTATTTCACTTAGCATAATACCCTCTAGGTCCATCCCTGTTGTGGCAACTGGCAAGATTTCATTCATTCTTTTTATGGGTGAATATTATTCCATACACACACACACACACACACACACATACATACCACATTTTCCTTATCCATTCATTTATCATTGGACTTTTGGGTTGCCTTCACATCTTGGCTATTGTAAATAGTGCTGCAATATAAACATAGAGGTGCACATATCTTTTCAAATTAGTGTTTTCATTTTCTTTAGGTAAATACCCAGTAATAGAATTACTGAATCATATGGTGTTCCTAGTTTTAATTTTTGGTGGGAAACTCCATACTGTTTTCCACAGTGGTTGCCCCAATTTACATTCCCTGCAAAAGTGCACAAGGGTTCCTTTTTTCCCACATCCTCATCAACATTTGTTATTTCTTGTCTTTTTGATACTAGCCATTCTGACTAGTGTGAGGCCACATCTCATTGTGGTTTTGATTTGCATTTCCCTGTTGATTAGTGATATCTTTTCATGTGTCTGTTTGTCATCTGCGTGTCTTCTTTGGAAAAATGTCCTCTTCTCATTTTTTAATCAGATTGTTTTCTTGGTAGAGGGTTGTAAAAGTTCTTTATATATTTTGGATATTAACCTCTTACTGGAATTATCATTTGCAACCATCTTCTCACATTCAGTAAGCTGTTTTGTTGATGGTTTCCTTTTGTGTGCAAAAGCTTTTATTTTGCTGTAGTCCCAATATTTTATTTTTGCTTTTGCTTCCCTTGCCTGAAGAGACATATTCATAAATATGTTATTAAGGCCAGTGTCCAAGAGATTAATGCTTATGTTTTATTTTAGGACTTTTTTGGTTTCAGGTCTCACGTTTAAGTCTTTAATCTATTTTGAGTTTTATTTTTATGTATGGCATAAGAAAGTGATCCAGTTTCATTGTTTTGCTTGTAGCTCTCCAGTTTTCTCAACACTATTTACTGAAAGACTGCCTTTATCCCCATTGTATATTCTTGTCTCTTTTGTCGTAGTTTATTTGACCATATAGGCATGAGTTTATTTCTGTGCTATGTATTCTGTTCCTTTATCTATTTGTTTTTGGGTCAGTACCATGCTGTTTTGATTACTTTAGCTTTGTAGTGTATCTTGAAATCTCCAGCTTTGTGATACCTCCAGCTTTGTTCTTCGTTTTCAAGAGTGCTTTGACTATTTACGGTCTTTTGTGGTTCCATATAAATTTTAGGATTATTTGTTTTAGTTCTGTAGAAAATGTTAGTGATATTTTGATAGGGATTGTGTTTCATCTGTAGATTTCTTTGGGTACTATGGAATTTTAAAAATGTTAATTCTTTCAATCCATGAGCATGGTATAGCTTTCCATTTGTTTGTGTCATTTCAATTTCTTTCATCAATATGTTATAGCTTTCAGGGTATAGGTCTTTCACTTATTTGGTTGAATTTATCCCTAGGTATTTTATTATTTTTGGTACAATTATAAATGGGATTGTTTTCATAATTTCTCTTAGTGCTACTTCATTATTAGTATATAGAAATGCAGCAGATCTCTGTTTATTAATTTTGTATCCTGCAACTTTACTGAATTCATTTATTAGTCCTAATGGTTATTTTGGTGGAATCTTTAGGATTTTCTATATATAGTATGTCATCTGCAAATAGTGACAGTTTTTCTTATTCCTTACCAATCTGGGTGCTTTTTATTTCTTTTTAATGTCTGACTTTTTAAAATGTGTACTGAAAGAATTTTTTTTTAAATAAAAGCATAAATTAAGAAAACACAAAACCTGTTCCATACCACTGGTGGTTGCTCCGGCTGGTTTTCCCCAGATGGAGTCTGGGACTTTTTGATATTTTTGTGATTTGGTATTGGGAAAATGGCACATTTTAAATGAACACTGTCCTTGATCAGCTAAACTAGAGACCCTGGATTTCTAAGGATATCTCAAGCAGGTCAGACTTTTACCATAATTCCTGAAGTATAGGAAGTATAGTGTCTCATTTTGGGCAATTCTGTAGATTGTCTACTGACCTTGAGTTGACCTTCTCCTTAAAATAGACATCAGAATATCTCTCATTCTGAATGTACTATCTGGCTTTTCTTTCTTTTAAATTGCCTTTGTGGAATAAGATATTTCATGACCTTTTCCACCACTAGTGGTAGATTAAAATGATTTGAAAGTATTAGAAGTGGAATATGTGTGAAGGAGTGCCCTCCTTTCTGCAAAATGGTTTTCAGAGTAAAGAGTTCTATGCAATATATTAGAATATGTAGATTGTTTAATCACACTTTGCTCATGTTTATTATTATAAGAAAATAAGCTAGTTCTTCCTACTGGGGCTTATTATGATTGCTGAGAGTATGTGAAATTGTATGACAAATATTAACTGAGTGCCACTACATGCCTGGCACTGTGCTAGGATATAACACATATACAGCTTCTGATCTTCTGGAGCTGCTAGTCCTGTTTCCTGGAGCATGCCTACCATTAAAAAAAGCATTATTTCCTTGTGGACTGGAGAGCGGAGAGATTCCACTAAGACTCAAAATGTGGCCTCTTGAAGTCTGAATACAGTGAAAGGGCATAATACATGATGAAGCAGAAGCAGTGGTCCTGAGGCAAGACAGACAATGAACCCCCAGAGGAGCGTCATTTTCACAAATTCACCATGGTCTAGAGGCTTGGATCCACAGTCCTGGAAGTCCAGAAAATGATCTTATCAATACACCTAGAAACAAGAGATTCTCAGTGACATGCTGATAGTAATTTTACATAAGATTGATTTTTAAATGCCAATTTACCACTTTCCTGTGGCCAGACTCATCCTGTTCTCTATCTGCCACACTGTTTTCCCAGTACTAAGGTACCTGGAAACTTGAATGAGTCCTCAGAAGATTGCTTGGAGGGCATAGAAACATCGTGAAGAGAGATGACTAATTGTGACATATTCATCTGTGGAGAAATTACCACACGACAATGAATGCTCTTGACAGAATAAAACTTAGTTTGTGTCTACTATGGACCTTTTCATTTTTTTTTTCTGTTTTATCAGTGTACAAATATGTCTTTTTTAACCACTACTTCTGTATCTTCTTTTCCTGGTACTCATACTATAGCTAGCAGATACAAGAGGTAATACTATTTGGGCACTATACTGATACACTATATATATCAGCATTGTATATATGAGCTCATGTTATCCTCAAAACCTCCTTATGGGTATATACTTTTATTACTTCCCTCAGTTTTCAGTTGAGGAAAATGAGGCAGGAAAAGTTAACATAAACTGCTCCAAGTCACCCGCTGTTAAGTGGCAGAACCAGAATTCAAATCCAGGTTTTCTGGTTCCAGATTTTGATTATTCTGTCTTCTCTCATAGTCTCTCTCACAGTCATCTTTCAGGAAAAATTCAATCAATAACTGTTTATGTGAGTTGTTAGACTTAGTAGATCAGAGACAACTAAGAACAGCAGGATGAAAAAAGCCAGCTTTCTTTTTTTTTTAATATATGAAATTTATTGTCAAATTGGTTTCCATACAACACCCAGTGCTCATCCCAAAAGATGCCCTCTTCAATACCCATCTCCCACCCCCCATCAACCCTCAGTTTGTTTCTCAGTTTTTAAGAGTCTCTTATGCTTTGAAGGCCAGCTTTCTTTAAACAGCTGTCCTTTCCTCATTAATCCCTAGAACCTCAAATGGGGGAGGGGGAAAGTAAAAAAAAAAAACAAAAAACAAAACTATTGAACCAAATGCAAAGAGGAACTGAAATACTTTCTGCAGGTCAAAGTCTAATACAAAAGGTGATTCACGGTATTCATAAGTCTTATTCCAAAGGGAATAAGAGGCCCATTAAACATATGAAGAACTTTCCAGAAGCTAGGCCACTTGTAAATAACAGAAGTCAGGAACCTAAACACCTTCTAGCACCATGGAAAGGCACTGAAGATACGAAGCCCTTGAAGAACTCATGGCAGCAGGACTTGGGGTTGGGGGAGGTGGGAAAACCACAGGTAAACGAATGAATGCACTAAAATATTACAACAGAGTACCTGGTACACAACTGACACTTAATAAATGCTCATTAAAAAAATAAATAAATGCTTATTGAAAGAATGGTACTAAGTCATCCTAACAGATGACTCTTTTGTTCAAGGACCTTCTCTAGGTGATAGTTGAAAAACTTACACAGGGTCTGCTTCAGATCATCAAACCTATTTTCTATATTTCCTGACTTAGGAAACAAGAAATATTTCAGTGTATTTCAACTCTGTAACAAGTCAGACTATGATTTATCATCATGCATTTACCATCTTCAAAATTAATTATTGAACCTCAAATGCCTTTGAATTCCAAAGTTCTAAACTGGAATATAAAGAGGGTCCTAATATCTGAGAGAGGAGCTGAGAATGAAGTACAGAGTCACCTTTGAAAGGCAAGGCCCCTGGGAGACTTGTGTAGGGTGCCCTTTGATGGAGTCAGGGCTTGAAGTAATGGTAAAAAGGTAGCTCCATTCAAATAAACAGACATTTGTTAAGTTCCTGCTATGTGGCAGGTCAATGGAGGTGGGGAGGATACAAATGTATCCTTTATTTCACTGACCTCTAGTCGCCAGCGATTCTGCCACCATTCATTCTGGACAACCCAGGTAACATCTCACAGAGGCTCATTAATGCATCTTATTCCAGGCCAGATCAGTGAAATGTATTGACATTGTCTCCTCTACCTGATACCTTGTGAGAAGTATCTTTTCTTCCAGTGCCCACCACTGAATGACCCCACAAGACTTGGGCATGACCACTCATCTCCTTTGTGGTATGCGATGTCCCTTGAACTATATAAGGGGCCAATGTTCTCTGCAGCCTTCAGCATACCAAAGCCATTGCTTTCCACATAAAAGTGAAGACAGGGTCCCACTCCAAAGTCATCTTTTGCCACATCTCATAACCTAGGACCCAAAGAAGTCTCATAAAGTTGTAATTGAAACATCTTCTTCACCTCCTGCTTGTGGTGGGTTCTAGAAATTGTCCATGGAGGAGTGTTGGAGAACCAATCTCTGGGACAAGCTTTATGCTCTCCTAATTGCCCTTTTCACTCACACATGTTCTTCTCTGTCCTTCCTTTAAACTGCTTGTGCAAATTGTCACTAACCCATTACAAATGCCTTGACTTTCCTAATTCTTCTGTAAGAGACCTCTTTGGTCCCACTAGAATTCCTCAATACAAAGATAAATAAGACTTGGTCCCATCTCTCAAAGCACTGGTGCACCCTAGATGAATTTCTGTTGTGTCACTACTCGTCTGAGGGTCAGGGCTGCAAACCAAAAAGAGGCAGCAGTTCAGTGAAATGGAGACACCGTTACACCAGATATCCAAAGAGCCCTTCTGCACTCCTTGGATGTTTGTTACCAGCCACATGGCCTTCAGAAAGTCACTTCACTTTTCACATTCAGTTTACTGATTTAAGAGAAGAAACAAACAAAACCTGTTCTCTGCCTCATGGGAGGGCTGTGACAATCAAGAGGTGATGCATGTGAAAGAGTTTGGTAAACAGCAGACTCCATGTGCTGCTCACCTGGGCAGTTAGTGCCTTCTCCTCCCCTCCCAAAGCACTTAGATCTGTTCTCTAACACAACGTTTATCACACTGCAGGGTATCTGTTTATACGACTGATCCCCACAGTATACTGTCAGCCACTAGAAGGCAAGGGTGTCCTCCTATTCATTTTTGGATTACCTGCCCCTGGTGTGGTGTCAGTCATAACACATTCACAAAGTACATGTTGCCTGCCTGCCTGAATTAATGTATTGAATGCAAAAATGTTAATTATACTCTGGTGTTCTGAATAATTTTGGACAAATCACATCACCTTCAGAACTTGAGTTTTCCTAATTGCTAGTAGGAAGAATATGTTAATGAGGGTTAGGAAGATATATGACTTTCACATCATATGAATTTAACCCAGAGATATCCTGTAGTGTTCAGCTAAAAATTCTTCCATTGTACAGACGAGGACATCAAATCTAAGAAAATGTGTGTGATGTGTCAAAGGACACGTGGTGACCATTGGAACCAGAATCCAGATCTCTTGACCACCAGGTCAGTGCTCTTTATAGCACTTTTTGAGATCCTCAAACAACAGTGACACAGTTACCACAGGATGATTTTATCATCCAGAGCATCATGTTGTGTTCCAGATAATAGATCTGTTCCTGGCAGAAAATAGATACTGTGGTCAATGAGGAGATACTCCTTGGTGAGAAGGAGCCTTGAACTGAGAACAAAACTGCATAGTATTGGTCAAGGTGGGTATTAGTTACTCTGAATGAATCAAACTTGAAGAGTGGCAGATGGATTCCCGTGCACCACAGCCCCACAATGAAATTAAATGACTTTATTCAGCAAATACTTAAGAAACTTAACAAGGCTGGGTGTCCTGTAAAGCACTGCATTGCAAAGAGAAGAGGCTGGGTAAGTTAAAGCAATGCCCCGAAGTAGGTGTCAGTTCCAGAATCAGTCATCCACTCAATGTTCATTCTTCAAGCTCTTACTGTAAACCCTGATGCTTGGTAATGGACTGTCAAGGGGTTGAGGTGTGGTCTCTGTTCCCCACCCTCCTCAGCCCTGTGTGGACCATTTAGTTGAAAAGAGATGAGATAGTTGAACAGATGAGCACAAGGAAAGGTTGGATTAGCTGGCAGACTGTGTGCATAATGCCCTGAAGGGCATGAAGGGAGGAGTGGCCTATCATACCTGTGGGGTGGGCAGGAAAACGTAAGAAGTTGGTCAGGGAAGGAGTGGACTTTTAAAATGAATCTGCAGGGGTGCCTGGGTGGCTCAGCTGGTTAAGCGTCTGACTCCTATTTTGGCTCAGGTCATGATCTCACTGCCCAGTTCATGAGTTTGAGCCCCACAATGGGCTCTGTGCTGAAGCATGGAGACTGCTTGAGATTCCCTCTTTCTGCCCCTCCCCTACTTAAAAAAATGAAACTAAAAAAATAAAATGAGTCTGCAAAAATGAATAGCTGTTTGCCTGTCAGGCAATGAGAGTGGAAGGGGAGAATTATACCAGCAGATGAAGAACATGGAGGCTTAAATTGGCTTGGCATATTTGGGCAACTGAAAGGAGTTTGGTGGGGCAAAGGGCATGAGGGGAGTTAAGAAGGATGAGGAGGAGGTAGGCAAAATCCTTCTCATTTCAGATAAAGGATTTGTATTTTATCTTTGTGATCAAAGTGTCATGCCTGAATCCATGGCTGAGCTTCAAGGGATCCACAAACCTCTGGAAATTACACTTAAGTTCTTGTGTGTCTATATGTATATAAATGTTACTGGGAGGAGTAGCTTCATATTTATTATTCGGTGCATCCCTACCACCACATCCTCTCTAAACACAGGCATCATTAAAAACCAGCCATCTAAGGGTGCCTGGGTGGCTCAGTTGAGCGTCTGACTCTTGGTTTCAGCTCAGGTCATGATCTCACAGTTTGTGGGTTCGAGCCCCTTGGCTCTGCGCTGACAGTGTGGAGCCTGCTTGGGCATCTCCCTCTCTCCTTCTCTCTCTACCCACCTCTCTGTCTCTCTCAAAAATAAGTAAGTAAGCTTTTAAAATATATAGTGGTCTAGGAGATGATGAATTAGCGAAGGATTTTCAGAAGGTTGTGAGATCAGAAACATGTTTAAGACTGAGATTTCTGGTACCAGTGTGGAGAGTATACAGGTGAGTGAGGCTGGAGGCAGGGAGATGGTAGGGAAAATGCTGTAATGGTCCAGGTAGGAGACAGTGAAGCCTAAACTATGATGGTGCCACTGGGTTGGAGAGCAGGCCCCTTAAATAGTTGACTTTTAAAATAGCTTCTTTTCTTTCAGCTACCCTCTAGACCCTACAACGTAATGAACAAAATAAAATCCTATATTTAGAATTAAAATAGCTTATTTAGTATTATTTTCAGACTCGAAGATGGTGCATGAGTTTTCTATTGCCACTGTAACAAATTACCACAAGCTTAGTGGTTCAAGACAACACAAATTTATTCAGAAGTCCAACAAGAGTGTCAATGGGCTAAGATAAACATGTCAGCAGGGCTGCATTCCTTTTTAAAGGCTCTAGAGGAGAATTATTTATGTGCCTTTTCCCACTTCTAGGGGTTACTTACATTCCTTGGCTTGTGGCCCCTTTCCTCTGTCTTCAAAGCCAGCAAGGCTACATCTGTCTGACCATTCTTCCACAGTTACATCTCTCTCTGACAAAAACCAAGAAAGGTTCTGTTTAAGGGCCCATGTGATTATGTTGGCTCCAGCTGTGCAATCTTCCCATCTCTTAATCACATGTGCAAAAATCTCTTTTGTCGTGTAAAATAACTTCACAGATTGTGGACATCTTGGTAGGGGGATGCATTATTCTGCCTACCTCAGATGGACACTCAGAACCAGAAAGGCGGGGGTGGGGAGGTGGTGTTGTCTGAGGCCTGAAAACATGTAAGCAGTAAAGTTAGGATGAGGACGCAGATCTCGTGAGCCTCAGTCCTGGGCAGATTCCAATTCCTGGTGCAATTAGGCCATGTGTGAATTACTTGTCACCGCACTCAGTAGAGGATGACTGAGTAGATGGCACTTGCCTAGGTCCTCTCCACTGTATGATGTCTAAGGGATGTGCTGGTTCCTATTTGTTGGCCAGGGGGGCTGTGATATGGCCTGTAGAGGGCAAAAGGTCACCACTTCTGTGTTGCCTGGTTTTAGTTAGCACTGACCACATCTGCCAGTCTACATCCTGGGACAGCTTCTCATCTGTATATCACATTTCAGTGATCAGAGCTCATCCACCGTGAGGCTGTTTTAGGCACATGGCATGGTGCAAGGGAAGATTTACAGAGGTGGAGTTGAGAGCCCAGGGTGCTGTCCTCCTTCTGTTGACCTGAACTATGTGATTTCCCCCCATTTGAGACTCATTATTCTCCTTTGTGAAATGAGATTACATAGTCCCTATGTGTAGAATGTGGAGATGATTTCTACAGTGACTGGCAAGTAAAGTAGAATGGATATACGACAATCTTAGTAAGAGATCCTTCTCTTCTTTGATTCTCAGTCCTTGATGCAGCCTTGGAACTTGGCATTCAACAGTTCACCTGCACTGGAATGTAGCAGCCAGAAATACCAGATTTTTGTAGGGAAGAGGGTCTGTCCAGGCTCTGAAGAAGCATTGCGACCACAGGCTGTGATGGATTCTACACACCATCTATGTCAGCTCACCAAGACTTTCTGGTTAAGCTAAGGGATTTCTAGAGTCTCTATACTACTAGAACAGAGTTATGTGTATTTCTGTGTTTCTGGGTAGCAAACATGAACACAATTTCAAAAATCTAGAAGTAGCTGTTGCAGCCTTTCTAACGTAGCCCATCAATCTCAAGAACTAACCAAAAGGGAAGTAGAAGGAACAGGAAGGGACTGGAATAAACTCTTTGGGCTCTGGCTTTGCAGTAGCAGATAGGACATTCAAGAACTTGAAAAAGTAGACATTAGCAAGAAGTGGGACAGGTTTAAAGAGAAGGAAGGCTTTAAGATTTTCAAAACCCTATAGGTTTTGAGTGAACCTATAGGTTGACTGAGTGAACTCCAAACAGGCTAAAATGAAAGAAATTCATCCCCAAACTCACTGTCGTCATCATCAAACTTCTAAAAACTAAAGACAAAAAAGTTTTCAAGCAACAAGAGAAAATAGCACCTTACCTTTAAGGAAAAGGAAAAATTTACATGAAAGCATATTTATGATCAGAAACCATAGTGACAAGAAGGAAATAGCACATTTTCTTTGCAGAGAGAAAGGAACTTTCAATACAGAATCCAATATCCCAAGAAAATGTCCTCCAGGAATGGAGGATAAATCAAGACATTATCAGATAAAGAAAAACTAAGAGAATTTGAACATTATTATCTCCTTTAAGAAGAAAGGGGCTCCTGGGTGACTTAGTCGGTTAAGCGTCTGACTCTTGATTTCAGGTCAGGTAATGATCTCATGGTTTTTGAGTTTGAGCCCTGCATCAGACTCTGTGCTGACAGCACAGAGCCTGCTTGAGGTTCTCTCTGTCTCCCTCTGCCCCTCCCCTGCTCACATTCTCCCTCTCTCTCTCAATAAAATAAGTAAACTTTAAAAAAAGAAGAAGAAACTAAAGATCAGAGAGTTACTTTGTACCAAAAACACACAGCCAGAAAGCAGTGAAAGTGAAATTTGAACCCAAATTTGTTTGATTCCCGAATTCACCTTCTTTTCAAGATACTTTCTCATAACTTGCATGTGTGAAAATAGTCATTATTGATTTTGAAGGTTATCCTTTCAACACTGACCATGTGTGAGTTTTATTTTCATTATTTGTTTCATTCCAAAATGTAGGAGATTCATTCATTCTTTTCTTTATTTAGTATGGATTAAGGACTATCTCTATATCTGTCATTTCTAGAGGTGAATCAGACAAAGCATACATAGAGCCAGGATGTATACGACATGTGTCTGTCACCTTCCCGATACTAGTGGCAGACAACACAAGTCAATGTAGCACTCATCCTTCTCAACCTAGACATCTAAGCAGGAAATTACAGTCTGACAGAGCTGCTGTGTCAGGTGATATTATTTGCCATTCCCGACCTAATCCTGCCCTCCAGGAACCTACAGTCCAGTGAAAGAAACAATTTTCCTACCTTCCAATTCCAAGATTTTTCTATAATAGAGTACAGGAAAATGCATGAAACTAAATAGAGAAATAATACAAGTTTATTGCACATTCACTCTTTATCAATACTGTGTTAGGTACTTTACATTTATTACTTTAACCATCATGACTGCTTTATGATATAAACTACTTTTCAACAGCTAATGGTGCTGAGAAGCTCAGAAGTATGGTAAAGATAGTCCATGACAGAAAAGTAATTTGGATCGAGGTCTGCTTGAATTAAAAAATCCATGTTTTTTCTTTTATACTTACTATGCTGCTTCTCTTTGAAAGGATCAAATTCATAAACTAGTTATATTTAAACTATTTTCATGCTATTAAGAATGTATCTAATTATAAAGCTAGAAACCTCAAGAATGTCTCCTGAAATACTCAAAGTAAAAAATAGAATTTAGAACCTAGATAAATACTCAAAATCAACAGCTCTTTTCCTGACAGCCAGTGAAAGGATATAGTGAATAAAAAGATGATATGCATAAGGATAGCATAAAATATAAAATGCTTAGAAGTTACCTTAATGACAAATTTGTAAGGTCTCTGTAAGTAAAATGACAAAATATTACCAGGAAGTAATATCTATATCAATATTTGTCTGTCTCTCTATCTATCTATCTATCTGTCTATTTATCTATCTATCCATCCATCTATCTAACTACATATCTATCTAGTTCCCAATTACTGTTCCCAGTTACTGTTAAGATTATATTTTTTCCATGTTAAGTTATAAAATCAATACTCGACTTCTCAAATTCTTAAAGATGTTGATGACAATGATGATATGTATGTATGTTATATATAAAGACTTACCAAAAAAAAAATCTAAAATTAGGTCAATATTTAACAGACAGAAAGTTACAAAGGGGCTTTCTGATCATTAAACAACCAGCAAAACCATAAAGAAAAAGAGATCATACCACAGAACTTAAAGGATTTTCCATATAAAAACTCACAGTGTGGAAAAATAAATCCCATCTA
Source organism: Panthera uncia (assembly GCF_023721935.1). Lineage (NCBI taxonomy): Eukaryota > Metazoa > Chordata > Mammalia > Carnivora > Felidae > Panthera > Panthera uncia. The sequence continues at coordinate 65,864,010 of NC_064807.1, forward strand.
TTTAGCAACTAATAGCCTTAATGTATAAAGAGTGTTTACAATTTGCTGTAAGTGTAAAAATGATACCAGCAAGCTTTGATAAGTTATGTATGTAAATTGTAGTACCTAGATCAGAAAACTTTACAAAATGATAATATTCAAAATCATATGGATAAATCAAAATGGAATCCTAAAAAGCCGTTCATTGAATCCATAGGAACAAAAGAAAAGAGAAACAAGGGAACCAGAAAGAGAGAAAACAAACATATAACAGACAGTAAAATGGCATACTTAAGTCCTAATGTAACAATAATAATCTTAAATATAAATAGTCTAAATACACAAACTAAAATGCAGAGGTTGGCAGAATGAATAATTACAAAAAAAAAAAAAACCGTATGATCCAACTATGTGGTTTTTAAAAGAAACTCATTTCAAATACAGTGACTTAAAGAGGCTGAAAATAAAAGGATAGAAAAAGTAATATGTAAACAATTTTATTTTATTATTTTATTTTTTCACTATTTTACCATTTCATTTAAAATTTATTATACAAAAATGCTGTGTTAAAATTATCTGACTAGCCTGTTGTTTTTGTTTTTTTTACCTCTTATGTAAATTTTTAAAAATTCTATTTAACTTTTAGTTCCCATAAGTATTTAGTGAATACACTCTTAAGTCTGATCCAATGAACCCTGAGACCCATCTCCAAATTATTTAATTTTTTTCCTGCTGAATTTTAATTAATAAATTTTTTTTTAATTTACGTCCAAGATAGTTAACATGTAGTGCAATAATGTTTTCAGGAGTAGAATCCAGTGATTCATCACCTACATATAACACCTAGTGCTCATCCCAAAATGTGTCCTCCTTAATGCTCCTTGCCCAATCAGCCCATCCCCTCACCCAAAACCCCTCCAGCAACCCTAAGTTTTTTCTCTATATTTAAGAGTCCCTTATGGTTCATCCCTCTCCCTGTTTTTATATTATTTTTGCTTCCTTTCCCTTATGTTCATGTGTTTTGTATCTTAAATTCCACATATGAATGAAGTCATATGATATTTGTCTTTCTCTAATTTCACTTGGCATAATACACTCTGGTTCCATCCACGTTTCAAATGGCAAGATTTCATTCTTTTTGATGGCAAAGTAATATTCCATTATACATGCACATGTACGCGCACGCACACACACACACACACACACACACACACCACATCTTCTTTATTCATTCATCAGTCAGTGGATGGACATTTGGTCTCTCCATACTTTGTCTATTGTCGATAGCTTATCATGCAACCAATATTAAAAGACACATATGTTGCCATATTAATATCAAATAGAATATACTTTAGACAAAACCATTGCTAGAAACAAATAGGGACATTATTTAATGATAAAAGAATCAAATCAATCCATTAGAAAGAAAACAATCCACAATTCTAAATGTTGATGTACCAAGGAACAGAATCTGAAATACACGAAACAAAAATTGAACCAAAAGGACAACTCCACAATTAAAGTTGGAGATTTCAACTCCCACTGTCAACAACTGATAGAACTAATAGTAAATCAGCAAGAATATACAACTTAACAACACAATCAACTAATAGGATCTAACTGACATATGTAGAACATTCAACTGACAATAACAGAATACATATTTTCATCAAGCACACATGGAATAGTCACCAAGATAGAACACATCTTGGAGCATAAAACAAACCTCAAGAAATTTAGAAGAATTGAAATCATACAGATGGTATTTTCTGAACACATTGGAATCAAATAAGAAATCAACAGAAAGTTAACAGGAAAACCTCCAAGCACTTGAAAACTAAACAACACGCTTCTAAATAATTCATGAATCAAGGAGGGAGTCCAATGGAGAATAAAAGAAATATATTAAACTGCATGAAAATTAAATTGTGATATATTAAAATTCATGAAACACAGCTAAAGCAGTTATGAGAGGAAAATTTATAGCATAAACATTTACATTAGAAAAGAAGAAATGTCTTGAATCAATTATTTAGGCTCTCACCTCAGAACCTAGGGAAAGAAGAGCAATGTAAACCTGGAGCCAGCACAAGGAAGGAAATGGTAAAGGTAAGGGCAGAAACGAATGAAAATGATAACAGAAAAACAATAGAGAAAATAGTGAAACAAACAGCTGGTTCTTTGAAAGGAGAAATAAAATCAACAACTCCCTAGAAGAATCGACAAAGAGAGAAGACAAGACTTAACAATAGAATAAATGAAACTGTATATCTATAAACCCTTCCCACATCCAAAGAAAGATAAGGGAATACCAAGAACAATTCTACATACATACGTTTGACAACTTGGATGAAATGGACTACATCATAAAATACACAAACTACCACAACTCACTCAGTATAAAATACATAATTTGAATGGCTTTGTGACTCAAAAAATTGAATTTGGAGTTTAAAAACCATCCCCTCAAAATCTCTAAATCTAGTTGGTTTCACTGGGGAATTTTACTGAATGTTTAAAGAAGAATTAATATGAATTCTGCACACTCTCTTCCAGATAGTAAAAGAAGGAATACTATCCAATCCATTTGATGGAAATAGTATTACCCTGACACCAAAACCAGCTAATGATGATACAAAAAAACAAAACAAAACAAAAAAAAACTACAGACCAGTATACCTCATGAGTATATATATAAAAATCCTTGGGGTGCCTGGGTGGCTCAGTGGTTAAGCGTCTGACTTTGGCTCAGGTCATGATCTCGCGGTCCGTGGGTTCGAGACCCGCGTCAGGTTCTGTGCTGACAGCTCAGAACCTGGAGCCTGTTTCAGATTCTGTGTCTCCCTCATTCTCTGACCCTCCCCTGTTCATGCTCTCTCTCTCTCTGTCTCAAAAATAAATAAACGTTAAAAAAAAATCCTTAGCAAAATATTGGTAAATAGAAGTCAGCCATATAAATTTATTCCCAGATACCTTATTGCCATTTTATGTTTTTATATTATATTTCATATTTTATTGTTTCTGGTAGATCAGAATGAGATTTTTTTCGTATTCTTTTGTCCAGATACATTTGCTAAATTTTTAATTCTAAAATTTTGTGGACTCCTTATGTTTTCAAAAGATGAGAATGTCATTTTCAGGTAACCTCTTCCTCTTTCTCTCTCTCTCCTTGTTACTCATAGGTCCACCCAATCCTGAGATAGTAACATTCAATCCATACATCCAAAGGAAAGGCAGATTTGTATTGTGTATCCTGTTCTGAACAGCATTAGGGACCATTATAGATAGAATAAGACAGAGAGCACCTAGACTTTGATTCAGGGTCCTAGGTTTGAATACCATTCTTTTTTTTTTTTTTAATGTTTTTATTTATTTTTGAGAGAGAGACAGACAGAGCTAGCAGGGGAGAAGCAGAGAAAAAGAGGGAGACACAGAATCCGCAGCAGGCTCCAGGCTCTGAGCTGTCAGCACAGAGCCCGATGCGGGGCTCGAACTCACGGACCTTGAGATCATGACCTGAGCTGCAGTTGGACCCTCAACCGACGGAGCCACCCAGGCTCCCCGAATACCATTCTTGCTGCTTACTGGCTGGCTATATTAGTTTGCTCTGGCTGCCATAATGAGATACTACAAAGTGGCTTAAACAAAAATTTATATTCTCATTGTTCTGGAGGCTACACCCCAAATCCAGGTGTCAGAAGGTTTTGTTTCTCCTGAGGCCTTCCTCCTTGATTGCAGGTGGCCACCTTCTTACTGTGTCCTCACATGGTCTTTCTTCTGTGTGTCCGTGTCCAAATGTCTTCCTATAGGGACACCAGTCAGATTGGATGGGGGCCCATGCTAAAGACCTCATATTAATTTAATTATTTCTTTAAAGACCTTGTCTAAATACAGTCACATTCTGAGATATGGGTTAGGACATCAACACATGAATTGTCAGAGGACACAATTCAGCCCCAAACAACTGGGTAATCATTCGCATTCTGCTTAGCTTTCTGTGTCTCTCTGTGCTCTTATTTAAAGTGAGTGGGTAGATTATATGACCTCTGTGTTTCCTTCCAGTTCCCAGTTTTCCAAGCTTTCATCATTTTCAGCTTGCTGGTAAGCACCCTGTCTTCACAAATCTCTTCATTTCTCCATGGATTAGCATGGCTTATACTGTGTAGTATTGTTAAGTGAATAGCTACATTTTCCTGATTCAAAGGCAGAAGTCAGTTCATACACATGAAACTAGTTTTCTGGAGGTTCTGGGACTAGGAGTTGTTAATTTGACTGAAACTCCTCACTGAAAGAGAAGAAAATAATTGAAGTTGCAGAGAAAGTAAAACAGAACACATAAGGGGAATTCATTGAAAGGGGGCTTGAAGGCGGGAGGGAGACATGTATAGAAGAACCTCGAAGGCAAAAACGAAGGAATATCTGCTCCACTGTGCCCACAACCACTGTCAAGTGAGTGATGTAAGTCACTTCTCCTCTTTCATACTTTTTTTTTTTTAATGTAAAAGATGTGTGCTTGGTGTTCAGGGACCATCCTGATTTCGTGTAACCTGATTCTTTTCAATAAAGAAGGTGATTCATTAAATGTGTAACTAAATGTGATTCCATTTTTATAACCTTGCTAGGCTTATATAAAAATAGTCACAGCTCAGGGAAGAAAAATCTTTTGTCAGATCGAGTATATAAATTCTTGGTTCATAAACCACAATCAGCTGTAGAAAGGCTGTGGAGAGACATCTGAGGGCAGCAGAAAGAATGGAGAATTTGCTCCCTGGAGACTAGGTTTTTGTCTCTGTTCTGATATTTCCTCCCAAGCAGGTCCACTTCTGTAAGCATCATATGAAATGAGTTTAAAAGGACCCCAACCTGACCAGTGGGGCATCCCTCCTGGTGGAACTAGAAGGGAATTTCAGAACCAAAATGCAGCTCATTTCTCTGGAAGCAAAATCAGAGTGGCTGGTGAAGGTGAACAGTATCCGGAGCATAGAGCAATAGAGACCCATGTGTGGTGTTTGCATTACCACTCCCTCTCCCTCACAGCCTATCTGACGTCACTCACCAAGCGTGGCAGGCTCTGCCTCTGACTATGAATGTGTCTTACCATCCTTCTAGCCATTGTGCTCTGGGCAGGCACTATCAATTGATTAGAGGGAACATGGGAGGTGAAAACAGTTTGCTCTCCCTGGCCTAGAGCTTAGTCAGAATGATGGAACCAGACGCACTGAATTTTATTGAAATAAATGTCAGAAAAATTAACAGGGTGGACTCAGCAAAGACAGCTGGCTGCTGAAAAGCAAGGAAAAGGTCAGGTCAAATGTAAAGGATGACTGGCACCATGGCCCCCGTGGTAGGAGAAAACAGTAGACGAAGTGGGTCACAGACAGCATGACATCTCAGAGAGTGGACAAAGTGGGAGTGGGTGGGGAAGTATCTTGGAATTATGACCCAGTTGCAGGGACTTATGTTTGGCCATTGCTGCCTAGAAGAGGCAGTGCTTGGACCTGCTGGTTGGCTAAATGCAGTGTCTGTGAGCCCCGGGTCCCTGGGGCACTGTTGGTCAAGTTGTCACTGCTGCCCTGCCTGCAGTATACACAAGGGCAGTGGGAAACTGGCAAGAAAGAAAATGCTGGTGCTCTGCAACCACAAATGAGTCCAATCTGATTTCTATCATGTACCACTTTCGTGGCCTTGGGCAAGATATTTCGCTCTCAGAGACTCCGTTTTCTTGATAGATCTTTGGGATTATCATGCTGTGTCTTTCCTGGTGTGATAGTAAGAATCCGATACATAGTAAATGCTTACTAAATAGCAGGTATCACTGTTATTTTTCTCACCTTACCTCTGCCTCTGGAGCAGGCTCAGCTGTCGGATCCAAGGAAAGGAATAGTAAGAGTCTAAACTAATATTAGTTAGACTACTGGGAATGCACTTTATTACAATCAGACATTAAGCTGATTTTGTGCTGGTTTCAGTCATTGAGAGGGCTGATTTATTTCTGGTTTACTCATACCTCCAGCCCTTCTGCAGTCCCAGTGGAAAATCCACCGTGTTTACGAGGCCTCAAACTCTGACTTTCTGTCTCATCCGCCTGGGAGACTGCTGGAGGTTCTGATCGACGCCTGCCACCTGTGAATTGGTAAGTCCCTCAAGGGGAAAATTGTCACAGACTGTCTCTGTGTTCCTTTTTTCTTTAGGATCCTGGACCCATATGTCCTGATTTTGAAATATTTTTATCTGGGCTGCTAGTTACTCTCAATAACAAAATTAGTCCATAAAACCTAGTTTGTTATAATTTAAATAGAGAAAATTCCTTACTTATTTAATGTGTATATGAAAAAAATAACTAGTGCATAAAAATTATGATAATTTTTCATTTAAAAAGGAAGCAATTTAAAGAAAAAAGTGCTGAGTAAAAACGTTACACATGATATGCTATGCTGTTTTCAGTTCACTGCTTTAGTACATAGTAGGTTTTCAACATTTATGGTCAAGTCTCTACTACTCTTGCTTTGAATACTGCAAGTTACCTTCCTGGTCTTTCTGCCTTCTGTCTATCACTCCTCATTCAAAATATATGTCATACCCTAATCTAAAATATTTAAAACACAAAACTGGTCATATTCACCTTTTGGTTGAAACCCTTCAATGGATCTTATATCGGTAAAACTTCTTTCAGAGTAAAAGTGGCTTGAATATGAATATACTTAACTTGCTCACAAGCAACAGATGTAAAGTTAACCAGTTTGAAAGGTGGTAAGTTAGTTTAGTAATGTCAGAGAGCTGGGTTGGTTTCTCTGAAATTCTTTTGGTTTTCTATTCATGGACTCAAGGAGGCTGCCATGGCTCCTGAAATCACATTTGCATGGACTGACAAAAAGGAGAGGTGGCATAGCTCTCCTTTTATCAACGGAGCAAAATCTTTCCCAGGAGTCCTCTAAAAACTTTCCCTTTTTTTCCCTTTTCAATGTTCAGACCTGAGACATGGGACCTTTCCCTTGCTGACTTATCTCTGGTGTACTCTGGGTCACTGAGACTGGGACAGCGAGTGTCTGGGAGGTAGACTGTGGCTGCAAAGCTGCAGTAAAGAAGAATGGGTATTTTTAGCTGAATATTAGTATCCACACCAGCGAGGCATTTTTTATATGATAAGGTCAAAACCTTTTATCAGCGCGTTAGTAATTCTTTCATGTTGCAAGATACCACATTGCATCCAAACGTGGTTAGTATTTATTGAAGAGCTGTACTGGGGAGTAGGGAAGCCCAAGAAACCAATTCAACAAGTCTTCAGGATAACTAGATGCCGTCAGCCTATCCCACGGCAGCTCTGGGCTTATCCAGCATAGACGAGCGGGAGTGAGAGTCTCATGACCCTGCTCAGGTGCATCGGCCATTGTGTTGAATCAGTCCATCTCTGACACCCCTCAATGTCTCAACCACTTCTTCACCCTCCTACCATTCCTGACCATTGACTGTGTGGATCTTACATTGGTACTTCCAGTGATACAATTGAGCAAGTCCGTCTCTTTCCTGAAGAGGTCATGTCCTATGCAACCTTCAGGATTTGGGCTCCAGCATCATGAGAAGTGTCTGTTGACCCTTTAAGCAGTTCTTGCTGATGCTTCCTGGCCCCTCGGCTTGCGATACCACAGAACCGACATCTCTCTATTGAAATTGCCTTGCCCTGGGAGACTTATCAAGAGATAGATTTGTGGGCCCTGCCCCTCCCCCCAAGATTCTGACTCCATAAGTCAGGAATGGGCCTAGAGATGTGCATTTTAATTTACATGATTCTATAGGAGGAAACATGGACCATAGTTTTAAAATATCAACCCTATGTATTAGACCCTTTACACAGCAACTCTTACGAATCTCCTCAAAGAGTTCTGTGTGGTTATTATTAAAATCCTGATTTCATAATTGGGGAACTGGAGGCTCAAAGAGCACAAAAGCACACAGTGAAGAATGATGAAGCCAAGCTTATTCCAGAGCACCTGCTCTTGAGTCATGCCCAGCCCCCTCGTTATAGTTCAGCACCCTGGCACCCCCAAGGCTTCCTCCTTTCTCGTTAGCAAAGCTGGGCCAGGTCTGGTTCTCAAAATGGCTGCTCAGGAGAGAAGCACATGGCTCCTCCACAAGAAGGCATTGATGGAGCCCCAGTGGCCCTTCTCTAATGAGGGCAGGCTGTACTAGGAAAGCGGTGGGACCCAGTCCACTGAGGTTTCCAGAGTGCTTATTCTGAGGAAAGGAAAGTATAAAGAATGGTGCCGATTTCCCTCTAGCAACTTCCCTTTCTACAGCCACAGGAAGTCCTTTGAAGACCTGTGAGTACTGTACGTGGGATCTGGGCTTTTTTCTGACTCACTCAAATTGGTGGCACGGTAGAAAAGCAGGGCCTAGGCAGCTTCAGGTTAGAGCAGAAAGGAAGGACTGCAAGCGTGGAGGAAGAGAGATGAGGAAAAGCCCGGGGTTGGAGCTGGTAGTTTCATGTAAATTGTAGGATTCAGAAGATCTGAGTTCAAATCCAGACCCTGCCACTCAGCAGAGTGAGGTTGGGAAAGTTGTCTCATTTGTCTGGGCTGCAGCTTGCTTTTCTACAAAGCGGGCATATGACCCAAGCCTCAGCTTCTGTTGTTGGGATTAATGGAGACTCTTGACTTGAGTGTGATGTTTTTTGGTGTGACCAGGAGACATCTCTTCCTTGAAGGTGGAGAGGGCACTGGACAGCCACATGCTCACATGCATTCCCCAAACCCCACAGCCCCAAGCCGCTCCTGGCCGAGAATCCAGGGCTTTTTAAAGGTTGGAGGCTGAGGGAGAAAAAAGTTTGTTAGCCTTCTCCCTGCTCACGCCTTACACACACTTGTTGTAACAGAAGCAAGCCGGGATACATCTAGGTCCCAGGGGACCGCAGAAGTGACAGAGTCAGAGCAATTAGCTGAGACTTCTACAAAGGTCCTCAAAAAGTCATCCTTGCATCTAATCTTTAGGCCTTCCTCCTGAACCCCTGCCATCCGTGCCTCCTCATTGTCCACTTGGAAAACCCACAAAACAGAAAAAGGGGGACCTGTCCTGTTCTGTAGCCAGTGTTGATGGAGCAGAATTTCAAGGTTCAGATAGTGTGGTGGGAACATAAGCGAGAAAATGTAGCAAATACTACCAGCTGATGTGTGTGTGCCTTCAGTGCTTTTGTCTGGGGGAAGAATCTGCAATTATTATTTGTTTTTAAAATGTGTACATCCAGGTACAACCGCATCCAAAGAAGTGTGCCCTCATTAGCACAGAGCTCGGTGATTTCAGAGTGAACACCAGTCAAAAGAGCAGGAAGCAGGCGGTAGAAGCCTCCAGAAGTCCCTCTCAAACTCTCTCCAGTCACTAACTACTACCCCAGCTCCTGCAGCATGGATCCATTTTTCCTACCTTTTCACGTCTGGAATCATCCGTGCATTATTCTATATCCAGCTGCTGCTGCTTGACCTTATGTCCCATAAGATGTGTCCATGTTGTTCCATGTAATTACAGATTCCTCTTTATTCCATTATGTTAGTATCCCACCAGGTATTGATGCAATGCAGGGTTGGCAGTCGATTCCTAGCCTGCATAGTGCTGTCGTGCACCTTCTTGAGAGTGCATACCTTTCGGTGGACATCTGCACTCTTCTTGTTTGAGTGTGTGCTCACGAGTTGAGATGCGGGGTGAAAGTATGTGTATGTTGGTTTTCCAGGCCGGTTATACAGCTCACATTCCCACCAGACGCCTATGAGGATTTCAGCTACACTTCTTTGACAACATTTGGCATTTTTCCTTCTTTTTTCCTCTCCATTATAGCCCTTCTGGTGGGCATACAGTGAGCCTGGCAACTTTTAACAAATAGAGCTTGATGTCTTCAGAAGCCCTCTCCAGGTTTCACAGTCCTTGTCAATCCCTGCAGTCTTACGTGAGGCCAGTGCACACATTTATGCCTCCTGCCATGTTCCAAAAGGCATCTGAGTTTGAAAGCCCTGACATGTGCTCTCTCATCCAGTTCCAAAATTAGGTATATTATTATTCCCATTTTACTGAAGCAGAAACTGAATCACTGGCCCAAGGTCACACAGCAAGAAAGTGACAAAAGCACAGGCCATCAAAGGCTGGACCTGTGCTCGTGTGCCTTTTGCAAGCAGTATAATTAGCATGAGACAAGAAAAAGTGGTAGGAAAACTGTATGCTCTTATAAAAACTGGATTCATTTCTAACTGGCTATACAAACTTAAATCAGTACACTCTTCTGAACCTCAGTTTACTTGCCTGTAAAATGGGGATGATGACAAAATATCTTAAAGGGATATTTGGTGGATTCAATGAGACCACTAAGAGAAAGTGACACCAATGCCTAAAAAACAATAAATATAAATTAAAGGGTTAAGTGGAAGATGGTGACTTGAATACAGGTCTCTCCTTTCCCTACTGGTGTGGCCAAACGAATATAAAAGTACCAATAATTCTGCACTGGCATGGAGAACTCAGGAAAGTTGTTGTCCACATTCCTCAGACTTTATGGGCTTTCTCATGAGAAGAGTAGAGTTGGGCAAGAGCAAGGGGAGTTGTCGAGCCCGGTGGGAAACCCTGGTGGAAGCTTTCTTGAGCAGACACAGGAGGACTGAGGACACAGGTAGGCACTGGTGCAGAGAGGAAATGCTTCACTGGCTACCCCGTCCACAGTGGCAGACTGATGGCCTTCCAAAGTGGGTCTGCAGAGGTGCTTCCAAGGAGAAGAGTCACCACGGTGAGGCTTCTCTGTCGTGCGTAGACAGTAACACAAGGCCGAAGGCAAGATGGGCGCATGTGCTCCTATAGTAGCCAAGAGAGGGAAAGCAGGAGCAAACAGAGTTCTGGGTATGTCAGCATCCAATACAGAGTAAGTTCCCTAAGGAATGGCCCATGCTAATGTCCCCACCTTCCCCACTCAGGGAGCCACCACACAGAGCTAGAAAGTAGCTAGCTCTCTAGTCTAGGATTTGAGATGGGGCTTCTAAAGGAGAAAACAGAGGAGAGGAAATCAACAAGGATCCACCCATCCTGTTTATAAGAAAAAAAGTCAGCCTTGTGTACAATGTGTCCTCTTTCTACTTGACTGAACACAGATCGTACCAAGATGGAAGCAGTGAAAAGATGCTGCAAAATAAAAAAAGGGAGGAAAACCTATCACTCAAGTTTCAGGAAAAGAACTTATTTTTGGAAAAACTTTCTGAAAACATGCAGAGAAAAATTAGGAAGAACCTGCCTGGAATTTAAAATGTTGACTAACAGCTTTTTCCAACATACTCATAAAGACAATTAAAAAAAACCCAACAATTCTCCAAACAGCCTTAAAAGCTGAAACTGAGAAATAGCATATCAAAATAGGAAAGATATTGAAACTGTAAGACACAAAGAGATGGATTGAGGAAAATGTATCTAGGTTTAAGTGCACAGACGCTGCATTGCACAGACCAGAATTGCTTCTTGTAAAAAAAAAAAAGGGGGGGGGGAGGTCTAAAAATAAGCAGGGAGATACTTTGTGTCTTTTCCATAGTCTTATTTAGAATAAGCCACTCAAGATCAAAAGCAAAGAGGAAATAGCAGGGGTGTCTCTCTGTTCTATCGTGTACTAAGAATCACACAACGTTATATTCCTTCTTCTGTGTTGGTTCATCCACCCATCTTGGCCATGTCTGTCCATTCAGGGAAGACAGACATGGTCAAGAACAAGGCAGGAATAGCAACACTGTGTGCTGGAAATGCAATATCTATAAGTAAAGCACTGAAGTCAGGTGCAGGAGCAGGAAGAACAACACAGGTGGGAATACAGGTGTGAGGCAGGCAGAGAGGGGGCTCGTGTGGTGCTTAGAAGAATGCACAAGCAACCAGACTGTCCTGAATCTGCCACTAACTACTTGAGGATTCTTGAAGGTCTCTCTGGGCCTTAGTTTTTCCACCTATAAAATGGGGATAATAATAGTTCCTACCTACTTAGTAGAGTTATTGGGAGGATTAAAGGAAGTTATATGTGTCATGTGCTTAGGAGGACCTGGAATATAATTTTAATAATAATAATGATGTCTATCTGTCTATCTATCTACCTACCTACCTGTCTATCTACCTATCTATTTACCTATCTTTGCAAGGAGAAAGGTGGTTGGGAAAGTGAAAAATAACACTGCTAGAACAGAGTATATTATGTCTGGACTTCTGGATTTCATATATAAATAACATTTCAAAGAAAATTTTGGAAATCAACATTGGGTTGGCATTTATTTTATCTTACAACATTTAAAAAATAAGAGCAGGGGTGCCTGGATGGCTCGGTTGGTTAAGCGTCTGACTTGGTTTCAGCTCAGGTCATGAGCTCATGGTTTCATCAGTTCAAGCCCCATGTCAGGTTCTGTGCTGGCAGCACAGAGCCAGCTTGGGATGTTCTCTCTGTCCCTCTCTCTCTGCCCCTCGCCACCTGTGCTGTCTTTGTCTCTCTCAAAATAAATAAATAAACTTTAAAAAATTTGAAAAAAAAAGCAAAGGAGGTTAGTTAGCATAAACATCGAAAAATTAATCTCGAATAAAGAAGTGTCTCTTAATTATTCTCAATACATTGCCTGCTTTGTTTTCTCCATTTAGAGGAGATAAGTGAACACTTCATCTGAAACGTGCATTGGTCTAAAGGCTGTAGTTTGGAAAATATCCCAATAAGTGAAAAAATGCTAATAACTGAGAAGTAGACTAGGAATTGTGTCCATCAACTTGCCCACCAGTTATAGATACGAGATACCCACCACACAAAGGCAGAAAGGGATCCAAAGGCAAGTCGTTATCCTGATGTCCATAAGGCTTATCTATGCCAAAGAGTCCTACTAGCCAAGAAAAGTAAATGTACACCCTAGGGAAGAAAGGGGCATAAACTAAAGTGAGCTGATTAGTCTGAATACATACATAAAGTAAAACAAACGAAAAGCACTGCAGAGTAAACAACTGAGAGAGGGGCGCCTGGGTGGCTCAGTTGGTTGAGCGTCCGATTTCAGCTCAGGTCATGATCTCGCAGTCCGTGAGTTCAGGCCCCACTCGGGCTCTGTGCTGACAGCTCAGAGCCTGGAGCCTGCTTCGAATTCTGGGTCTTCTTCTCTCTCTGCCCCCTCCCCCACTCATGCTCTGTCTCTCTGTCTGTCTCTCTCTCTCTCTCTCTCTCTGTTTCAAAAATAAATAAACATTAAAAAAAATTTAAAAAAACTGAGAGGAGTCAGAGAAGGAGAATATTTCTGAAAATAAACTCTCAAAAATAGCCAAGAACTACTTTAATGCAATGAGTGGCGACCAGCCTATCAAGACTTTATATATATATTTACTATTTTATATATATATATATATAGACACAGAGTCAACCCTCATTATTTGCAGATCTTGTATTTGCAAATTTTCACACTTACTAACGTTTATTTGTAACCCAAATCAGTGTTCACAGCATTCACAGCGTCACAAAATCTTTGAGTTGCCCAATTTGCATGTTCCCAAGTAAGTTCAAATGAGGCACCACTCTGCCTTTTGTTGCATTTCTCATGCTGTAAACTAAGTATGCTTTTCTCATGCTGTAAACTAAGTATGCTTTTCTCATGCTGTGAACTAAGTGTATTTAGTGTTGCTTTTCACATTTTTTGTACTTTTTGTTGTTGGTTTCACTGTTTAAAATGGACCTAAGTGCATGGGCTGGTGTTCCTAAGCACAAGATGAGTCCGATATTAATGAATCATATGTATGTATATATGTGCACATACATATTAGTGTTTAAACAGAAATACACATAAAACAAGGTTATCCACTGATCAGTTGATAAAAGCATTGTGACCAGAGTCTTACAGGAACCTTATCCTATATTTCTTTTAGGAACAGTAATTCAATACTTGCTAATTCACTGTTTGCAGTGTCTTTATAGAACATAACTGCTGTGAATAACAAGAATCTAATTATGTGCCTATACATATATAAGCACATGTACACAGGAATATATATATATATATATATATATATATATATGTATATATCACAATGATACTGAAACAGTAATTGAGTACAAATCAAAGAAATGAAACAGGAGATCCTGAAATAGACCTTACATAGCTTAGTATAGTGTAGTTTTATTTAGTGTGCTATTATTTTGTTTACTGTTATTAGGTTTACTGTGATCTCATTTTATTTCTATTTAATTTTTTTTCATTTTTTTTTATTTTAACTTTTATTTTTTACTTTTTAAAATTTACATCCAAATTAGCGTATAGTGCAACAATGATTTCAGGAGTAGATTCCTTAGTGCCCCTTACCCATTTAGCCCATCCCTCCCCCACAACCCCTCCAGTAACCCTCAGTTTGTTCTCCATATTTATGAGTCTCTTCTGTTTTGTCCCCCTCCCTGTTTTTATATTATTTTTGTTTCCATTCCCTTATGTTCTTCTGTTCTGTGTCTTAAGGTCCACATATGAGTAAAGTCATATAATATTTGTCTTTCTCTAATTTCGCTTAGCATAATATCCTCTAGTTCCATCCACGTAGTTGCAAATGGAGAGATTTCATTCTTTTTGATTGCCGAGTAATACTCCATTGTATATACATACCACATCTTCTTTATCCATTCATCCATCGATGGACATTTGGGCTCTTTCCATACTTTGGCTATTGTTGATAGTGCTGCTATAAACATGGGGGTGCATGTGTCCCTTCGAAACAGCACACCTGTATCCCCTGGATAAATGCCTAGTAGTGCAATTGCTGGGTCATAGGGTAGTTCTATTTTTAGTTTTTTGAGGAGGCTCCATACTGTTTTCCAGAGTGGCTGCACCAGCTTGTATTCCCATCTATTTAGTTTACCTTAATGTGACATAATACAATATAGTATTTAGACACAGGAAAGCACAGATGAAAATAATATATAAGGTAAAGATGGTGAATCTAATTGATGTTATGTAAACTAACTAAAGAATTGGAGGGGTGCCTGGGTGGCTCCTTCAGTTAAGCATCCAACTCTTAATTTCAACTCAGGTCATGATTTCTTGGTTCATGTGTTTGAGCCCCAAGTCAGGCTCCACACTGACACCGTGGAACCTGATTGGGATTGTCTCTCTCCCCGCTCTCTGCCGTTCTTCCTCTCAAAATAAGTAATTAAACATTTAAAAAAAAAAATTGGAAAAATACCTAAGTTCTATTCCTATCTCACACTGACAAAATTATTACCCCTTCTTTATGTTTTTATTTATTATTATTTTGTTAATGTCTATGTATTTTTGAGAGAGAGAGGGAGAGACAGACTCTGAAGCAGGCTCCAGGCTCTGCTCCCCAACGTGGGGCTCAAACTCACGAACCACGAGATCATGACCTGAGCTGAAGTCAGACGCTTAACCGACTGAACCACCCAGGCGCCCCTTACCCTTTCTTTATATTTTTAAGTAATAGAAGGTTGAGTATATTTATCTGTATTTTCTAACTTTTACCATAAATATAAAGTGTTTGTGTAATAAATAAGAAATAATAACTTTGATTATTAAAACTCACAGTCAAATTGGAATAATAATAATCTGGGTCCAAAATTCTATGCAATATCAACTAAATTGAAAAAAAGTGATGGGGAAGAAGGGAGAAGAAATTAAAGAGTACTTATTTCCTTGGTTGATAGAGTGGAAATTCAAGAAATACTATTTCATTGTTTTACTTTGAAAATTAGAACATATAGGTTTAGGCTTCAAAAGTAATTTTAAAAAATGGACACAGATGTTCTCAAGTGTTTCCACATAAGTCCCCCTAACATCAGAGAAAGTGAACACATGCCCCAGGGGTCTGTCAACATAACCCAGAATGGCCCAATCCCAGATAGAGATTTCAGAAGTGTCATGTGAATGTTTCATTTTATCACATTACATATCAGTATTGATTTTAATAATAAAACTTTTTTATTTCTTTACCATTTAATGCAAGTGATACTTCAAGAGCATGTATTTATCCTGTGTCATGACACATCCCAAGTGCATTGCTGTATATCCCCAGGGGTGCATGAACTAATGGCATAAAGACTATGCTCTAAAACTTCTAAGTTATTAGAGAAAAATCAAATATGTATACATATATGCATAATATTATTAAAAATGTAAGACATAAATCCAGATAACAGACATAAGACAAAACAGAGCAACTATGATTATAACTGTAAATAGGATGATTCTCTTATCAAGAAATAATACTCTTGAACATGGATAAAAAAAAATTCCAACTACAACCACTGGATGTGCATAAAGAAAAGTGGTTTTGATAGATTAATATTTAAAGGATAGTCCAAAAGCAGACCAATCCAAATGAAAAAAAATCCTAGGGATAGGATATTAAAGTAGAAATCAAAGGCAAAATCATTTAAAAGATAGAAAAAAAATTTAGGTTGATAAAGTACATAAGTGAAGATAAAGTAACGAAGCCATGAGTCTTTGAATAATAAAGTACTAAGATCTATAAAGCAATAATAGTTAGAAACTTAAGAATTAATTAATAGAATTGTTAATCGGATACAGGATATCTAATCTATGGGATTAAAGTTTCCTGTATAGGCACATATTGAAATCTAAGTCTCCAAATAGAAAATGCAACTCTTTTCATAGGTTTATGAAACATTTTAAGATGTTCATTATAATCCTCCAAGAATAGGTTAATAAACTATAGAGGCTTTACGGATCAATTCTATCTCAAGAGTACAATGAAACTGGAAGTCAGTAGCAAGGGAATATCATTAAAACCCAATCACCTGGAAAAGCAGAAGATAGTCTTGTAAATAATTATTAATACAAAGAGCAAAAAACTTAAACATTATTTGAAGTATTTTTAAAAATATCCAAATAAAAGCATTAAATATAAAAGTGAAGTTCATAGGATCCTGCCATAGTTGTACAGAAGATAAGTTATGACTTTTTATGTTTTTATCATTGCACAAGAAAGAATGGAAATAAATTGATTAATTAATTAACTCAAGAAACTAGAAAAAGAACCCATAGGTCAATAGATAAATCTTGATGAAAATCAGAAAATATTTTTGAAGTACACGATAATAAAAATACTACATAGAAAAAATTACAGAAAGCAGCCTAAGCTGTTCTTGGAAGGATACTTATTGCCTTAAATGCATAAAATAGAAAAGAAGAAAGGCTAAAAACAATGATTTAAGTGACCACCTCAAGAAGTTAGGGAAAGAAAACTCAAAAGACAATAATATGAAGTAAATTATTTTGAAGAACACAAATTAATAAAATAGAAAACAAGCAAGCAGTTGATAATCAACAAAAAGAAATGATTATTTGAAAACAATAATATTCACAAAGCTTTGACAAGATTAATAAAGTAAAAAAGAGCAAAAGAAAATATTGCCAAAAGTGGAAATTTAAAAAGGGAATAATTAGGGGCACCTGGGTGGCTCAGTTGGTTGAGCGCCCGACTTCGGCTCAGGTCATGATCTCCCAGTCTGTGAGTTCGAGCCCCATGTCAGGCTCTGTGCGGAGGGCTCAGAGCCTGGAGCCTGCTTCGGATTCTGTATCTCCCTCTCTCTGACCCTCCCCCGTTCATTCTCTCTCTCTCTCTCTCTCTCTCTCTCTCTCTCTCTGTGAAAAATAAATAAACTTAAAAAAAATTTTTTAAATAATAAATAAATAAATAAATAAAAAGGGAATAATTATAGACTCTACAAACATTAAAAAGAAAATAAGAGATTACTTTGAAAGAGTTGGTCAATAAATTTGAAAGTCAGATGAAATTGACAAATATTTAGAACAACACAACTTACCAAAGCTGACTGAAGGAGAATTTTTAACTACTGAATAACCTATACGCCTATTAGAGAATTGAATATGTAAATGAGACCTTCCTATAGACTGTTCTCCAGACCCAAGTGCCTTCACAGTGTAGAATTCACACCTGCAGGTTTTTGTAAATATTTAAGGAATAACAACCTTCTTTTTAAAAAATTCAGAGACTAGAAAAAGAGGAAATACTTCCAAGTAATGTATCTCTTTGAATTAGTATTTTTGTATCCTTTTGGTAAATACCTAGTACACCCCAATGTTTATAGCAGTGCTATCAACAATAGCCAAATTATGGAAAGAGCCCAAATGCCCATCAACTGATGAATGGATAAAGAAGTGGTACATGTGTACATATATACATGTATGTATGTATGTATGTAGTACATGTATGTATATTATATGTGTGTATATATGTAATATTTCAGTGTGTGTGTGTGTGTGTGTGTGTGTGTGTGTGTACACACAATGAAACATTACTCAGCTGTAAAAAAGAATGAAACCTTGCCACTTAGAACAACATGGATGGACCTAGAGAGTATAATGCTAAGTGGAGTAAGTCAGAGAAAGACAAATGCCATTATGATTTCACTCATATGTGGAATTTCAGAAACAAAACAAATGAACATCGTTGCAGGCGGGGAGGGGAGCAAGAAACAGACTGTTAACAAACTGGAGAACAAACTGATAGTTACTAGAGGGGAGGTAGTGGGGGGATGGTTTAAATAGGTGATGGGGATTAAGGAGGACACTTGTGATGAGCACTGGGTGTGGTATGGAAGTGTTGAATCATTAAACTGTACACCTGAAACTAGTATTACACTGTATGTTAACTACCTGGAATTTAAATAAAAACTTGGAGAAGAAAAATACTTCCAAGTCATTATGAGTGCAGCATAATTCTGACACAAAATCTGATAAGAACATCATAAGACAGTAAAATCACAGGCCAGTTTCTTTTATGAGTATATATGCAAAAATACTAAACAAAATATTTGCAAATGTGTATAAAAAGAATAGCTCATCATGATCAAACTGGGTTTGTTGCAGGAATTTCCGTTCAAACACCAATAACTTTCAAACCCCAGTCTATGCAATTCACCACCAGGAGAATAACCATATCATTATCTCGGTATAATGCAGAAACAGCATTTGCTAAAATTCAAAACCTGCTCAAAACAAAAACAAACTAGTTTTTACCAAAATCCCCACAAACCTTGAAGAAATTGACAAAATCTATCTAAAATTTCTTTGGAAATGCAAGTAGCTTAGAATAGCAAAAATAATCATGAAGCAGACAAACTTTAAAGGATTTATTCTGCTAAATATCAAGGTATCTTTAAAAAGCTAGAATAAGACAATATGCTATTGGTATTAAGGGTAGAAAATTAGATGAAAAGAATAGAATAAAAAGTCTAGAAGCAATGCCACACATACAATCCCCTGATTTATGACAAGGTGCCATAGCCAAAGAAAAAGATGGTCTTCTCAATAAATGCTGTTGGTCAGTTGGATATTCATAAGGATAAAAACAAAAAACAAAAAACTTGACCTCCACCTTGTACCATACATAAAAATTCTAGATAGATCATAGGCCTAATAGGAAAGTGAAAGCATTCTGTTTTTTAACTCTTGCCATTTGAAACAACGTGGATGGAACTAGAATGTATTATGCTAAGGGAAATAAGTCCATTAGAAAAAGACAAATATCATATAATTTCACTTATATGTGGAATTTAAGAAACAAAACAGATGAACATAGGGGAAGGGAAGGAAAAATAAGATAAAAACAGAGAGGGAGGCAAACCATAAGAGGCTCTTAAATACAGAGAACATACTGAGGTCTGCTGGAGGGGAGGTGCCTAGGGGGATGGGCTAAATGGGTGATGGGCATTAAGGAGGGCACTTGTTGGGATGAGCACTAGGTATTATATGTAAGTGATGAATCACTAAATTCTACTCCTGAAACCATTATTATATATTAACTAACTTGGAATTAAATAAAATTTTAAAAAGAGAAAGAAAATAAAAGCATTAAACTTTTAGACAATAATGTAGAATATTCTCATGAGATGGGTAAAGATTTTTTAAACTGGACACAAATAACATTAACCATAAAAGAAAAGATTGATAAACTGGACTGTAGTAAGATTTATAACCCTTCTGCTCATGAAAAGACAAGTTTCAGAATGGGAAAAGATAATTGCAATACATCTTTATGAGATACAAAATATATATGCAATACATATGATATATAAATCATATTATATTGTATGCCTATGATAAAGGACTCATATCCAGAATACACAAAGAACTTTTACCAAACCATAAGAAAAAGAAGGATAAAACCTAAGCAAAAGATGATGAGGAACTTCCCAAAGGAAAACATTCAAACGGTGAATAAACATGAAAAGCTCACCATAGGAAATCATAAGGGCAATGGAAGCTAAAAGCCCAATTATATGCCATCAAACAACACCCACGAGTATGATGAAGTTAACTGACACTACCAAGTATTGGCAAGAATGTGTATGTGAGGATGCAAACCCCCACTTAACTATCAGTGAGCGTGCTAATTGGTGCAAGCACTGAAGAAAACTCTCTGGCACTGATCTTCTAACCCTGGACGTATGTACTCCACGACCAGAAATTCCACTCCCAGGTATATAGTCGACAAAAGGCGTAAAACTTTGGTGGACTTACCCTACCAGATACACATGTGTCAGTATATGGTGTCCACACAAGCACAAAATACAAGAACAAGACTGCTCATAGCAGCATTGCTGTAATATCACAAATGCCCATTGATAATAAGATCAATTCATTATGTTTCGTGTATTCTTACAGTGGAACAGTAGGCAAATGAAAGAGTAAATATTTTACATTACTACATGGATCCGTTTCCCAGAATGTGAGGAAAACGTGTAATGTGATTCTCTTTACATAAAGCTCAAAAATAGGCTGGAACTAGTAATTATTACATCTGGTGGAAGAGGCATGAGAGAGCCTTGTAGGGTATTGGTAATGTTCCATGTGATGGTCTGGGTGCTGGGTACACGGGTGTGTAACTTTCTAAAATTACATCACTGCACATTTTTCTTATATGTATAGTTCTTTGATGAACACACAGATGTGGCAAAATGTTTACAGTATGTATAACAGAGTTGTATCATAAGTGATACTTAATATTCTTTACATTATTCCTTCATATACTTTTCAAATAGGTAATATTTACGTTTTTGGGGGTGATTTGCATTTTCTAATAGCTTTAATGAAACCTTCTCCTCTTCATCCCCATTGCCCTTTCCCTAGTACATGCCTTAAAACTGTCTTCCCTCAACCATTTCATTGGTCTCTTGACCAGTCTTCTTGCCTCCAGTTTTGTAAATAGGAGGCAAGATTATCTGCCAATATCATTATCTGATATTGGTCAGTTTTGTGGACCACAGGAGAATCCCTTCACTTAGAAGCAGTTGTTCTTGGTAGCTTTTTTGACCACTGGTTCTCTCTCCTTTTTTTAAACCACAATACACATGAGTAATGATATTCCTGTGAGCCACCCACTCCCATAAAAATGAAAATGTTATGCTAAGTAAAAGAAGCCAGACACAAAAGGTCACATATTGTGTGATTGCATTTATATGAAATATCCAGAGTAGGTAAATTCTTAGAGACAGAATGCAGATTGTTGGTTGCCAGGGCCTGTGGGGGGAGAGACTGCTCAATGGGTAAGAGTGGTTGCAGGCAGAATTGTGACTCCCCCGCCCCAATTCAAATACTGAAGTTCTAACCTCCAGTACTTTAGAACATAACCATATTTGGAGATGGGGTCTTGAAAGATGTAGTTAAGATAAGGTTGTTACAGTCTGACAATAAATTTCATATATTGAAAAAATAAATAAAATAAAACAAAATGATCATATTAAAAAAAGATAAGGTTGTTAGGATGGGTCCTAATCCAATATGACTGATGTCCTTCTAAGAGATTTGAACACAGATGCATAAAGAGGGAGAACCACGTAAAGACATGGGAAAAAGACAGCCATCTGTAAGCTAAGGAGAGAAACCCAGAACAGAGCCTTCCCTCATGGTCCTTAGAAGAAACCAATCCTGCTGTCACCTCGATCTCAGACTTGTAGCCTCTAGAACTGTGAGAAAGTGCATTTCTGTAGTTTAAGCCACCCTGACTCTGATACTTTGTGATGGCAGCTCTAAGAAACAGACACAGGGGTTTTAGTTGGGAGTGACAGAAATATTTTAGAATGAGATAGAGGAGGTGGTTGTACAACATTACGAATGTAGTAAATGCCATTGAATTGTTCACTTTAAAATGGCGAATTTTATGTTTATGTGAATTTCACCTTCATAATCTAAAACAATCAGATCCCCAGCTCCCCTACCATATACCAATCAGCCAGGCAATTTTCCTTCTCAAAAGACAAGAAGTTTAGTCTCCAGAGAAGGTAAAACAGAAGCTCTGAGAAAGAAAGAAAGAAAGAAAGAAAGAAAGAAAGAAAGAAAGAAAGA